>NC_082701.1:31101802-31401802 GCF_949987515.2 Delphinus delphis | reverse complement strand
AACAAACAGAGATGCCTTGAGAGATGTGGTGAGCTGGAACCCAACACAGCAGGAGAACTGGGCCAGTGCAGGGATCTGGGGGCCAGGGTGGGGGTCCCAGGTTGCGTCGTCGGCCTCCTGTTTGTATTCTGAGACAGGACACCGGGAGAGCTCAGTAGACCCTGCCCCGGGCTGATCTGCTGCCTGATGTTGGGGAAACTTCAGCTTCTCCCCTCCCCTCCACACGCAGGCATCCCCCCGCACACACACAGTCCCATCGCAGTGTTTGCCCGTGTGCAGGTATTTTGTGCAAGCTGATGTCTGAAAAGGCTTTGGGCTCTCCGGACAAAGCTTTAAAGATTAATTGGGGCAGAGATGTGGTAGAAACATCACCAGGAAGCTTTTTATTGCATGCCTTGTCATCACGTGTGAAGATGGACCAGCTGCCCCACGGAGGCGACCCTCATGAACTCTCACCTGAAGCAGCCACGGCAGAGTGAGGGATTTCCAAGCAGTCGACTAAAACCATCAAACAACCACCACCATTTAACAGGAGCCGTCCTCGACATTTCTGAGCTGGTCCCTGGGAACACGAGGAGGTTGAAGAGTGGTTCCTGCTTTTGGCAGAGAGCTCGTGGTGCCGGGCTGGGAGGCGGGGGAGACAGACACAGACAGGATGGGATGAGGGCAGAGCACTTTTATATCTGTATCTCCTCTCAGCCTCATAGTGTCTGGGAGAGGGAGTGAGGGGCGCCAGAGCTGACTCCCCTGTCTTGGAGCTGGGTGTGCACAGTTACGGTCTTGGGCAAGGACCATGGTCAGGAGCGTAGTTAGGGCTGAATCTCAGGCCTGCTGCCTGTGGGTCAGCAGATCTTTACCGCAGAACGTTGATATAGTTCTCAGGGCTGCATCATCTCGTAGTTTATTTTGGGCAGATGATTGCCTTCTAGGTCATTCTCAACCATTTCAGTATCCTTGGCAGGAGACTTACCTGAACCTTCCAAGGCTCCTTGAGAAGGGAACAAGGCATGATATTTCCCCCACCCGATCTCCATGCACCCTGGGCCCTATGTTTTTATTGGCATCTCATTTGGAAAGTTCCTAGCTATTGGGAGGGGAGGGGAATGGGAAGTTTGCCAGTGTCGTGTTCCAAGGCCCCGAGTTTTAGTGTGTGGTCAGATTGACCACTCCTGCCAAGTTCACCATTTCTTGGGAGCAGAATTAGACTGGAAGACTGGACATTCTCCCTAGGGCTACGTTTTCCCAGAGGCAGTGTGAAATGTTAAGAGACACAAGGACTCTATGGCCAAATAAACTTATTTATAAATAAATTTAGCAACTGCTGAATTCCCTAAGTGCAGGACTTCTCAGAGCCTTTACTCTGCTAACAAGTGTTCTGATTTTCTAAGATCAGGTTCAGGTAGACACTGTTCCCTGGAATTATTTGGCCACTGAACTTATTTTAAGGGGACTAATGTCTATTGAAGTATTTCTTGAGAAACTTTCTGAAGACACTACCCCTTCTAGGTCTTCAGATTCATCAGCTGTGAAATGATAGGAGTTATTAGAGTGTTCTGTAACATCTTTACTTCTTTTTAAATTACTTTTCTCTCTTAAAAATCAATTCATAAATATTAGGGAGTCAGATGAATTTTGACTTGACAGATTCAAATCAGATATATCTATATCAAGTTGATATAGATATATCTATCTGATATCATATTGCATATATAAATGTATGCTTAAATAAAAATATATCAAATTTATATAATTTTCATATACATACATATTTATGTGCATGTGTCCGTACATACACATATAAGCATATAATTTTGTAATATACAATATAATACGTATACTATATGATAAATACTACATAATATATAATATTAAAAGTTATTACTCATAATGTTATAAATATGACAAATATAAACATGTAAATATATATACTCATATAAATATAATCTCTCAAAGGCCATCAGAGGTCAGGTCAACCACTGTTACCATGCTTTAGTCAAAGCAAAGTCAAAGCGCTTTGAGTCATTGTGTAATTTCGGATTGACTCTGGGAAGCCGCAAAGCTTCATTGTTGGTATCGTCTCTAGAAACACAAGGAGTCTGATTGGGAACCCCCCGGATCAGTGGGTGGGGAGCCTCACTCCAGCCCTGCTACTCTCCCTCTGAGTGGTCAGCAGGAAGCCTGGCAGCCCGCACATCACTCAGGTGGGCCACTGCATAACTCCAGAAAATAACCAGGCCTTTAGTTGCTCCCAGTCCCACGTCTTGAACCAGGCTTGGTGTGTGGGGAGGGCACCCTGGCAGGCCAGGGGAGGATAATTCGAGAATTCCCTTGCCTGTCCCTTGCTTGGCGGTTGCCAGCGCCTGGTGAGTGTGTTGGTTGTTTGCTTCGGGAAGATGTGGCAGCTCCTTTTAATTGCCGCCAAGTGACCTCAGCCTGGTCTCCCACGGGTTCTTTTGCTGCGTCACTCGGGAGAATGCCGCCCTTTCTGTGAGAGCTGGGTAGGAGCACAGCAGAGACGGGCCTGCACTGCCTCGTGTTTTCTTCCCATTTAACGAGGCTGTGGTAACACTTGAGTTTCGGGGTCCTTCCAAGGCACAGAGTTAAACTGTTCGCGGTGTTCTGGGACTTGGGCTAAATGTTTCTGACAGACATCCTTCGGACCTTTTAAAGACTGCCTTTGTGTTAAACTTGGGTCTTTGTCAACTTTCTTTTCAAGTGCCCCCTGCTTTATTTCGGGGGCCAGGAATGGGAAAGGAGCGAGGTGAGAGAAGGCGAGGCAGGACATGGCCACAATGCAGGGCCATTGTCCGTGCTCAGACTTTTCTGGAAAAGGCATCAAGTGCCTAGAGATGGGAAGGGAGAGATTTGAATCGTCCGCTGTGACTCCGGCTCCTCTGACGTCAGAATGTTAGAGGCCCTGAACCTTTGGCCTCTGGCTCCAGGTCTGTAAATCTCCCGTGGTTCCCACGCTTGTTAGGCTGGAACCCTAAGGCTTGATTAGAGGAGCTGTAGTGAACACCACTGTGTGTCTGTGTGTGTGTGTGTGTGTGTGTGTGTGTGTGTTCATGCATCTGGTCAAGTCTGACCAGGGGTCAGACATAGCGCTAGGTACCAGAGAGGGGGACACAGTCCCCGGGGACCTCAGGTAAGCTAGACTTGAGCAGAGCAAGTCATTAAAGTACGGTGTGGGGTGTGCCCGGATAAAAGCGTCTGGGAGGCAGAGAGTTCAGGCGCAGCAGGAGGGCTCATCCGGGGAGAGCCCTGCAGGGACATGAGACCTCAGCAGAGGTTGGAAGGACAAACCTGACTCAGCAGGTACAGGCGGGGTGGTGAGGTGTCCAGAGGGAAGGAGCTGCCGAGGCCTTAAGGGGTGACAGAGGAGTTTGCAGAACTACAGGCAGTGCCTGAACCTACAAAAGGAAGGTGGGAAGTGACGGCCCTGCTGCTGTTGCAGGCTGAAACGTGCCCTTCATCCAGGATGGGAGGGGAGCTAACAAGGAGAGGGGAGGAGAGAGCACCACTGAGCTGCAAAGAGAGAAGGGTGTTTGGGCTGAGTGTCTTCCAGGGAGGGTGACAGTCTGGCCAGTGCAGGCCACGTGCACTGAGTGGCAGAGGAGGGAGTGGCTGCGTGTCCCAGGTACCCAGCTCACTCACCAGGGCTGGGACTCTGCAGAGGCCTCACCCCTCTCTCTCTCTCTCTTTTTTTAAAAGTATTTATTTATTTATTTGGTTGCACCTGGTCTTAGTTGAGGCAGGCAGCCTCCTTAGTTGCGGCTCCAGGGCTCCTTAGTTGTGGCTCGTGGGCTCCTTGGTTGCAGCACGCGGGCTCCTTAGTTGTGGCACGCAAACTCTTAGATGCGACACGCATGTTGGGATCTAGTTCCCTGACCAGGGATTGAACCTGGGCCCCCTGCATTGGGAGTGCGGAGTCTTAGCCACTGCGCCTCCAGGGGAGACCCTGCACCCCTCTTTTGGAGCACTTCAGTGGAGAGTTAGATTTGAACACCCCATGGGCCAGTGGCAGGGCCGGTCTCCCCTCCTCTCAGGGCCCCGTTTCCTCTGGAGTGTTGGGATTGGCGATGCTCCCGAGATGCCTGAGCGTGTGACCCCAGGGCCCTCTGGCGGCTCCCTGCCCTTGACGCGGACGCAGATCACACGGCTACAGAGCCATCACCCAGCCTCCCTCAGAGCTGCGCACCAGCAGCCCCTGCCCGCTCCCTGAGGGCCACACAGTCATCCCAGGCAGCTGTTCGGCGGTAATTAGTCAACCCAATCCTTGCGGGTTCCATGACTCATTGTCTTAAATTTTAATAAGTACAGAAAAACAGAGTGCTGATTTAGTAAAAATTAATCCTCCTAAGAGGTAGCTCTGGCCAAGGGAACGCAGAGGAGCCGCCGCACTGGGAGGACTTGGAAGGCCAGCGGGGGGCTGGAGGGAACGTGCAGGGAGGTTGGGCCCAGGGTTGCGGGAACAGCAGGGCGCAGCGCTGAGCCCCCCTCCCAGGCACGGCTGGATTTTAGGAAGGAGATGGCAGCGCTGCACGGATGTCTCCTTTTACCCTCCCTCCTCCTTCCCTTCCCCTCTGTACTAGTGTCCTAGGGCTGCTGTAACAGCCACAAACGGGGAGGCTCCAACAGCACACGTTTACTGTCTCATAGTTCTAGAGGCCGGAGGTCGCAGATCGGGGTGTCAGCAGGCTCGGTCCCTTCTGAGGGCTGTGAAGGAGCCTTTTCCACGCCTCTCCCGGCTCCTGGTGGTTTGCTGGCAGCCTTTGGCGTTCCTTGGCTTGTCGGCCCGTCACCCCATCTCTGACTTCATGTTCACATGGCTTTCTCCCTGTGTGCAGGTCTGTGTCCAAATCTCCCCTTTTTACAAGGACACCGGTCATACTTAGATTAGGGGTCCACCCTACCAGTATGACTCCAACTTAACTATATTACTTCTGCAATGACCCTGTTTCCAAATTAGGTCACATTCTGAGGTGCTGCGGGTTGGGACTTGCACATACCAGTTTGAGGGGACACGACTCAGCCACTTTCTTTTCCTCTCCCCTCTTTCCCTTCTTCTTCCTCCCCTAATACCCTCTCGTTCTCTCCACCCTCTGTTCCCTTGACCTTGCTCTGCATTTCTCTGTTGCCCCCCTCTGCTGCCTTAGCCCTCATGATTCTCCTTGCTGTTTGGGCCACACAGCAGATGGATGGGTGCCTTGCCGTGTGCCAGCCCCACCAGGACTTCCTCCCCGGCCTTCGCCGAGTGGCTGTTGTGCCCACGTGAGCCTGGGACGTCTCGCCGTGCAGCCACCAGATTCCCCTGCCCTTCTCAGACACAGCTTTTCTTCCAGGAAGCTAAGAAGTCCCCTGTCCAGAGTTCACTTCCAGGCAGGGGCTTATGTAGGTGGGGACAGGAAAGCAAGGTGTCTATGTGAGCCTCTGTGTCAAGAGAGAATTTCCTTCTGTTGATCAGAAATATTCCAGCACAGGGCAGGGACATCCCCTGGCAGAGCCTTATCATTTAAAGCATTTCCTCCTCCAAGGCAATCAATTTAGGCCAAATGCAGAGCTAGCCGCAGCGTTGAAATTCAGCCAGAGGGGCATGTTGGCCCCTGAAGCATTATGGGCCATTAAGTCTGTAATGTAGCAGAGGCCTCTGGGTAGCCGGAGTTCCTTCTTTCCTTGCTGATCGCGGGAATACCTTGCTCTCATCCCGTTACACTCAGTGTCATAACCACTAGCACACAGACACGTGCTCCTGGTCGTGCTCCCTTCCTGTGTACCTGTGTTGATAAAGGAGTTTGGAGAGTAGCCAGGTGACTCCACCTTGGGTCTTTCTCTAACTGCATCTCAGTGGAGGCCATCAGGTCTGGGGATTAAGGAGATGCAGGTTTTTTTCCAGCTGTGAACACCCTCTCCTACTTGCATTTTGGTGGACCCCGGACCTGAGCTCTGGGACAGATGCAGAGGGACACCTGGATCTGCCTGCTTTCTCCCTCCTGCTGGAGCCCTGGTCTGCTTGGTTCCCCCGACAGGTCGTTTTCTGTCTGGAGTGCCAAGCCCACGCTCAGAAGGGATGGGGCCGGGCTAGATCCCCCAGCATTGTGGATGGAAGGGTGGAGGGTAGCGGGCAGAGTGGGGAGAAGCTTTGTCTGAGTAGCACCAATAGTTTTGAAATGACTTGAAAAAATTTGATCTTGGGGAATTTCCATCGTGAGTAAAACCTAGAAGATTCTCAAAGTTTTGAGAAAGCCACCAGTTTCTGTCTGAAAAATCTATCCCGTCAGCCCAGGTCTTCTGGTTCCTCCTGAGGCTGTCTCTAGTCCAGACCCTGATCACCCATCCCCCCAGGGCTTTTGCCCCAGCCTTCCAGCTGGTTTGGTCTCCTTCCCCTGTAGATACTCTGCTTCTCCACGAACCCTGCCTTCACCATGTTCCAGTGTATTCTCTTACCTGTCCTTCCAGCCCGAAAGGGAAACCAGTCCAGTCACACTACTTTTCCAGCCCCTTCTCCGTCGGTTTTATAGTGTGAACTCTCTGCTCCAGCCCCCTGGTCTGCCCCGGGTCCCAGACAGCATGTCTGATGTGCCCAGTTCGGAGCGGTCCCCCACCTCCATCTAGGCAAACTAGGTCCATCCTTCAAAGCCAGTTCTGTTCACTCACCTGCCGTATTACCCAAACAGGAAGCCCTTCTTCTCTGTCCTTTATTGGACGCTTCTTAGAACGGAATATTCCGTACTGAATAGATTTCGCCCTGAACGTCTTCTGTTTCTGTCACCCTCACAGCGTCTCCACCTTGTCTCCTGGCCGAAGTTTGGTTCAGTTTAACAAACATACAGTGGTCCATAAGTATTTTCTGGTCTCAGTAGGATTATAACTCTTGAGTTGATATTGGGGATGGGGTGGGACATTGAGTGAGGAAGGAGCCCTGATGGATTTCCACCCCTTCCTCTTTCCCTGAGATCGGTCCAGCAGGCGTCCTGCAGAGCCTCCTGCTTCAGCTTGGCAGGAAGACGCAGGAAGACGCCTTGACCTTGTTGAAAGGTCCTGGATTCTGAGCTGAAAACAGTCCCTCTCCATCATCAGATAGGACAGAGGCCCGTGAACACTGCCCACCTGGCATGAGGTCCTGTGTGAAACCTGGTTGCAGCCTCCCTGTTAAGTGGTGTGGTTTCTTTGCTTCCTGACCTACTTGGGAAATGCCCCCATCTTGGACCATGGGACTGTTTCTCGTAGGAAGAAAAATATATTTTTTTGACGTAACCGCCTAGAATCATTTTAAGCATGTGATATTATGATGATCCTTTTCATTACCGTCATATTTCTGTTTAACGTAATTTGGTGACTTGTTTCGAAAACCTTAAAGGAAAGCGTGGAGGAGGCATTTTTAGACAAGAGCCATCCCCGAGTCGCTTCACACGCACCTGCGTGTCCTGGGCTCCTTCTCCTAAGCAGGGAAAATGAGGTAGAGCCCTGCCTGGGTTTCATCAAAAACTGCTTTGTTGCTTTCCCATGAAATAAGTTGCTCTTAATTCAAAGGACTATCGGACTTTGGGGTCCTGGGGTGGGTGGAGGGCGGGGCAAGGGAGGCAGGAGCCAGTGTGTGGTAGGGTCTGGGCCAGGCATTCCTGAGGCCTCCACGTGTGTCGTTTAAACCTTGTCCGGAGCCCATGGGTGGCGGGTGTTGTCTGTCCCCTTGTACAGGGGCTTCTAGGCTGGGGGACAGGGAACGTCCTATGTCCCGTGGGAGGTGCAGATGGGGCTGCGCCCAGCTCTTCTCAGCCTGAGTGACCGTCCTTTCCTAAATTCCAGCCTCTTCTCCGCCCCCTCCTATCTACTTTGTGGGGTTGGAGCAGCCCAGAAACCCAAGCTGTCCTTGCAGTGCAACCGCTGCTTTTAAGACCGGAAGAACGCGCGGCTTAGTTGCTTGGCTCTGAGCCCTGTAGAAGGTTCCTAAAGTCGATCAGGCGGCAAACGCGTTCATGGCTTTGGAATCATAAGGTTGATTTGGAAAATTGGCACCTAGTGGCTTAACAGCTGGAATACAGTTTGTGAAACTGGACCTGGGAGGGGGACGTGGGTGCGCACGGTGGCCTCTCCCCGGCTCTGCTCACCGCGGCCATCAAGAGTGGGGTCTCGGGCTTCCCTGGTGGCGCAGTGGTTGAGCGTCCGCCTGCCGATGCAGGGGACGCGGGTTCGTGCCCTGGTCCGGGAAGATCCCACATGCCGCGGAGCGGCTGGGCCCGTGAGCCATGGCCGCTGAGCCTGCGCGTCCGGAGCCTGTACTCCGCAACGGGAGAGGCCACAACAGTGAGAGGCCCGTGTACCACAAACAAACAAATAAATAAATCAATAGAGTGGGGTCTCCCCTAATGAGGGGAGAGGCCCTGTCACTCTTCATTTTTCAACTGGGACCCAACGTATAGTGGTGGTGACCGTGGGAGACTTCTGGCTGGAATTTCTCCCCACTGGCCTTTGAAAGGCCAGGGCCTGAGAATTCGTGAAAAATTAATGGGGTCTCTGTGTGTTCTTTACACTTGCTGGCAAGCTCGCCTCTCCCTGGCGCTTCGCAGCATAATAGCTGCTCAGCAGCCGGTGTTTTGTATGCAAATATGACCTAAAGAAGTCCGGAGGTAGCGGCCCATTGTTGCCTGAGACGGTGCGATTTCAAACAGACACACGGCTTTTAAAATATTCCAGACATATTGAAAATGTCAGCAGCAGGGTTCTCCCACTTACTTCTTGCCTGGCTAGGCTCTCTTTTTCCTCTCCTCCTCCCCTGCCACCTACCCCACCATAAAATACAATCAAAAAGCTAGTAAATAATTTAAAGAATTGCCTCAAAGCATTTTCAGACTAGAAAGAGACACCTTTCTCTGGTTTAAGTTGGGAGAAACTGTTTTCATTTTTTTTTTTCCCAAGATATTTAAAATATTCAGGAGTGTCCCACAGGGTCTTGAACTCATAAATGTCTGCATTTTTCTCCCTATACTCTCATTTCCTCTTTTCTTTATTGAATTTTTTTAAAGGTAGCTGCTGGCAACATTTAGGTCCAGCTTTCAAATGAAAATCATATTTGAGATACTGGCCTTAAGTCAGACCAACCGAAGTTTGCGTTCATCTGAGTTCTGTGTCCCCTCTCTTCAGTTTAACGAGAAGGTGGAGTGAATCTTAGCTACTATGATTTTTCATCCTATTAACTCTTTTCAAAAGGGTCCCTTATCTTGTGAGCAGAAGGGAATGATGTCTCATATGTGGGATCACTACCTGTCTTCTTCCAGAAACTTAGTCAGGACTGGACCTTTAGTCCTTCTCACTGTGAGAACGGAGGGAGGTGGTCAGGCCTCCAGCTAGCCAGGAGCTTAGACCAGGACGAGGGTGTACAGGTTGGAAAGCCCTCAAATCCACCCAATCCTCACCCCCTGAAGACAGGCAGAGCCCTTCTTGGAAGAGCTCTCAAATAGGTGTGCATTTCTGGGTCTCTCAGAAGTCCTAGGGCCAGGAGTCGGGCTGGCCAGGTGGAAATGACTGTACCTCTTGATAATCGGTATCAAGTGGATGGAAGGAAGGGATGAAGAAGAATGAATGGATGGGTGAGTGGAAGGAAGGAGAACAAGGAAGGAGACAGATGATGGATAGAGGGCAGATGAAGGGTGGATGCGCAGATGGATGGAGGGAAGGAAGGACAGGTGTTGGGTGGAAGGGCATGTGGAGGGGGCATGAGTAGAATGGATGGAGGGAAGGAGGGAGGGATGGTGGGTGTGTGGTTCCCCTGTTAGTATTTGTTCTCTCATGCTATTTTCAACCAGACGGCATTCCTGAGGCCTGCTTCTAGAAGCTGGGGAGAGGTGACCTAGAACTCTGGTGCCAGGGGACCCTTACACCATCCTGTCCTGTAATACTCATAGAGGCCACTGCTGGCTGACCCCTAAGAAGGCAATTCTCTTGGAGTTTCTTTCAAAGGACATAGTGTTGTGCCCTGTCGCCATCGCCCCTTTCCTGCAGGGCCTGCGTGCTGGCACCCTCTGGCTCGTGGTTGGAGTATCTGGAAGTCCCCTGCCAAAGAGCCAGATGTACCCTCTCTGGGACCAGCCAACTGACGTCACATCCTTGGCACTGTGATCGCTTAACCAGAGCAGCTGCTTCAGGCTCAGGAGTGGAAGGCATAGTGGGTGAGAGCTCGGGCTCTAGAGGCAGATGAGCTGAATTTGAATCCCTTGGGGCCACCGCCTGCTTCTTGTGTGACCTTAGGCGAGTTATGTAACCTCTCGGGGCCTCAGTTTCCCCATCTGTACAATGGGGGAAGTCGTCTCTCCCTAAGGACATTGTGAGGATTAAATGAGGTGATGTGTACAAAGCCTTTGAATAACTGGGCCAGGCATGTGGTACCCACCCCAGGCAGCACGTGTGACCTATAGCTTTGCTATCACAGAGGTTGGGGCGGCGGCGGGGCGGGGGGGACTGTCGTCTCCTAGGGCCGAGATGAGGACACCAACAGTGACCCCCCTCCTGTCCTGTTCAGGCACACAGCAGGCACACAGCTTGCCGAGGTGTCCTCAGGCGTGGGGCAGGGGCGGCACACCTGATTAGTTTAGCTCAGGCTGCTCAGAACACACCTCTCGGGCCTCACCTGGGCATCTTCTGCGGCTCTGTTGCTGTTTCTGTAAACAGTGGAGGCTCTGGGAAGATACTGCAAAGTGGCCCAAGAGGAGTCCTTAGCCGGCCTCTCCCTCCTTGAGGCTGTAGTCTTTCCCTTTTCCTTTTGTTCTTTTGAATGACCCTCTCTGACTGTTTCGCCTCCCTTGAAAGCTGAAGCCCTGAACTCTCCCCTAGCGGCCTCTCACTGGGGTTAGGCCCCAGACACAGGCTGCCTGGGACCAGCTCTCGCCTCCGTATCTGCCCTGGAGAGAGGCTGCTTTCAGGTCCACGGCAGCCTCAGGAAGACAGCGGCCGCTTCCAGTCAGAGCCCCACTGGGCTCCCAGTCCCAGAGCAACCAGGGAGCCTCCCAGAAAAGCTGAAGTTCTGCGTTTTCTGTTTCCACCCCTTGCTGTCGCTCTTTACCATGTACAGCCCTTAAGAAGGGAGGCATGAAGACCATGGTCTGTAAGCATAAAGGATTTTTAAACTAAACAAGAAAACCAATTATTTTTCTAACTGCTTTACTTCTTCAAATCTTGCCCTGTAATGGAGGTTTAGAAGCCATCGCAGTTGGGCCATTATTTCCGTGTAAACAGTGTCATGCCCTATTGCTCCAAGCAAACAGTCAATTTTTTCCATTACGCTTGGACACAGATGACGAGGGTGCCCGGTCAGTGTCTCCCCAGCAGGTTTTAGTTGATGGGGAGCGCGTGACCGTGGTCAGAGGTGAGGAAAGGGTTAAGGCCTACAGGGGAATTGCGATTTTACCCAGGCTCCAGTCTTTGGCTTCTCAGCTGTGTTAATCTTTAGGCCCTGGCTTGGGAACCTGGTGTATCCAGAGCTGGGAGAGAGGCTGGGGAATAGGGAAGAGTTGATGGGACGCTAGGGCTGAAGTGAGGGGCCGAGAGCCCAAAGTCTGGACTTGGTGCGTTTCCAGGCTCCCCTGTCCCCTGCTCCTCCCTTCTTCCAGGCGGTTCTGCTGGTGGATCTTTCTGTAGTGCACATCTGATTTTGCATCCCGTTGCCTGCATCTCTGGGATAAAATCCAGACAGCCTGTGGGCCCTCGGGCCCCTGCCCCGCAGTGCCCACCTGGACCTCTTTACTCCTCCTACCCCGACCCTCTGGCAGTTCCCTGACCATGCGTGCTGCATCCTGCCCTCTGCCCAGAACATTCTTCCTACCTCTCCACTTCCTCTGGCCTCAGGTCTTTTTATCTTCCAGGACCCAGCTCAGACGCTGCCTCCCCCAGGAAGCCTGCCTTCACTCCAGACCTGAGTGCACGCCTGTCCCTTGCTGCCTGGGGTCTGATCTCTTCTAGCCCCCAGACTCTGTATGGTAACGCCTGGTCTGTCTTCTCCAGTCAGGTGTAAGCGCCTTGTATCCCAGTGCCCCAGCACGGCTGTTGACAGGTGGTACCTTCTCAGTGAGTATTTGTAGAATGAACGAATGAGTCCCCAGACCAGGCTGGGAAAGAGGGTGCAAGCACCTTGAGGGCCCCAGCAAGCGTGGGCAGGGTGGTGTTCCTGGCAGCCAGCAGCTCCCCTGGGTGGAAGGCGATAGAGCAACGTGGTGAAGGACAAGGGCACTGGAGCCAAGCTGCCTGGGTTCAGGTCCCGGCCCCGCCACTGTGACTTGGGCCAGTCACTTCAACTCTCTGGGCCTCAGTTGCCTTATCTGCAGAATGGGACTGATCACCGTGCTGAGGTCATAGGGCTGTTACGAAGGCTGAACACACTCCCGGTGCGTGGAGCGCCCAGCACAGCGCCTGGAACGGGGTGAGCAGAGCAGGGTGGCCGCTGCTGTTCTTGGGGCTTCTGCCCTGGTGGCTCTGTCCCAGCCGCCTTCAGGCTTCTGAGGGCCTTGCTTGGAGCAGAAGTCAGGGCCCTCACGTGAAATGTGCTTTTGCACGTGGCGTGGACCACACTGCTGACCCTCTGGGTGGAGGCCGTCCCTTCCAGCAGGTGGCCCCAGACCCCACCACCCTGCTCTCTCACTTAGGACACCTGCCTGGCCGCTGGGCGCTGGAGTGTGTGACTGCTGTATTGACCTTGAGCCCAGCCAAGGCTTCTTGAATCGAGCTGGCTCTCCTGGCAGACTCAGGCAGACTCAGCCAGTCCATCTGAGGCATTTATGGAGTACCTTCTGTGTACAAGCTATACTCACAGATGACCTGTTTGCCATAGGTGCCTTGAAGAGCACATTTGATCTGCTTCCTAATCCTGCGAGGTCGGCCAGGCTGGTATTCATCTTGCTTTTTCCAGATGAAGAAATTGAGCCAGGGAGTAGCTCAAGGCGATGCAGCTGTGGACCGCCCCCCCCCCCCCCCGCCCCCCGCCCCACTTCCCGCCTCCAGGTCTGCCTCTGAGCATTTTGGCTTATCCAGTGCAGATGGACAGAGACCCTCTCAGCCCTTGACTCTGCAGCAGGCTCGCTTGTACCCAAGAGCACGGGCTTCCTGGAAAGCCTTCAGAGGGGAGGAGAGCAGAGGGGGAGAAGAGGGGAGGAAGGGAGGAGAGGGGAAGGGGGAAAACGCCTGGTCCCCTTCTCACAGCTCCCCCGGGGCTTGTCCTCTGGATTTGAGGAGAAGCAGAGAGATCGAGAACAGGAGCGTGAAGCGGCTTCTCTCCTTTTGGACGTGGGGCTGCCGTCACTGCCAGGCGGCCAGGTGCCCGGGAGAGCCAGCGTGGGGCGGTGAGGGCCTCTCGTTCTTGCCTGTGGGTGGACCTTGCTCCCAGCAAGCTTGAGAGCAGAAAGGACGGAGCCCCACGAAAGACAAGTGAGGTGGGGATCTTCATCTCACAGAAGTCTTACGTATCAGCAGTGAGAGGCCTGTGTACCGCAAAAAAAAAAAAAAAAAATCTGCATATAAGTGATATCATACGATATTTCTCTTTCTCTGTCTGACTTACTTCACCCAGTATGACAAGCTCTTAAGTCTATCCGTGTTGCTTCAAATGGCATCATTTCCTTCTTTTTAATGGCTGAGTAATATTCCATTGTATATCTGTAATATTCCACTGTATATTGTGTATCTGTACCACATCTTCTTTATCCATTCTACGGAAGAAGTCTTTTAAACATAACCACAAGTCTCCAAGGTTGAGATTAGGTTCACACGCAGGTCGGCAGGCATACCTGTGTTCCCTTGGGGACGGACCTCCTGGGAGGGCTATAGTAAGAGCACAGGTGACACTGGCTGTCCTTGATCGCTGTTCTAGGGAGAAACCTACAGGTCCCATTAGTGAGGGAGTGGCGATCGGGGACCCAAAGTTCCAATGGCCTGGCCACAGTAGACAGGGAGAGGGGCAGGGCAGGCCTCCTGACCTCTAACTGAAGGTGGTGGGAAGAGGGTCCCTGGGTCTCAGAGGCTGGGGACTGGCTTTGGGATCGGCCGCATCCGGATTTGAATCCTAGCTCTGCCACCTACTAGCCTTGGGACCTTGTGCACGTCCCTGAGCTTTTCTGAGCCTTACTTTGCTTGTCTGTAAAATGGAAATAATAATAGTAATGATAATAGTATCGACTCTCCGTGGGTTGCCGTGAGGTTGAAACGAGCCAGTGACTGAGCGCTTAGCGGGTTCTCGGTGCAGTGTACACACTCTGTGGCCGTGGCTCTTGCTGTGTTGTTTGTCCTCTTGGACCGAACAGGATTCTGCTTCCATGACCTTTTCCCCACTCCCAGGGCACTGCCCATCATTGGGTTTTCTCATCAAGCCACTTTTCTCTGGATGCCCTTTGACGCCAGCCAGCACACTGACTTCTCTTCCCAGAGGCTCAGGGCTGCCTGGCGGGGGCTTCACCCCACGCATTTTGTCTGTGATGCATAATATATGTGTGTGTGTGAGTATGCATACGTAGACCCCCCCGCACAGATGTATATATAACTCATTCCCCAAAGAGAGATTTATTTCAGGGAACAAAATGCTTCTGGTTAGCTTCTGTGTGGATGCGATCCAGCCCCAAGCTGTTGCCATGAGTAGAATTCATTGACGGCAAAAGGAAATGAAAACAAACGTTCCCTGACAAGGGGCATTTCCGCTGGGGGGCCTCTGGGAATTCTCTCCTCTGTTAAAATAGCCACCAAATTGGACGGAGGAACTTGGCAGCCATGGCCTGAGCTCCTTAATTGTTTCTGTGGGGAGGGCATGGGCAGAAGCTGTGCGCTGGCCTCTCTTCCAGAACCTTCCTCTCGCCACTGACGCAGGGGAGGAAGGGGCTGCTTGACATGGGGCAGGGCTGGTGCTGCCGGAATCCAGCTTCTACCCTCGCGTCTGTGCAGGCGCCCCAGGGTGGCAAGGCCGGGAGAGCTCTTTCTCCCTGGCCTTCTGCAAGCCACTCTCTGTAAAACTTTGGGGTAGGAATGGCGCTGGGAGCTCGGATTCCTGAGATGGTCTGAAGCCTTCCGTTTAGCCCCAGCAGACAGACTATGAAAGTTGTTTTGATCACAACCAGCTGATGGGAGCTGACCCAGACTTATTACAATTTGACTGTTTTTTGGTTTTGTTTTTTCCTTCTCTCTCCTCTTTATGGGGAAGATGTTTCTCTTATGAATGAATTTGCTTCAGGAGACAGAGGTCAGGCTGGAGGCAGAAGGTGGGATACAAGAGCTCTCACGCGAAGTTGGGGGTATTTGCTGATCGGTAGTATCCAGGGTGACAGTTCCCTCCTTTCTACCCCTTGAAAATGGGCCAGGAATAGTGCTTCCCGAGGCCTCTAGACACGTATTAGCAGTAATAGCAGTTGGCTTTTTGGCGATAGACAGTTATTTGGCGCTAGACATTCAGCATCTTCCTCAATCCTTCCGTAGGGTAGCTGTAACTAACCGCATTATACGTGTCTGAAAGCCAGGTCTCAATGGGGTCAGTTATCACGCCCAAAGTGACAAAGCTGGTAAGTGGTAAGTCAGCTCAGGTTCTAAGCTAGGGTTTCTCAATCTCGGCACTTCTGGGCCAGATGATTCTTTGCTGTGGGACTGTCCTGTGCTTTATAGATTGTTTAGTGGCTTCCCTAGTCTCTCCCCACTAGATGCCTGTAGCACCCCTCTCCCCGCCGCCCCCCCCTCCGAGTCATAACAATCAAAAATGCCTCCAGACATCGCAGAGTCCCCTGGGAAACCAAATCGCTTCTGACTGAGAAGCATCCGTTGGAACCTATGCTCCTTCTTCTACCCAGTGCCGACCCCATGCCCTGTTGCTCTGTGTGGGAATAGGAAGGACTCTGTGGACTTTTGAATTCTGAGGTGACCTGTGGACCTCTGAGGTGCCTGATGCAAACGTGTCTACACGTGTCCAATACAGTAACTTTTACTGAGCATCTACTGTGTTCAAGGCACTGTAAGGTATTGGGGCTGAGAGTGAAACCATAGACAGGAGCTTCTGACTATGTCCAGAAGCAAAAGGATGGACAAAAGAACTAGGAGGGGCTACCTGTCCTCACTGAGGGTCCAGTTGAGTGGACACTCATGGGCTTATTGGGTAACAGATGCTCGCTTCCCATTCTTGGATGATGAGGACTGTGGGTGACTACTGGGGGTGCCCCCAAGACACGTGTACACACGGGGGTGGAAAGAATAAAACTCATGTGACATCTGTGGGCTTCTAGTCATCCCTCATCAGGATCTAATAGGCCATATACTGTTACTTAAAAGAAACGCCCCCCTTTGCTTTATCTGAGGATAAAGGCTCCATTTTTCATTTCTGAAAACCAAAGACCTTTAAAAAAAAAAAAAGCTCTCACTGTTTTGGAAATGTGCCTTTAAAACAAACACATCAGGAAGAGCTCCTGGGCCTTTGCCCTTGTCGTTTCAATTAATTGGTGCCAAAATATCTGTGAGTGCCGCCCATACCCCATATCTCTGGGTAGATCAGACCCCCAGAGAGACCAGGATTCCTCGGGAATTATTGCTGAAGACCCCAGGAGAGGAGCTAGTAAGAAAGAGTGTGTGTGTGTGTGTGTGTGTGTGTGTGTGTGTGTGTGTGTGTACACAAGGTTGTGTACACACCCACCCACAAGAAAAGAACATCAGGTTGTTCATTTTTCTCCTATAAAAACTCCCAAGAATGCATTTCAAACTCTTGCTGTCTGCCAGTCTTCCCCCCACCCCCGCCATATCCTCCGGTTAAGTCTTAAGACTCAACAACAACAAAGAACAAAGGCACAGCCCATCTCCCCCTCCCGCCAATGTCAGCTGTGAACTGAAGATCTGAATAGCCTTTAAAATTGTTTTATTGTTGTCAGCGCTGCAGAATGGTGTGTAATCTTTGTGTTCTGGAGAATCTTTAATTGGCACAAAAGGGCAGTTTAGCCGGTTTCTTGTAGGAGGTTTGTCACGCAAACGGTTAGCGTCCGCCACTCACAACGTATAGGGCTCTCCAAGCTGATTTGCGTCAGCGGCTCCCTCTGCTTAATAGCCTTGTATGTGTCCTGGCGAGCCTGAGCAGAAGCCCCGGGAAGATGAGGCTCCCCTCCTTTGCATCCACACTGCATTCCAGGCATCCTGCACCTCCGGGCACCTTCCTCTGAGCTCATCAGAGGGCAAGAGGAGGTGCAGGATGGGTCTCTTGTGTAGGTGGAAGCCTTCAGCGACTTAAGTATTTTGCAGGAGTTGAGAGCAAGGAATCCACAATTGCCTGCCTGGGTTCAAATCCTGAACAGGAAGCTGTCCTTATGGCTCCCTGCATTAGGGGAATGCTGGCTGCTGAAATAACTAACCCCCCGGAATTTCAAGGCTTAACCCAACGGAGGCGTATTTCTGGCTCACCTAACAGTTCTGTTTGGAAGTTCCTGGTTGGCCTTTCATCCGTGCAGTGATTCAGGGATCCAGGTTCCATCCTGTGGCTTTGTCATCGCTGAGGACCTCAGGGTCTCTGCGGCAAGAAGCTAAGTACCGAGGCTCTATCATTTAATCCTCACAACGGCTCTTGGAAGATGGCAGTGTTCTCATTTTACAGATGAGAACACTGAGGTTCAAAAGGGTTAGGTCATTTTTCCGGGATCACACGGGAGCATCATAGGTGCTCTGGAGCCAAGTAAGGAGAAACCTGGTTCCCCCTCGTCCACCCCCCAACACAAGGCACTTGGGTAGACCTGTCTATCTTCACTCTTTGCCACTGAAAACTTGAAAACCAAGTTCTGCTTTTTACAAAGCCTCATCCCCACGTGGCCAGCTGTCCCATGGTCTCTTGACTGGTTGAACAGGTCTTTGGTTTGGGGGCTTTGCTCAGAGGGGAGGGACAGAGGCATCCCACCAAACTTTGGATAAGGCAGGGTGGGGTGGGGAGGGGACTCCCGACTGTTCCCAAGTTCTGGTGCAGAGTTCAGCCCCACACGGCCTCAGATGTGTGTGTGTGTTTCTGGGGGGGTGGAGAAGGGCAGCTGTTTATTTCAACTTCGGAGAGGTAAACACAGTGTGTGGCCTCCATGGAAGGAGTCTCTGTTGACAAGCTGGGCTTTCTCCTGACACAGCTGCCTATAATGGATTCAGAGTTTGGCAGTTCCGAGGAGAGCCGACTGCCAATGAGCCGGGCTGCTCCAGACGCCTGACGCTGCTGATCCGAAATAGGTTCCTTTTGAGCCCTGCGCTGCCGCGGAGGCTCTCTCAAACAGAGAAGTGGTTAACCGCAGCCCATCCCCGGGCAGCTCCTAGGATCCCCGGCCCCCCGCCCCGCGAGGCGTCACACGTTCCTGCAGAGCCTCCCGAACGCCTCTGAACGTGGCTTCTGCTCGTGCACCGATGTGAATCCACCCGAGGGGAGCGGACTTAGCCAGGGAGGCTGCCAAGAGGAGGTTCCATGCTGTGTGCCGGGGGCTGGAGGGTAGGTGGGGTTGGTCAAAGAACAGCCCCTGCAGACTCTAGAGCTCTTTTGCAGAAGGCCTGCTCTCCTTCCATATGGGGGACGTGGTGTCCTGGGTGATTCCTGGTCAGGAACATGTGGCCATCGTAAGTGGGAGGCATTGGAAAAGCTTGAAAGCGAGAGGCTGTCCCAGCCCTGGTTTAGTCCATCTGACCAGCCCTTACCTAGCCTGGAGCATAGAGGGAGCCACAGCTAAGCTCCCCGACTCCCCGCCCTGTCCTCCCTGCAAGGATGCTGGCTGCGGCTCGAGGGGGAAGTTTAGTGTGTAGAGAGCATGGGGCCTGAGACCGGTCCTGTGAGGACCCGCCCACCCAGAGGGGCTTTTACTGGCATCTCCTCACCGGCTCTGCAGCCTCCTAGCAGGGTGAACCCCATGCCTGGGCTGCAGGCCAGAAGCCAGCAAAAGGTCCGATCATACAGCCCCCCTTGAGCTCTGGGGAGGTTGGCCTCTAGCGAAGAGAAGGACCCATTGATCAGAATCAGCCCGTCAGAACTGACAGTGCCCAGTGGGCCCCAGATTCTAGAATATTCAGCATCCTGTTGCCTCCTACTTACATCCTTCAAGATGTTTTCCCGGTTCAAAAGCACAGGTTCAGTCTGATGGAGAAGCCTCTGTTTGTTACGTACTTCTTGTGTTTTGTTTTAAATTACAGGACTGGAAGCTTTTAGGAGCACTGCCAAATATTTGAGTTTCTTTTCTCAAGAAAGAAAAGGCCGCAGGCCTCTGAAGTATGTATTATAGTGTTATCTGCCCCCCAGATCCAAGTCCGATAGATAGAGTTCTACTGACGTCTCTCTGTTACGTTCAAGGCCAGCACTTATGTCACTGGGTTTCTGAATTCTCATGTTATTGAGCCAGAGATGTGAGGAAGGCCACCATGAGGCCCCAGGCAGTCCTGGGAGAAGCACGGGGTAGTTCTCTGAGTCGGAAGGCGTTCAGGGATCTCCTGCTAGGTTCTGGTGCAAGCCAGTCCTGTTTCTGTCCTTGGGTAGGAGGCCAAGCTATTTGTTCCCTCTTCCCACCGCTAAAGTATGGATTTCTTCTCTTTAGAAAACAAGCAAGGACTTAACTTTAATCCTTCGGGAGAATGGCTACGTGGTCTCGTTGTTAATACTTTTGTTCATTTTTCTTTTCAAATAGCCATTGCGTGCTGCCTGCTCCGTGCCCATGTCCTAGGCACTGGGGGTGCAGCACCAAACGAAACAGGTGAAACCTTAGCCCTCATGGAGCTTCCAGCCAAACAAGTAGAAGACAGTGGTGCCCGATGGGGGCGAGGGATATGGGGGCAGGCGCCACAGGGAAGGGGCGGGGGGACCTCCTGGCCCATGGAGCCCTGTCGGTGACCTGGGGGTCCTGGGCTGCCGGGGGCTTGGGGAGACTGACGGCAGCAGGGATAGAGGCTCTCTGAGATTAGTCTCGCAGCCTGAAGCTGTTGAGTGGGAATGGGGCATAGGGAGTGGTAGCCCCTCTTCACTCCTGCACTGGGGATACACCGATGGGGAAGAGAGTGTCACCCGGAGCACAGGCTCCTCCCGGGCCCCTAAAGCCTGGCTTTTTGGTCTCAGCCCTCTTCTCTGGACTCTGATCCTGACTGCGTTGCCTTTTGCTGGAATGGGATTTGTTTTCTCATCCGTGCTCTGTGTTAAACCTCCTCAGTGTTCCATTTTTACATTAATGGTTTAATCTCAAACAGCATTATATTTAATAGCGGGTACTTCATCATTTCCTCCAAGAAAAGAGCAGGAAAGACAAGTCAAAAGTATCAAGATTAGAATCTTTGGTTCTCAAGTGAGGGCAAAGCAGTGGTAAAAGGTTCAGGCATGTCTGTGCTGATCGGAGCCAGTGGACTTTGGATTTGTGTTTGTTCTGTGTGGTAGGGACAGCAGGGTCCTCCGGGACCACATTTGAGCAGCCGTTTTGAGCCCTACTATGTGCTAGCAGGTACTTTCCCTAGCCTGTTACAAACGTGACCCATTTAATCCTTGATGATAGGTTTGAGGAGTGAGAATCTAATTTTTACACATGGGAACTGAGGCTTGTAGAGGGCAAGTAATGTGTCCAGGGTCCTGCTGGCAGCCACACCCAGGGCAGAGCCACTGAAATGCCAGTAATCCTTCCACGGCACGTTAGCGATTCACTAGGGTCCAATCGTCAGGAGAAAGAGCTCTTTAATGTCAGCCTGTAAAGGCATCTGTCAATGTAACGAGTAAGAGCAAAAAACAAAATAAAACCAAACAGGAGTATAACTTCCTTAGTGTTTCAAAGCCAGTAAACACAACCCACATTGACGTTAGCCGAGGTTCAGGCTCCAGCCAGAAGCGTGAGAGTCTTTGAAGCTGGAGAGGAGATTTCTCGTCGCCTTCATCAGAGCACCTGCCTTACCCTAAGCCCTTGAGTAATATATTCAGAATTTTGACATTGAATCATGTGAGCAGGACTTAACAGGCCTACCTCTGCCTGTGCTTGGCTGGGTTTCAGACCTCAGCTGTAGAGACGAGGCACTATAAATAGACGAGGGGAAGACATTTAGCACAAAAATCCTGTGTTCTCAGAACTGCCACATTCTACCTTTGGGGCCAAGCCGTCCTAGTCTCGGAGACGTGAAGTTTGCAAAGTAACTCGCGTGAGTTTGTTTTCGTGCCAGCCCACGCTGCAGTCACTTAATAGGAGGTGAGCGTCAACAAGGAGGTGACCTCAGCCGTGACCCTCAGTGTCCTGAAGACCGTACAGCACTTCTTGCTAATCAGCTAAGAGAAAGGGGTGGGGTGGGGGAGGGAAGGGTTGGGAGTTTGGGATTAGCAGATGCAAACTGTTACATATCGGATGGATAAACAACAAGGTCCTGCTGTAGAGCACAGGGAACTATATTCAATATCCTGTGATAAAACGTAATGGGAAAGAATAGGAAAAGGGATATATACGTATAACTGAGTCACTCTGCTATAAGCAGCAGAAATTAACATCGGAAATCAACTCTACGTCAATAAAATTTTTTTTAAATTAAATTAAAAAAATGAGACAAAGGGGTGGGTTTGTATTGCTAGTGGCCATTGGGCTTTGGAGGCAGGAAATGACCTTGATAGGGAAACGGATGGCATTTCAGGATTCCAGTGGCTGTCCAGGAAGGGTAGGAAAGTGTGCACAGGGCGCTGGAGAAGGGGAGACCCATTTCCTCTAGGTTCGTGGTCGTTGTGCACTCTACAGTGACCTCCCCAAGGCTGTAACCATTAAAAGTCTGCATCTCCCCATAGTTGGTGGTCTTTTCTCGGGTTGATTTTCCTGAGAAGACTACAGAGAAGCAGGTAATGTGTTTCCAAAGCATACATCCGTCCTGCTGAAAAGCACAGAGCCAAAATAACCCGTAACCTATTCCACCCAAATAAATAAGTCAGCAAATAAGTCTGCTTTCATTGTATTTTCTTCATAAACGGCCTTTAAGTTGAGGCTGAGTGACAAGATGTGCTTCTGCCACTAAAATGGCATCACTGATGATACTGAAAGAGCTTTGAAAACAGCACAATTGTCATTGAAACTATACTTTGCTTTTTTTTTTCTCTCCCTCTCCTTTGCTAGTAACTAGGTCTCTTTGGGGAATTTTAAAAGTGACAATTGTTAGGTTGCAGCCGGTGATATTTCTTTCATATAATAGTTCTGAATGCCACTCAACTCTGCCTTGATTGGCTCCAGATATCCCAAGGAAGAAAAACATTTCATTTGAAAATATAAAGCTTATTGGAGGACATTTGCTCCCTAACTTTTACCCCGTTGCAGAAGGGGCGAGGAAAAGGCAGCAGCGGTCGGACTTGGCCTCAAAGGAACGTAACTACCGTCGGAACCAGTCTATAGCTGTCGGCTGGAGTCCAGGGTTGTATATGCTTATTAGATTCTCCAATGTTATTCAGTCTGATTGCAGCTCTTATACAAAGGCGTTAAGACACGGGTAGGAAAGATAATAGAACTATAAATTGCAAGACAGGTTCTTATGAAATCAGTAAACGATTCATTTAACAGTCCTCTCCTTGTTGATTTCATGTTGCTACGGCACCTCAAGATGGAGGCCCAACCAGAGGTCTTACACGGATGCACAAATCCTGGTGGAAGGCAGATAATGTATTCCATATAACCTTCGGCCACACGATCAAATGCCTTTTTATCTGGCAAATTCCAAGGAGATCTGCTGGAGAGAACTGAAAGAGATATCTCACACTGACTAACATTTCTTGGAAGAGGCCCGATTGTCTCAGGGTTTGAGTCAGAATCTGTTTAAGAACGTATTAAGAATGCATTGTCTTGGAGTGACTTGCCCGTCTCCCAAGAAACTGAAAACACCGTGGGCTCACAGTTGCTTTGGTGTCCATGCTACAGTAAAGCCTGACTTCATTTATTATTTTGATGGGCAGAGAAAACTGCCTACCGACAGTCATGCCCCCTTCTAAGCAGTTCCCAGCTTTACTCCTATAGTCCTCCTCTCCCCATTTACAACTGGGTTTCTTGCTGCTTGTTACTGATAAATTATTGTACTTTGGAAATAAGAGTGCCATGGCCAGGCCTGTCACTCACGTTCGACAGAGTGGAAGGGTGTTTGGGTGCGAGGGGAGTTGGGAAACTTGGTACTGGTGTTGGCTGGGATGTTGGTAACCCTTTGACCTTGGACAAGTCCCTTCACCTCTGGGGTCTCGGCATCCTTACCTGAAGCGTGAGGGGTTTGGGCTGGACGATTTTGGGTGGTCCCTTCTCCTCTAACGTCTGAGACTCTGTGCCTGTTACTTATATTATAGGTTCCCTGTTTGTGAACAGCAGTGCTGCTGTGAGGATTTCTGAAGGCCATCTGAATGTGCCTGCATTGTAGAAAGTTAGGGCGAGGCCCCCCAGATGCATTGGATTATGTGGACATTTTGTGAGAGAGAGACTGTTCAGAATTTTGCAGTTCATTCTGACAGCTTGATCGATGGAGTGGTTTTGCATGGCATCCGTGAAGGAACTGACTGAGAAGGAAGTCTTTTCTAAGAGAGAGTCTGGCTCTGTGCTTATGTTAGGTTCCCCCCACCCCCATTTTGTTCTAAAAGGCAATAATAATAACCCAATCCAATAGCCTTTTATATTTGATTCTACTGACCATAACATCTCTTAGTTCTGCCTTTGGCTTCTGTGCTAATGCTAAGTAGTAGTAGTATTATGAGGTAGATACTGTCATCCCTATTACATGAAGTGGGGTCTGTTTAGGGGACAGAAACCACACCAGGTATTTGTGCAGAGAGTTAAAGACTTGGGATATAAAGTTAACTAGGTAACTGTGAAGGTAAAAAGAAAGTTCTGAGGCATAGGTTCTCAGACGTTAGGGTGCATCCGACATCTGCAGGGCTTATTAAAACACAGATTACTGGTCCCTGCTACAGAGTTTCTGCTTCAGTGGGTCTGGAGAAGGGCCTCCAGATTCACCTTTCTAGTCAGTTTTTAAGTGGTAACCAGTGCTGATTTGGGGCCACACTTTGAGGACCGCTGCTCTAAGGTACCACAGAGGCAGCCACTGCAGGAAGCAGCCACCACCCTGGGACTGACGAGGTTGGAATTATTAGAACTCCGATGTTTGGAGAAGGAGGGCCCCAGACGTCTGAGGAGGGCGTCTCTGCCCCTGGTACTGGTGTCTCTGAAGGAGGGGGATGGGCGCCATGTCCCCAGTTCTGCGGGCGTTGGGAGAAGCAGCAAACCGGGTTCAGCAACTAGTACAGGAAGGCACGTCTCTGCCAGGATGAAGTGTTGCTGGGGTGATGCTCACAGGAAGCAGATGGGAAGGGGCAAGTCTCTTCCTCCAGCCTTAGTGTCTCTCTCTAGCGCCCCCCACTGGCAGAGCCTAACAGGGAGCCAGTGGCAAAGCAGAGATGTTTGAGGTTTGCAGGGTCCCAGCTCTAGCCACAGTACCGAGTATAATAAACATGTGGGTTTGGAGCCGAGACCCCATTTTACAGCTGGGGAAACCAAGGCAAGGAGACATTGACAAACGTTCCCAAGCTCTCCCGGCTGGTAGGTGGCAGAGCTGGGACTCGAGTCTGGCTCCAGCAGTCTGTCTGTCAGGATACTGGTCTCTCTGGCTGTCCTCCTTCCTCTCTCTCGCTGTCCTTGACCTCCATTGGTGGTTGCTTCTCTTTTCCTGACCCCAGAGTCGATGTCCCTATGGCTCCATCCCCTGCATCTTCTCCCTGCAGCCCCATCTCCAGCATCACCATTACGTGAATGGGCCCACATCTGAACCTCTACCCCGGACTAAGCCATGCTTGGAAACCTCAAATATTTCCCTCCTTTTTCTATCACCCTCCTCCCCCAATTAATTTTAAAAATGCGATTACCTCTGCAGCCCACTTCTCTCCCTGACTGTGGCACCATCAGCTTCAGAAGCTCTTTCCTGATTGTCTCAGACTCTATGTACATTTTCTACTTAGACTGGCTCAGTAGCCTGCTTAGTGCCTTCCTTCTGTGCTTCCCTTCTACCCAGTTGATCCAATAAGCTGTGATTGGAGAAATGTGCTTGAAAAACAACTTCATTCATGTCATTTCCCTGCTTGAAAATGCTTGCTGGTTCCCCACGACCTCCTGAACAAAGCCTGGGCCTCTCAGAGGGCAGTGTGTCTCTACTGCTTGGTGGTAGGACCCTGTCTCCTTTCCCTGTTATCCTCCCAACTTCTCCAGCCCCCGTGGGCTACTACTATGGTTCTCCTGACTTGTTCCGGTCTCTTCCAGATTGCCGGGGTTGTTCTTGCCACTCCAGTGTGGGAAACAGCACCATTTCTGCCCCATCAGAGCTCTCATTCTTGCTTGAAGACCCAATTCTCATGCCACCTGCTCCGGCCATGGAAGGGAAGGGATCGTAGGGTGGAGGAGGCTATCGGGGAACCTGGCAGCAGAGCGGACACCCATGTTCTAAGCCCGGTCCACACTTGCAGGCCGAGACTCCTGTGTTACAGGAATGCCCCAGACGCGGCTTCCCTCAGTCAGAGCTCTGGGAGGCCTTTAGGGGTCTGTTTCTCTGAGCGGACTCACTCCCTCTGTCACCTCCCAAGGATGCAGTGCCAGAGTAACAGCTTTCCACGGCCTCTGAAATGGGGTTTCTCCCCTCATGCAGGTTACTCTCTGACTTAAACACTCACATGTCTGCCCACAGTGTTCTCACTGCCCAGGTGTTGAGGGAGGAACATCACAGCGATGGTTTTTCCTCATGGAAAGTGCACATAATACCCTTCCTCTAATCAACAAGCATCTGAGAACCAGAAATGAGTTTATAAGGGGCTCTCCTAGCCTTGTGGAATTAGAGCAGAGGTATTGCGTTCTTTTCACTTCAGTTCATCTGAATGAGCGGAGTCTCCTTTCTATGGGGAAGGGCAAAACCAAACAAAACGCAGCCCAGCAAAAAACAAGGCTTTCTTCTTTTTTCTTCTTTTTAACAAATTTATTTATTTTTATTTATTTACTTTTGGCTGGGTTGGGTCTTTGTTGCTGCGCGCAGGCTTTCTCTAGTTGCGGCGAGCAGGGGCTACTCTTCTTCATTGCGGTGTGCGGGCTTCTCACTGCGGTGGCCTCTCTCGTTGCGGAGCACGGGCTCTAGGCGCGCGGGCTTCAGTAGTTGTGACACGCGGGCTCAGTAGTTGTGGCTCGCGGGCTCTAGAGCACAGGCTCAGTAGTTGTGGCGCATGGGCTTAGTTGCTCTGCGGCATGTGGGATCATCCCAGGCCAGGGCTCGAACCCGTGTCCCCTGCATTGGCAGGCGGATTCTTGACCACTGCGCCACCAGGGAAGTCCAAAACAAGGCTTTTCTTGATGCCAAAATTGGGCTCTGAAAGTAGTCTGGGTCGTTAGAATCATGAAAGAAATGGTGTTTCCGTATCCTCTCTCTTGCAGGGCACCTGATGGTGGCTTCCTTACAGGATATGCAAATAACATATGGGATTCTGAGCACCCACTTTTGTCAAACTCACCCACCACATGTGAGTGTTTAGAAAACATATTCGCTGGTGACAGGGTGTCTGTGTTTCCTCTGGGTAGGCTGTCTTTTAGGCAATAAATTCCGGGCTCTGTGGTTCTTTTAGATTTGGGAGGATATAAGTGGCGGCGCATCGTGAGTGTGGAAGTGAGAATCAGTTTGAAAGAGCTCCCTTATCTCCGCCACCTGGGGTTTCCACCGTCTGCTGATATTTCGCTGTATTGCTGGACTTGTGGAGCACTTGGTGTGTCCAAGACTCCACGAGGGCTGCCAAGATACCTGCAGGGAGCTTCGAGTCTGGAGGGGAAACAGTGGCAACTCCATTCTACGAGGAGGGTACTGGCTGTGTGCAAAGTGGAGCGGGAGGCGGAGAAACCCAGCATGAGCTAGACTCCAAGGATAGGTTGAGTGTCTGCAGGTGCGTGGGGGGGACGTGGCCTGAGGTACGGGTGTGGGAAGTGCAGGATGCCTGGCAAGGGCTGGCTCACAGGCTCTGTGAGGAGGTGCGATGAGAGGGAAGAATAGGCCTCAGCTCCTGAGACGGCAGAGCCAGACAGTGGTGGGCTTTGGTGCCCAGGTAGGAGTTCCACTTGGCCTGTTCGGAGCCATGAGGGTGTCCCCTCAGGTGAGGGCCATGGTCAGATCCTGTTCCTGTGCATCCCATCTACACTCATCATTCCTTCCATCCCTGAAAATCCTGCTGAACTCTCGTCTCTCTTCAGCTACTCTGCCCCTGGCCCCTGCTCCCTCATCACTCACCTGTGCGATTCCTCAAGTGCCACAACTCTTCTCTTGACCTTCAGCTTGGTCCTCTGCTCCATCCTTCACGTGCTGCCAGAGGAAAGTTCTGAAGGGCTGGTCTGGCCGCGTCATTCCCCTGCTCGACACCCTCCAGTGGCCCCCGTCACCCCCCGAGGAGAGCCAGCTCCCTGCGTGGCAGGGGGGCCCTTCAGGGCCTTCAAGGCGGGCCCTCTCTGCCTCTGCCTTCTCACCTCTCAGCTCCAGCCCCAAACTGGATGTCCCCTCTCCTCTGTCTCTTTGATGAGACTGTGCCCTCTGCTTGGAGCTCTCTTCCTTTTGTGCCCCCCACTTTCTCCATCCTTCAGCCGGCAGACAGCTGGAGGCCGTGGCAGCCCCCCTGCCCGCCCCGGCCCGCTCCCCCCCAGCCCCGTTCCCGTAGCACTTTGTGCCCCTTCTGTGCACACGGCCCAGTGTTCAGTCGTTATTCTGTGGCCTGTCCATGGGTCACCAGACTCGGAGCCCCTCCCAGTGGCTCGCCCTGTGCTGGGCCCCCTTGGAACATGCGCGGGAGAGAGGGAGGCAGAGAAAGACCCGTATGGATCCCAGGACAGCAGGCAACCACCTTCATTTCTCCCGACAACCTTGCCGGACCCACTTTGCCTCATTTCTCCCGACAACCTTGCCGGACCCACTTTGCCTCATTCCTCCTGAGGGTGGTAGCGAGATTTCTGGAGAAAACGACCGGGGGAAAACTCATTCGTATATAACGACACCACCTCCCTACTCCTTGTCCCGGGAGGAAATGATATTTCCTTGCATCCTAAACATCCGCCCCCTTCCAGCATCTGCGGAAGCTCAGTGGAATAATGCAAGATCGTAAGCACTGGGCTGACATTTCCTCTCCTTGGGCAGATCGTTTTCTCCTACTATCGTATTTAACTCTCTCCACCTACCCCTGGGGGCCTTTGGAGCTTATGTTTCTGGACTAGGGGCCGGCTTGTTCTTCTCTTTAGTTCTTTTGGGATGCAGTGCTGTGTATCGCGCACTTTTCGGAGCCAGAAATGCAGCTTCGAAATGTGCTCAGATCCTGCAAGATGACGGCACGTTAGAGCTGGCGGCGCAGACAGGGCAGGAGAGGAAATCAGATGTGCTGGCAGAGGGCTCCAGGCGCCCTTCCCACGCGGGCCCTCTGTCTGAGAAGGAACAGGTGTCCGGGAGTCAGGCAGTGGCCAGAGGCCTTCACTCTCAATTCCTGCCCAGAGATGCAGCCCCTTCCCGCTCATTTATGTGTCATCAGAGTCATTAAGGTCATTAAGAGCTTTGGGTTTGCGTCCCAGCTCCGCTGCCAACTGGCTGAGTGGCCTTGGGTAAGCCACATGGCTTCTGGAGCCCAGGTAGCCGTCGTCTGTTAAAGGAGAGAGTTGGACGAGATCTCGGAGGGCTTTCCAGCTTCCCAGTCCCATGCATTTGTGAAAAACCCAGGGTGTGGGATTATTAGTGGGGCCTGATGAAACTTCTTGAGGGAGAATGTATCACCAGGAGAGGCGAGCAGCAGCAAGGGGAAGGATGAGAGGGGCTGCGGGGGGCCGGAAGAGATGCTCTCTAGCGCGTGTGCAAGGAGAGGAAGGGAGAGAGGTGTGGGAGAGACGAGCAGGTCTGCCCTGTAGGGAAGAAGCAGCCCTTGAACTGGAGCCACATGGCTCTGGGTTCTGAGCGCGAGCTTCGGAATTCCAAATTGGCCAGGGAGGCTACTGCACAGCCCAGCTCTCAGCGGACAGAGCCCCTGTACGCACCCGTCCGGGTGGCCAGCCCGTACCACTCAGCAGCTTTCCCAGGACCACCGTGGTTTGAGTGCCTGGCAAGACCCCATTAGCTGTGGCCCCTCTTCTTGTATCCTCTGAAGCTTCTTTCCTGTACGTCCTCCCTAGCGTGTGCAGCTCCCTCTCAGTTATTTATCAGCAGCAGCATCAATAAAGAGCCCACTGTGTGCCTTCCTTATCCTGGTTACTACGCACACCTGCCGTCCTGACTCTGTGTTTACCTTTGGGCACCTGGGGAAGGGGTGGCCATTCACCCAGCTGGAATGGGCACCCAAAGGCTGCTGACCTCTGCCCTGGGACAGATGGTTACCATCCATTCTCCTGATGGTAAAACCTTTGCTAAGAAGGACTTGAGAAAGAAGGACAGAAGCGGCAAATTGATCTGCTTATAAATCTCAGTATCTCCAGGTGGGTACTGCAGCCTGTGCCGCTGTATGTTATCTGAAGGATGAAGAATTGGGGTCAACAGGAGGGTGAAGAAAGGGTGTTTGGGATGTCCAGGTGATGGAACCTTAGAAACAAATTGTATTCGCTTCAGATTCACCTGAGTTTATCTAATGGGAGACTCGGAGACATAAAAACGTCTTTGGAAAAGCCCTCTTAGCTTCCACTTCCAGCAAACAAGAATATTCCTAAGGGGGGCAAGCTTTGGCAGAAAGATCATGGATCTTGGAGCTCTCCTGGGGCGAGCTACTTAATCTTCCGTAGCCTCAGTTTCCTCATCTGCATAATGGTGAATGGTCATAGTGGAGATGTGAATGAAATAATGTACATGAAACGTGTAGCACTCAATAAACTCTAGTTCTTTCCTTTGCTTACTTAGAAGGTTTAGCAACAGGCTTTCCTTTAGGTACCCAAGGGACCTCTCCTCTGCTGTGCTAATAAGCCTGATATGTTTAGATCTATTGTTGAAACTTGATGAAGTTTGCCAAGTGTCTTGGGGTGGCCATCATGCCAAAATGCTTGTCCTTGACACGTGCCATATTGTCCGTTTCTTAGATCTCCTCTGGCAGGAGTTCTGCAGACACCTTCTAATTAGAGCCTGGAGAATTGGGGGCTATTTAAAATTTTTCTCACACTGCAGGTAGCCCTCTGCCTCTGAAAGCCACCCTCAGTCATCCCGGAAGGGCTCGTGGTTGCCTTTAGTACAGGCGAGTGAGCACAGAAGGGGGCAGCGGCTGGGCTGGATTCACACGCGTGTCCTGATTCCAAAGCAAATAGATTACCCTTGCCAAAGGGGATGCATTTGGAATAAAATGTCATGGCTCTTGTTTCACGATACCAAGGCCCAGAAGTGACCATGGTCTTGGTGAGATGCCCCGATATTTCGTTTCCATAGAGTAAAAGTGGGGGCACATCCTAAAAGAGCTTTGAGTAAACACTTTGGTCTTCCAGATCGTTCTGAGTGTCTGAAATGCCTTCTGGGGGGATGGTTCCGTTCTTTGCTTATTCTTATCCCCACTCCACCCCCTTCCCCTCGGTTTTGTGCTCGCCTTAGCCAGCGGCAGCAGCTTAGTGCTTGGAACCAGTAACTTAGAATGGCTCAGACTCCTTGGCGCCAAGGTGCGTGCGGCGTCCATCGAGCACCTGGCCAGGGTTCCGGGGTGGGAGGGGCCACGCTGCCCCTCGTGGGCCTTTTGCTCACAGCTCGTGGTGGCCCTGGCGCCAGGATAAAGGGCTTATTACCCTCTGACCTCAGGAGTGTTCCTGCCAAGGACCCACATTGGTCAGTTTACTTTGATTCTACCACGAAGGGGACTAACCTGCTTCTTCCTAGTTCACTTATCAGCAGACCTGGCTGGAGGCCTCTCTCAGATCGTGCCCAGGCACAGAGCTGAGTTGGAGAAAAGGGGTCATGGAGTGAGCGAGTGAAGGACCCCTGAGATTCTAGGAAGTTAGCTCTTAGAAAAACCACATCCTATGTAGCTGCAATTCGGCGGACATTGACCTTGGCATCGAAAGTAACTTTCAGACTAGTTGAGGTGCTGGAAAGCAGCCCAGGAGAACGCTTGGGGCAAAGAGGCAGCCAGCCTCGGGTTAAACGGTTGTGGCTGGTTGTGGACCCTGGATACATTGAACGTAGGCGCAGCATAGCTCCTGATGCAGAACTCTGGCAGCCGGAGGGTCTTGGCCATTTGGGGGCTCTTTGGGAGACCGTGGAGGTCAGCTGGGGCTGTACACGAGCGTGAGTTCATCAGAGAAGGTGTGTGTTTGGGGAAGGGAGGGGCTTTGATCATGGCGGTTCTTGCTCTCACGAGGCGGGGGGAGGAGAAACTGCCTGCCGGTCCTCAGGAATCACCGAGCTTTCTGGCGGATTCGGAAGTGATGATGATGATTTTTTTCAAAGTTTGCACAACTCAACTAATGATAGGAGTATGGGGCCACAGCTTGCCTCCTTCCTGCCATTCACTCAGCCCTTCTAGAATGGCAGCCTCTGCCTCAGTTTCTCTCCCTGAATGGACGATGAATTCATAACGTTGGCCATAAGGAAGATAAACATTGCTCCGAAAGTCATCATTTTGCTCTCTTAAAACTTATTTTTCTTTCTCTGAGGACTGTATTAGTGTTGTAATTTGCTCTTGATACCACCTAAACCAGTTGTGATTAAAGCTTTTTCTTTTTCTTTCTTTCCTTTTTTTTTTCTTAAACCAGGTTTGCCGCCTGGAGTTCATATATTAACGGAGATGAAAAAGATCGTTTCTGACTTATAACGTTCTGAATTGCTTCAGTCTTTCATTTGTATTTCTCAGCAGTATTTCTCGAGTAAAGCGAGGCATCCCGTCCTGTTGTCAGGGACTCAGTAATCCCCGTGCAAAGCGGAGGAAGGATTTGAGAGATTCCACGGGAGCGTTGGAGGTGATTGGACAAGTAAAATCAGGACAATGTAAATTACCAAGTGTCTTTCTCCCCCACAGCTATTTTCACTGCAGCAGTTGCTATATTAGGTAAGCCCTCTGGGACCCTCTAAGGTCAAGAAATCAGGAAAGAAAAACCTTGTAACATTTGACCTAATCAATACGGAGGCTTCTCAAACAGATACCTAAGTCTTTGGCACTGGGGACGGGCAGATAGTATTGAAGTTGTCACAGGAGCAGCTGTGGATACGGCACCTCTTTCCCCTGCTTTTGACATGCCCAGGCCAGTCTCTGGGTGAGAGGGGGTGGTCCCTTGGGATTCTTTTTTGGCGTATCTTTGTCCTGCTTCCATTTCCATCGGTTTTCCAGTTTGGGGAGCTGAAAATTTGTTAGACTGGGATGAGCCAGCATGGAATGGGTTGAAAAATGAAGCCCACTGTAGTGAGTCCTTGCCGGCGCCAAGGAGACTCAGGCTCCTCTACCAAAGGTTGGATTCTGGATTCTCGTCCCATCCAGGCCCCCAGAATTCCGAGCACCAGCTGATGGGCGCTCAAGATCAAGTGGGTGCCGTGGACACTTGGAGAGCAACCATTTTTCCTCCGTACTCTGTCTGTTGCCTTTCCGGAGTTTTTGGAAGTGGGAGTTTTGGGTGGTTTTGTCATTTGCCTCTGTCAGAAGATAGGTAAAAGGGAGGATTGCTGTGACACTGGGGATTCCTGATCTTGCCTCATGGTAAAATCTGGTTGCATAGTTGATCTACAGAAGAAAAGAAGAAAGGGATGAACGAGGTCACTGTCATCACTTACCACCTCCTGATTCTTTTATTCTTTGCTTGTTAAGTGCAGCACAAATATCAATAAAGAGGCTGCCTGTTCAGATCTCAGTCACGGAAGGCTTGCTGGGGACAGTCCTTTCCCAGCGGAGCTCTGGTCCAGATGGGCACCGGCGCTTGGCCTGCGTTTTGAGTCATGACATGTTTGACAAAATGTCTCTTCCCCCATCCCTTCTACCTGATGAAGGCATTCAGGATCCCACGTTAGGCGGGATCTAGTCTTGAACTGGCTGAAGATCTGTGTCCTCGGAGGGAAGAAACATTAGCTATCGGGTCTTCCAATCTGCCTGTTGTTATTAGTAAAACCTTTGTCAGCTGCCCAAGCCGCAGGGAGCAGGTAGGCCCTGGGGGCATTTCATGCCCCGTACCTGTGGTTGTGAAAGTGATTGGCAGGCTGTGAGGGACCTGCCCCCTGCATCACTCAGCATCGTGAGGCAGATGGAACAGGGAAGGTACAGAGAAGAAAGTGGCCCTCTGGAGAAGGTAAGTGGTTTGCGTGCACCGTGGAGCTGGTGGTCCATGCCACGTCTCCTGCCACAAACTGCACGTGCTTGGCCGCTTGCCGTCTGCCTCTCTGAATAGCAGAAGCCGCCGCCAGCACTTTCGGTTTTTCACAATCACCCCATGAGATGCGGTCGTGCAGGTTATTATAATCCCCCTTTTCACAGATAAGGAAACCAGGGCTCAGAGAGGTTAAGTAACAGAGAGTAATAATTCTTCCTTTCAGAGTACGTTCATTTTGTTGTGTTTCATCCTCACCACCTACAGTAAGGGCGACCCATTAGAATACAGCATCCCGACTTTATGTGTTGCCCAGGTTCTTTCTGGCCTCCTGGACTCCTGTGCCCAGAAGTCCATGGGGCAGCAGTGCCCTGCAAGAGCCTGGTGCTGTTTCGGCCCTATTCTGGTGGTAGAAAAGGTGCCAGACTGTGGACCTGGAATGGGATTGGGGGCTGGAGAAGTAGAGGAGGCGGAGGTTCTAGAAGAAGGAAGGGTATATTGTGATGGTCTTGAGACCAGTGACTGAATGAAACCACTGCCTTTGGTCTGAGCGGTGAAAATTGCATCTTTAGCCTCAAAGGGTCTTGTTTTCCTCTAGAAAATAACATGCTCTGAGTGCCTCTGTTGTGCCAATTACTGTGCTAGGTGCTTTCGCATCTGCTCTTTGATCTTCTCAGCAATGCTAGGAAGTAGTTGTTATTTTCTTTATGCAGTTAAGGAAACGGAGTCTCCATGAATTGAAAAATCTTGTCCCCGGGTCACACACCTGGTTGGTGGTGGTACCACTCAGTCATTCAGCAGACATCTGTGGAGCTCATGCTGTGTGCTGAGTACCGTCCAGGTCAGCAGGGGTCCGTCAACACACAGAACAGACACATAAATCTTGGTCCTTACAGATTGGAATTCAAGTGGAGGGAGACATATGGTCGACAAGTATGGTAACTAAGTAAATCACATAGCGTGTTAGAAGATGAGGACCATGTGAAAGGAGCAACAGTAGAGCAGAGTGAAGGAGGTTGGGAGCACCTGGCCCGGGGGGCAGTTTTACATCAGTTGGTCCTGGCGAGCCCCCAGGAGAGGGCTTCAAGGAGATGAGTCCTATGGGTCTGACGTAATGCCCTCTTTTCAGAAAGGGAGGCCCGGGGAGTGGGAATGACTTGGCTAAGGTCACCACCACAACACTTAGTGTTCAAGCCAGGTCATGAACCCGGAGATTTGTATAACTGCCTTGGAGAGCCCCACTCAGCCTCTTTATTGCCCCTGCGTGTCTCTGACATGGCTCTCTTGACTTTGTTCCCGTCTCATCCCATCGCCATGGCTACTTCCCACCATCTTCCATGACCCAGCCTTCGGCATTGGGTGGCATTGATTTCTGGTGGTCCCACACCAGCCCCAAAGCCTTCCCTATCCTCGGAAGCCCCATATTGCTTCTTTCCCCATATAAACACGCATCTATCTCTTCACCCTAGCATCTCAGCACCCTGAGTGGGGAATTCACGCTTTTTTATTTGAAGAGATCTGCCACTGTCATTTTTGATATCTTCTGTTTTTGTATGCGGGAACGCAGAGCACAATTAGAATACAGTTATATATCCTCACAGTTATTAAAGCTTGGATTAACATGACATAAAGTTTTGTCTGGGGAGTCTTTTGCTATGGCTCAGGGAGCATTTTTTGTGACAGTAATAGGCTACAGTTAATATACTTGAATGATACTAGAATCTGTGTTATAAGGCAGAACAAAAGGGGTTTATCTGAAGCTGAATTACAAAGGTGGAATTATCACTGGGAACGATCCACAGAGATCTGGGCTTAATTATTGTCACTTGTATCATCTCGGCATGACACAAGTACGGGTAGTTACTGGAGCAGAGTTGAAGTGCAGGAGGGCCGACTTGTCAATCACCTGGTGGATGCCGGGACTCCTGCCCCTTCTTCTGAGCACAGCCCCGGCCACTTACCCAACAGATCCACGGAGACTGAGACCTCTGGCCCTCCGTGGCCATGTGGTGCTTCCAGGTTTTATACTGTTTCTGCCAGGTGGTCTTAGTGACTCCCCTGTCCCGTGGTGGACAGCCCCTTCCCTTGTCCCCCCACTTACAGATCCCCTGCCCCCCCGGCCTGTCGAGCCATCCTTGAGGCTAACGATGGGCTGATACACTGATGGCAGTTTCTCGGCTGCAGTACCACTGCCACCTTCCAGCATGTAATTGTTTTGCCCAGCGGAGGAGGTGAGCTCATAACCATCTGGTGGCCGGCCCAGGTGTGTGGCTGCACGCGGGCGTGCTCAGGTAAGCCGCCTGCCCGCCTGCGCCCGGAAGACAAGCCTGGGCCAGCTGGGCATCCGTGTTCCTCTGGAGGTTGAGAGAGGTGAGGGGTGGGAGAAGGACAGCTCTGCACTGAACAGGGCGGGGCACCAAAAGGCTTTAGAAATACTATTTATTTGGACCATAATCCTCTTGTTTTGTATTTTGCAGCGGCCAGATGTAGGATGACAACTTCTGTTGGGGGCTAAATTTGGCTGTCACCCTCACCTTTACTATTAACTGAGCCACGTGGCTATTTTCGATGGCCCAGGAGCTGCCGTTGGCCCTCTGCGGTGCAGCTTTTCCTGCCCAACCCGTCTTCTGAGAGCCTGTTGTTCTCAGGATTCTGAAAAGGCGCTCTGCAGCGTCCCGCTTTCAGAGCGAGGAGGGAACAGGTCTTGGTTAGGCAGCCGCGTGTGGCAGGAAGTGGACGGGGACTTGGCGGCCTTGGTCCTGGCAGGGCCGGGAGGCTCCTGTGCTTCCTGGGAACGTTGAGGGGCAGGGGCGTGGAGTGCCTTACTCAGGAGGTCGGGATTTGAGACTAGGACTTTCTGAGTCCGCAGGCCATGTTTTTCACCTAGACTTGTATTTATCCAAAACACAGATTCCTGGGCCCCGCCCCAGAACTACTGAATCATGCTCTCCGGGGGAGTGGCCTGGGACTGTGCACGGAACAAGGTCACCGGGTGATCCACGTCCATGCAGGTGGTTGGGAACCAGTGCGGTGTCAGATGGTCAGCTCGTCGCTCCAGCCCTGGCATCCCATGGAGGCCAGCGATGAGTTTGGGCACCACGTGCCCTGAAATACTCTCCGTTCCAGGAGAGCTGGTCCATGGTATGTTATACCTCAGTGGGCTGTGGAGACAGCGAGTGGGATTGATGACCTCGTGTTACATCAGACCCATTTTATAAACGAGAGCTGAGACTGGAAGTAAGAGAGGTCCATGGCGAAAGGCACACGTTCAGCAGATCCAGCCCTGGTGACTGTCACTCCACTGCCTGATACAGAATAAACGTCTGTTGTCCTTTGCCTTGCCATTGCTAAGATGATTTAAAAGAAGGGTTGGTTTTAATTCGCATAAACACAGTATTTTTCTTGCTACAACAAGGCCTTCAAAGGGAAAAAAAACTCAATACACCAATTATGCCAAAGCATTCCCAGTCCTATCCAGGAGTAATTAAAAAATTCAGCCGGTGCTTGTTCTCTCACTTGTTTTTAAATGAATAGCTAAGTATCTGTCAAGATGATGAGTGCCTAGGCTGCTGACAGCCTTACCATCTCAATTTGCGCCCAGGAACTGCCGTGATGAGAACGCGAAAGCTGTGGTTTCGAAAAGCAAGACACCCACCTCCCCGGGCACACTTGTTTTGTGGTTGGTGGGGAACATCTCCCTGAGCCCAGCACCGAGCTGTGGGGTGGAAGCCAGATTCCAGCTCTGCATTCTCGGTCTTGCAAGGATCCTCCTCTCTTCCTGTGGGCAGAGAAGATGGGTTCTTCGTGTGCGGCTCAGGGAACCCAGCTCCTCTACACAACATGGGACGTTAGGGTTTTGAGGATCTTTGCAGAGAATTAGCTTGGCTTTGCTGGGGGAAATCCTCTTGCTGCAAGTCACTATTTAATGAGTTCATAGATTTTTTTATTGCTAACAATGCCTCCAGGTGAATTGAGATGTCATTTTGCCTATTGACACCATTCATTTGGTGACATTTGGGCTTTTTTTCTCAGCAGCTTTTTTTCTGTATGCATTCTCCTCACCCCATCCCCAACACACGTATTTTTCCAAAGACAAAATCAAGGGCAGACTTGAAGAGGAAATGATCCTAAAACTTATTATAGCATTAGTAGTTCTTAATATTTACCCATCAGTTTACAGCATGTTTTCATATGCATGGTGTTCCAGTTATCTATTGATGCAGAACAAATCATCCCAAAGCTTACTGGCTTAAAACAACAATTATCTCTCGTGGTTTCTGTGGATCAGGAATTTGGGAGGGGCTGGGCTGGGTAGTTCTGGCTGGAGGCCTCTCGTGAGGTTGCAGTCAGACAGTGGCTAGTACAGTAGAGGGCTGACTGAGCATCTCTCTCTGTCTTCCTGTGGTCTCAGCACTTCTCCATGTGGTCTCTCTCTTGTGAACTGGTTTGTGCTTCCTCACATCATGGCAGCCTCAGGGCAGTCGAACTCCTTAGGGAGCGGCTTAGGGCTTCAGCACAAGTGTTCCAGCACGTGAGACAGAGGTGACCTCACTTTTTCTGACCTAGCCTTGAAAGTCTTGGAACACAAGTAAGTTACAAACTGGTCTAGAGCAAAGGGGAGAGGATACAGACCTCTTCTCTTGGTAAGAAGCATATCAAGGTCATATATTGCATGTGGGGTGGGCGACATGTGGCCATCTGTGGAGAGTGCAATCTGCTACACGTGGTCACCTTCTGTCACACTTAGGAGGTGTTGTTGTCACCATGTTACAAACCAGAGAAGTAAAGCCAGAGAGGCGATTCGTTTGACGTCACTCGGTGACGGAGTAGTCGTTTGAACCTGGGTCTTGAGCTGCTAAACCCTGCGTTCTTCCCATTCACCGGGTTACCTGAAGGCTGTGGGGAAGGAAGGCACCCCCAGTCATCTCATCCAGGTGACATTCGGGAGAGGGTGGGACTCAGCGGCTCTATACCTCAGATCTCTTTTGAGCTGTATGTGAGGGGCTGACGCTGCACCTGTTTCCTCTTCCTGAGGCTCTCAGGTGCAGAAAGAGAAGGAGGTGGGGGAGCTGGGAGGAGGAGGGTGGGCAGGTGCCCTCTTGGTAGACCAGCCAGCATTTGACAGCCAGTCTTGGTGGAGAAGGGCCAGCTGGTGTATACAGTGTGTGTGCTGACCAGGCTTCACCCAGGGGCTCTGTCCTGTCCCTTGTGATGCTGAGCATGTTCAGTTAAGGACAGGTTCACCTGTGGCCTTTAAATAAGAAGACTAACCAATATTAATATTATTATTAATAATAACAACAATAATAGCATCAGCAGCTGGCCCTTTCTGTGCATTGCCATGTGTGTAAATGCACTGTCTCGTTCAATCTGATTTCATCCCCCTGTTAAGGACATTCTATTCACGGAGGCTCAGAGTTAAGTAGCTTGCGTTGTTGCTTACGCAAGGTCACTCTGTGGTCCCTCAGCATCAGATGTGAGGCCAAGTCTCTGTGACCCTGGGGCGCGAGCCCTTGGCCTCTTTGCTAGTGTCCAAGTTGGCCACTGCTGGGCCTTGGTCTAGAGGACCCGCTGGACTGAGGACCCCACGGGGTGTTTACTGGGCCGAACTGGGCTCCTTGGCCAGACTTGTCAGAAACAAACACTTGTCTATGTTTACTCCACACACGCTCAGCCAGAAGCTCTTGCTTTTCATCTAGTTCAGCTTGAAGCGGGGGAAGCTCCCTCACGAGGACCTGGCTCATTCTCCACCCACCTGTGTCCTGCCCGCCGGCCCAGGCCAGGCCATGATCAGCTCTTAGGGATGCAGGGCCGCCTCCGCCCCAGTGGTGGCCCTGCCCCCAGGCCGCCCCACACCTGCTTCCTGCAGCCTCAGTGCTGTTCTCCCCCTCTCTCAGAGCCTAGAGCAGATCCTGGCGTGCTCCAGAAAGTTCTCTGGGATGACCGAATGAACGGCGCGTGTGCTGGCCGATTCACTCCCCTCATTACTGACAGGGTGAGCCCGCGTCGGCTTTTGGTGATGAGATGGACCTGGAAATTTTATTGCACGGCCCCTTCAGGAAGCCCTGCCCTTACGTCACAGCCATCGCACGTGCTGGGGTTCTCAGGGAGGTTCCTTGCAGAATGCAAGGCAGACGGGAAGGAGGTAGCCTAGACTGAGAGGGTCCGAGGGCCTCTGGAAGGGACACCCAGGGGAGAGAGGACGGGTGGGGGGGCAGCCGAGAGGGAAAGGGCTGAGAAGCAACAGGTAACATTTATTGACTATTCTGTGTCCACCAGGCGTTTCCCACTTGACACCTCCTTTCTTACAGGTTGGTGAGATGGCCATCTCTTTTCCCGTTTTACGGGCAACATGGTACAGAGCTTAAGAGCGAGGGCCCCGAAGTCCACTGTGGGGTTTAAATCGAGGTTCTGCTCCTCGTAAGCAGGGTGAGATTTGCCCAACTGCTCAACCCTCTAGACCTGTTTCCTCGCTTATAAATGGAGGCGATGATAATAGTAGCTGCCTGAAAGGGTTAATGTGAAAATTAAGCCAGATCCCCCTGTGCATCGCCGAGCCTGGTGTTGGGTATACGGTGATTGTAATAAGAATTAACTGCTATTGTTATTGTGTTGTTATTATTGGCAACCTAGTGATGGGGACAGAGAATGAAGGAGGTGGCTCTGTCATAGACTGAATCCCCAGTCACTATTCTGGCATCCAGGAAAGTCGGGGCTCCAGGCTTGGGTTTTCCAGCACCTAATGTGGGGGTCACTGCTGTGGTCAGAAGGTGAGGCTGTGTGTGTGCGCGTGTCTGTACAGGCGTGGCATATGGGGACCCGCCTCCCGCCCTTCCCCAGCTCTGACCTTGCAGCCCACCCTCCGCTCCAGTGTGGCCTGGGGGGGCAGATGTGCAGCTGATAGCTGGGGTCCAGGCTCTGACTTGCTGGCCACACCCTGAGCTTCCATTTACGACTAATTGCTTTGTTTGTTCTGTAGGAGACAATTTTTTTTGCAGTGATTCACCCCTGTTTGTAATTAGGTGTAGTGATTAGAATCTTGTTCCTATTACAGTGGAGTTTCCCTTTTAATTCATGCACATTCGCCAGGCCTGTCTCCGTCTGTTCCATTGATTGTCCCCAGTTGGCTTTTCCCAAGCTGTCATATACATCACAGTTGAGGGGTGGCTTAGAGACTGATGTGAGGCTAAGGGATGGAAGAGAACTGACTGGGAGTTTTGTTGTATTCAGCTACCAGACAGTGATACACACTTGGGGGTGAGATCTCGATTCGGGGCGATGAGGAATCAGCACAGTACGTTGATACGCCTGCTTTACCCTATTTCCCTATTAATTCCTTTTTTTAAATTAAAGATGTCGTTACACACAGACACAGATACATTTTGCTCGGAAAAGTAAACACCAAAACGTTAACAATGGTGATTTGTAGTTTGTCAACTTTGCCAACTTTGGCCAACTTTGCCAGCTCATTGGCAGTTTCTGCTACGTACATGTAATGCATGTATTAAAAAATAAATGTTGGGCTTCCCCGGTGGCGCAGTGGTTGGGAATCTGCCTGCCAACGCAGGGGACACGGGTTCGAGCCCTGGTCTGGGAAGATCCAACGTGCCGTAGAGCAACTAGGCCCGTGAGCCACAACTACTGAGCCTGCGCGTCTGGAGCTTGTGCTCTGCAACAGGGGAGGCCACAACAGTGAGAGGCCCGTGCACCGCGATGAAGAGTGACCCGCGCTCACCACAGCTGGAGAAAGCCCTCACACAGAAACAAAGACCCAACACAGCCAAGATAAATTAATTAATTAATTTAATTTAATTTTAAAAAATAAAATAAAAATAAATGTTTTGCAAGCCCTCCTTTATAACAGATTAGGCACGGTACATTTGTCAGCTGGCCCAAGGTCACTCCACACATCAGCAAGAGTCCAGGTCTTGAAAGTCCCAGAGCAACTGCTCTGTCCCCAGAGCTGCCCTTCATCTGTTAGTCAGTCAGAAAGCCATGAGCCCTTGCCATGGGGTGAGGGGCAGAGAAGGCATAAGATGTGGTTTCTGTTCACAAGGTGCTCATGGCTTGGGAGAGAGGTTTCTATTCAAACTTTCTCTTCCCTAGACCATGACTCTGTCCTCTCCATTTCCCCAGAGTTTGGTTTCTCCTTCATGACGCTGTAAGGGGAGCCAGTGCCGGGTCGTTGCCCTCCAGGCCATGCTGTTTCCTGCGCAATCCCCTCCCCTCCCCTCCCCTCCCCTCCCCTGGTCTCACATCCAGCCTCCTTGTTGAAAGCTCCCAAGCCTGTGTCCTGTTGTGGTTTCAGAACATGGCTCCCAGGGCCAATCTCCCCTGGTGTCCTCACGGATGTCCTCGTGTTGTGGCCTGCCTCTGTTCTCTGCACCACAGAGGCTGGACAAAGGTGTGTCCCCGTGAGCAAGAGGGCCGGAGGGAATTCAGGGGACAGTGATCCACCAGTGGCTGGACCGAGGGGCACATGTATCAGTGGGGGACAGAGAGACCTGAGGCTGGCGGGCAGGGTCGAGGCCAGCTACACTCAGACACGTGGGTGGCTCAAAGTGGTCCTTCGGGAAAAATAACCAGGCCTCACTGAGTGGAACTGGTGAACAAGGGTGGTCAGTGATCGCAGGGAAGAGGTCATCGTGTGGTAGGTCCAGACTTACAGTGACAAAGTCCTGAAACTAAGAGGGATGTGGAAAAGGTAAGAAGGGGTGGGGCGAAGGTTGCATCCGAGGATGAGATGGCAGAAGGGGGCAGGGTAGCTTGGGAGAGGGAGGGGTCAGCGAGGGCATAAAGCTCAGCCCGTGGGAGCTGGTGGTCCACTGGTGGAAATGGAGTTTTAGGGGGAAGGCACATACATCTGCGTTAGGGTGGGTTGGGTTTTGAGGTCCCAGAATATCCACGTGGCAGGAAACAATGGCAGGCAGAGGAGGGAGGCTGGCATTCTGGGGACAGGCGTGGGAGGGGACTCTAGAGAGAGGTGGCTGACTGTGGAAGCCACGTCCTCTCGCGGGGAAGAACTCAGAGGGCGAGACTGGGGGTAGCAACAGTGCAGGGTGGATGACAGCCTGAAGGTTTATGAGCGGGAGAAAAAAAGAGGAGTCGGGCAAGGTTACAGAGAAGGGAGCAGAAGCCATGGTGCCTTGAGAGACCCCGGAAGCAAGAGTGTGCTGGTGAAGGATTGTGGGAGATGCTGAACTTTCCTGTTTAATAAAAGTGGGGGGGGGGGGCTTCTAGATTTGTCTGGACAAATTTGCAAAGTTAACTGTCATTCCCTGATACATGCAGATACTCCTTGCTTTCCAAAAGAATGCGTCACCAGAGTTCCTGGAGCAGGAATTTGTACGACTTGTAGTGTGTATGCTACTTTGCATGGGAGGGAATGAAATTGAAGGTGAAATTTAAGAATGAAGTTGAAGGTGAAGACTGTGTTCATACCTATTTGGTACGGGTTGGGTGGCGTCTGTGTTTGTATATTTATCTAAGAGTTAGTATATAAGTCGGGGTGGGGTGGGGGACAAATGGGAAGCAAATAAGGAAACAGAATCAGTTTCTCTGAAATTCCGTGCCTATAGATTTCTTTCTCTGGAACCAAAGAGAAACTTTAGTGAGTTTTTCCTTTGCAGGTAAAGCACAGTTTTATTCTGTAGCTGAGACTTTTCTAAGTAAAGCAGCCTTCCTTTTAACCTCCCCTCCTCAGGCCTGTCCCCCTTGCTGCTCGGGCCCCTCCCCTCCTCCAGACTCTCTTTAAAATAGACTTTCATGCATGAGGAAGCATCATAATGTAATACTCGTCTTATCTTCACGTGTACCCAGCAGGCATTTACAAAAGGACAGTGGCGAACCGCAGATATCACTGCAGCCAGGGAAGGTTGGATACTTTTTTTAGATACGTCCCCACCTGGGTCTGTCCCGAGTGAGACCCTGACAGGCCAGGTAGCTGCGTCCCGAGCCCCAGTTCCCACCTTCTGAAAGGTGTTTCTCAGGCCCCCGACTTGTCTCCCTGGTGATGGGTGGTGCATCCGGAGGACTTGGGGAAAATCTGCGGTTATTATGGCTCATTTGGTAGGTGTGAGAAGTCTGTAATTTTCCATGGTGTATTTGTATGCACAGAGATGTGATACACCTGGCTGGCGGCCTCTTTCATTTTGTAGACGTCTCAGGAGCAGATCAACCCTGCTTCTGTAGTTGCCCGCGGCCTCTCCCTGCGGTTCTGCAATGCCACCACCCCTGGGGCGTGCGTGGTCACTGCACTGTCCCCAAGGAGCAGCCCTTTGCAGTAGGAGCCTGGAGTTGGGGGAGGGGAGAAGGTTGCCCACAGGAGGAGGCCTTGTGGTCCTAGGGCCTCCCCCAGGCTTTATCGAGCTGTTTGAACATCTGGATGTGTCCAGCCTGTTGTATTTCAGTTGAGCAAAGCTGGAGCTTGACCGTCACGCCTGCTGAGGGAAAACCTTCTGATGCCCTCCTCCGTGCACAGGTTACAGTACACGAGGGTTAGCTTGGGCGGCTGGGCAGGAAGGCAGATTTCTGACAGCTCGGAATGCACGGAAATGGTGTGTGTTGGAGTTGGAGGAGGGGGTAGCCTGTAGAGTGATTTTCAAGCAAGTGTGGGTCCAGCCCAGACTCACAACCTCCTGGTGCGGGAAACACATCCTGAGGACGCTGATGTTGTTGTGCATTGAGATGGCAAATGTTTTCTTACAGTTGAATCCGTAATTCATTTGGTATTAGGCTATGAAGAATCCTTTCTTATTTCTCTTCCTTTTATTTCACTCCCCAAGATTCTTTTTTTTTTATTTTTCTAATTTATTTTGGGCTGTGTTGGGTCTTCGTTGCTGCGCGCATGGGCTTTCTCTAGTTGTGGCGAGCCGGGGCTACTCTTTGTTGCGGTGCGCGGGCTTCTCATTGTGGTGGCTTCTCTTTGTTGCGAGCACGGGCTCTAGGTGCGTGGGCTTCAGTAGTTGTGACACGTGGGCTCAGTAGTTGTGGCTCACGGGCTCTAGAGCACAGGCTCAGTAGTTGTGGAGCATGGGTTTACTTGCTTCGCGGCATGTGGGATCTTCCTGGGCCAGGGATCGAACCCGTGTCCCTTGTGTTGGCAGGCCGATTCTTATTCACTGCAACACCGGGGAAGTCCGCATCCCCAAGATTCGTTTATGATGAATTGTCCTTTCTCAGTCTCTCTCTCTGTCTCCTGTCTCTGTTTCTCTCTTTGTGTCCGTCTCTGTCAGTTTCTGTCTCACTCTGTCTATATTTACCCCCACTCCCTCTCCCCCTACAATGACTAGAAGCATGAAGACCAGTGCTTTTTCCTACAAATGCAATGTGTCCTCTTCAAAGTGGGAGTCTGTGTACTTATTCCAAAGATCTCGCCTTTGCTCTGAGCATTTTCAAAGCTTTCACTGTGAACTCATATTCAGACTCTGTGGCATTTTCTTCTGAATATCCTCACTGGTGATAAATCTTTGGCCTTTGAAAGTGGATGTGATTTTTGGAAACCATCACCAGCCTTAGCTCCAAACAACTTGTGGCCAAGATTGATTAGGCTATTTTGGGATCGGAACGCAGCAGGACTATAAAATAATAAGACAAGTTGTCTTGCATGACTTGGGAAATGCCTAGAAGGGAATCCCTACCCACCGTGACCCCCCAAATCTCAAAAATATATTTGAAGTGTTCATGAGTAAAAGCAGGGCTTTTCGTGGTAAGTTCTTTGAAGGGGACAGTGACCATGTTGGTGTCCATCCTGGTGTGTTTGTTTATCAAGCAACAAGGTGGAGATTGCATTTGATTTAATCTTTGTTGCGCGTTAGACATCAGACCAAGCCAGCTGATGAGAGATGCAGGGCCAGGGTCACTATGGGTTAGTGAAGATCTGGCATGGGGCATTGAGATCAGCAGAAATTGTCCTTTTGCAACTCCTGCTGCAGGTTAGCGGGGGCTGTACTGGGGAGCACCAGGGGCCAGGAAAGAGGAAAAGCCACGCCGAGCGCATCCTCTCCGCTCCCTCCCCTGTGGGCAGCTCAGGAAGGGCCACCCTGGTGGGCTGGGCATGCAGTTCTGCATTCCGCCCCCTGGACCACACGCTATGGCCAACTGCCTCTTCGTCTGCTGCCCTCACCTGTGTGGACTTCTCAGACTTCCGGCCCCGTGGTACACAGAAATTGAGGTATCCACACTGACAGCCCATTCTTCCTCGTTCTGCTCCTAGGAAAATCAATCCATTTGCTACATGAATGACTAATAAAGTGAAGACTCAAATGACAGGAACCGTAAACCTCCTTTTGAAATGATGGTACACACAGTCCATCTGAGGGCTAATGGTTGGGGTCCGCAGTGGGGCTTGGGAGGTTTGATGCCGGCTGCAGAGAAGTTCATGGGTATTTCCTTCAGGGAGAGGAGAAAAGCCACACCTCGTGACATAAGTCCCCTTTTAGAAGGCCTTCTCTGAAGCCTGTATTTTGTCCCGGACAGTGATGTTTTAGTTCTAAATGATATCAGGTATCAGACGTGTGGGACTGACGTGACATGGGAACTAAGAGTGCAGCTCAACAGATACGCTGATGAGCCCAGCGGCACCGGGTCAGGGATGCGGGGGAGATAGAACTCAGGAGATGGGGGTACTGTTGATGGCAGCGGGTGTCCTGGGAGAGGCGGCCTGCACCTGGCCCTTTCGTGCTGAGTCCTCAGCGCAGCGTGGTCTTCACGGCACCCGGGCTCCAGGTGAGAGTATGCCTGCGTCAGACAGGCATCACTCATCGCGGAGGTCGACGGGGATCCCAGCGCAGCCCTGCCTCTGTCTTCCCAGTCGGAGAGATGGGGCAAAGCGCTGCTTCTCGAGGGGGTTGAGGATTAATGAGCTGACATTTGAAGACTGCTGGGGAGATGAATTGGAAGTGCTCAGTACTACTATTTCACGTGGAAGTCTGAAAATAACCTCGCTGAAGCGTTCTGATAAATAACTAAATCGGGCCAGCGAGGGAGAAATTTCAGCTGTCTAGAGAGTATTTCTCTTAAATATTTTTCTCTCACGTGGAAAGGAGGAACGAGGGAGAGATTCTGCAGGAGCATTCATCCCGGCGTTATCCCGCTCACGGAGGCAAGAATGTGGCGTCACGGACGTGGATGTGACACGGGGAAGCCGGGAAGCTCTAGGGATGCCCTGCTTTCTTTTGCTCCTTTAACTCCAGACCCGAGGCATTCCCAACCAAATGAAGTCCCGCCAATATTAACTCAGCACCGCCCCCCCCGCCTCCTGCCCCCAACAATGTGAACACTTTCCCAAGGTCTTCTCTGGTTTTTCTAAACTTTCCCATCCTTCAAGACCTGGCTTCATTCCATCTTCTGCTGGGAAACGGTGCTTGAAGATTTGGTTGAACGGTAATTTCTGCATCCCTCTGTTCCTGCAACTCTTTCTGCTGTGATAAGCTGCTGTTTTTGTCCTTTGGTTGTACATGTCTGTTTCAGTTCGCCTCTCCACCCGGGCCATGGGAGGCAGGAGCGGTGCCTTGGTGACCTGTGTTGGGCCTGCCGTGTGTTTGCTAATTGTCCACTGATTGGTTGTTTTTGAAGTAGGGTTGATTTACAATGTTGTGTTCATTTCTGCTGTACAGCAAAGTGATTCAGTTATACGTATATATACATTCTTTTTTTATATCCTTTTCCATTATGGTTTATCACAGGATATTGAATGTAGTTCCCTGTGCTGTGCAGTAGGACCTTGTTGGTATCCATTCTATATATAATAGTTTGCATCTGCTCATCCCAAACTCCCAATCCTTCCCTCCCCTGCCTGCATGCCACCCTGCCTCAGCAACCACAAGTCTGTTCTCTGTGTCTGTGAGTCTGTTTCTGTTTCGTAGATAGGTTCATTTGTGTCATATTTTAGATGCCACATATAAGTGATATCATATGGTGTCTGTCTTTCTCTTTCTGGATTGTCCATTCATTATTAAATTGGGCTGTCGTACTGCTGCTCTGTCCCTGGCGGCTTCTCTCTCTTCCCCTTCCTCTGTCTCATTCAGTGGAAGCTGCAGCCTCTCGGGTGCTAGGGTTTTCTGTAGGCCTCTTTGGGAGCTGGTCCTGGGTGGGGAGGATACCCCAGCTCCTGGGGCCTTTCTGATGAGGAGGCCTGGGGAGGATGTTGGGAATGGTGTCTCCACCCCCACACAGCCCTCCCATTCTTTCCTACCCTGATTAGCAAGATGCTAATAAGCCCTGGCTCCACTGGTGTGGCGTCCTCAATAATACTGAGCTCCCCACCAGATTCTTAGTTTTAGAAGTCACACAAGCTCTGAAGCTGCTCGAGCTGGCTGGGGCAGGTACACGCATCTGCAAATAACTTTAAAAATATAGGTTTATGGGGCTTCCCTGGTGGCACAGCGGTTGAGAGTCCGCCTGCCGATGCAGGGGATGCGGGTTCGTGCCCCGGTCCGGGAAGATCCCACATGCCGCGGAGCGGCTGGGTCCGTGAGCCATGGCCGCGGAGCCTGTGCATCCGGAGCCTGTGCTCCGCGACGGGAGAGGCCACATCAGTGAGAGGCCCGCGTACCGCAAAAAAAAAAGGTTTATGGCACGTTGCCTTTTTCTCTGCCTTTAGCTCTCAGCACATAAACTGGAATTAGGAGCAGTCAGTTCAAAGCCCCTGGGTCCCCTCTCATCCCGCTTCTGCCTCTCAACATCTCACTCACCCGCAGGTGCGGTGCACGTGTGTCCGCCACTCGTCCGGCAGACAGGACGATCTGGAAGGTGGAGAAGACGCAGGCCCCGCTCTCAGGGAACTTACCCCCCAGTGGGAGCACACCCAGTCATGCAGACGATGGGGTGCTGATCCGTGGAGCAAGGAATGGGAGTTAACAAGCTCAGAACAGGAAGTGAATACAACGCAAGGCAGAGCAGTAACCCCTCACTCAAATATATTGAGTTCACACCCCTTCCCCCTTTCCCCGCCGCTGCCCGCACAGAAACGGGGAAGGCTCGTTGAGCTGGACTCGCTCTCTCCTTCCTGCTGCCCTGAGATGGGGCTCCTCGAGTTCCAGGCCGTGGGGCTCCAGGCCTGTCGGCTCAGAACGATGTCATTGCTCCACGAGGGATGCTCCTTGGATCTGGTGTGCCTCGAGGAGGGAGGTTCCTTTCTGCCTCGTTCTCACGGTCGTGGCGCTGCCGTTTCCTGGAGCTGATGCAGTCCGCTAGCCCCCAGCTATGCCTCTGACCCGCCCTGTAACCGTGGGCGGCAGAGGTTTAAGCCCCTGACCCCTCGGCCCTAGCCAGCACTCTGGGATCTCCTCCCAATCCATTGAGGGAGGTTGGTTTCAGCCAAGCCTGAGGGTAGGCCCTCCGATGTTACTCTGCCCTCCGGTTCCTTTCAGGAAAGCACAGGTGGAGGCCCAGCCTCTCCGTGTCTCACGTGGCCCAGGCTCTCACCGATTCCGCTGTCCTGCTCCCTTGGCTTAGATGTCTCCCCAGACCTGCTGCTCTAGTGCCCGGCCCATGGGGCCTCTTTGCCTGGAATGCAGTCCTGCCGTTTCCATGACAAACTGTCTGTCTCCTCCGGCCAAGTGAGTGAGTTTTCACTCTGAGTTTTCAGAGCCCTGGAGGGCAGGAGTGAATGATTAAAGACTACAGATGTCTGTACGTGCCCTGCAGGGGGCTGCGTCTCTCTTAGAGCTCTCCTCACATACCGCGCAGTGATCGTCTCTGCCCCTGGACCCCCAGGAGTCAAAAGGGTTCCTCATTTTAAAATCATTGTGCCTTTTATGGTCCACTTAGTAAATATGTGTTGATTGAATGAATATGAACAATGAATGAATGAATTCTAAAGGTAGTAGTTTGCCTCTGACAAACTCATTTCTTTCTAAGTGAGGGGCTGCCCACTTGCTAGGGCCATAACTGGCCTAGGATGGAAGCCTAGGCCTCTGAAAGGCTTGTAACCTGTTGGCATCTGGCTAAAGCACCTCTTCAGGTGCAGGATGGCATACAGGGATTGTGACTAGCCTTGGGCTTCAGACTCAGGTCCAGAGGGTGAGTGACCTCAGTGAGTTCATTTCTTTAGCACAGAACTTAGAAGCAGAAGAGCATTGCTTGGTTAAGGCTTGGCAGCAGGTAGCAGGAGCTGTCTCGTGCTCACACACGCCTGCCTGTTTCTCTGTCTTGGCCGGTTTTCCATGCTTCTGAACCCTCACGGCAGGGCATAGCCACCCCGCCTGTGGCAGGGAGAGCTGGACAGATGTTTGAGAAAGTGACCAGCCCAGGGAGGTTGTTTCATCCTTGGTCCTGCTTGGTCAGGTAAAGCCAACCTGTCCTCTAGTTTTAATTTCACTTGGCATCAGCATCGGTTGAAATAGGGAAGGCCTCAGGTACAATGAACAATGTTAGACGTCTCTCCTGACCAGCTCACTGAGGCAGTGATAATAATGGACGACGGCCATTTAGTTCTCCTTGTGTGCCAGAATGCTGCCCACGAGTTAACTTCTCTTAATGTTCGTAACAGCACTGTGAGGTGGGTACCAACTGAGAGGCGAAGTAACAGAGGCACAGCAAAGTTGAGTCACCTGCCCAAGGTCACACAGCTAGTGAGTGGTAGAGCCAGAATCGGAGACCAGGGAGTTTGCCTCCAGAGTTACTGGTCTTTTCCTGCTCGTCACCACTGCCGAGCTGGGACCCAGGTCCAGGTGCCCCACTAAACACTGCTTGTAGACACATGCATCACTGGCAGAAGAACCATGAGGCCTTTTATAAACCTAGCTGGATTCTGACGGTGTCCACAGGCTGATAGCATTTGGCAAAAGACAGTACCACGGGTCCCTTCTCACATTTACCATTTGATTTCAAATTGGTGGTGGTGAGGATCCCTTAACTCTAGGATCTCAGAGGAGCCTGACCCCCTGGGCTCTCATAGCCTGTGGCCAGTTCCTTGTAGTCCAACTGTTGATGGTCAAGGGCAGGTTCCTGAGTGCCACACCAGCACCTGAAGTCTTCTGAGGCATCTTGGCCCTGGAAATTTCTGTCATTCTCTCAGAAATCCCCAGCCCCGGAGCTAAAGAGGGAGAAATTACAGATCTGAGCAGTTGAGGAGCAATTTAATTAAAAGCAAAAAGAAATGTAAATGAATTAACCAACAGTCTTCATGGGGCATCGTCATTGGCAGAGGAGGCCATGAGAGGAGGAGATTAAGGCTGGCTTTTACTTATTAAGTTCCATGGTAATGGAACCCTTAGGCTTGATGGGGTGAGGACTTCTCACAGTTTGGCATGTGGCAAGCATTTGTCTCTGTTAATTTACACAGAGAAGGGAAGGGTAGTAAGTCCAGGAGCACGCTGCCGGCTTCTGTGCTGTTTCACAGGGTATTTAAAGTAACAGCACCTGACAGTTTACCAGCAGCTAAGAGGTTTTTCTGCTTCAGAAAGCAAAATATTGTATGCGCTGTGCAACATGTATAAATGATCTGAAGAATTAGGGTACAGCACCTAGTACAGTTTTCAGCAAAGCGCTGAAGGCTTCATCACATCATAGAGTTCGCAAATGCAGGGCGGGCGGGGTGGGCCTCGGGGTACAGCACAGGTGTGCCGTGTGGCCTGTCGTCCGTCTTTAATTTCCTCTTACCCTGGTCCCAAATTGAATTGCCAAAATATGTTAGATGGCGGTGCATTATTTCACTTGCCTGCTTTGTAATTCCTCTTTACCTCAGACAGATGAAAAACATGGCACTAAAGCAAATTGACAGCTCTTGAAATGAGAAAGATCTTTATCCTTCAGAGTGTTGATGTAGAAATAAATGAGAGAAAAATCTGCTTGTTGGGTCTTGAAGCAGCTTGAATGGGTCCTTTTTTTTTTTTTTTTTTTTTTTAAGGGTAGGTGAGGCTTTTCCCCTCTCCTTTCTATTTTCCCCTTTAGGGAGTTGTGTGGCTTGGGGATTAAGTGGGAGGTTGGTTATTCTGTCAATACTCATCTGCAAAGATCTGAGTCACGGTCAGATGTTGACTCAGAGATCAGGCCAGGCCCCCGAGCAGGCCAGAGGGGTCCAACCTCGGGGTCAAGAGAAGGAGTGTGGGTCTTCAGGTTGTCTTCATTACATCAAAAACCTGTCAGGTCTTATGGTTACTCCACCCCAGACGGCATGAGGACCAACTAAAATGTCAAGTGTGCTTGCTTTTGGAGAACACCCAACTCACTCTGCACCTGGTCACCCCATGCTGCCAAAAGCCCCAATTGACGATTATGACAAGTGCTGATAAATAATTTCCGAATCTCGTAAGTAGTAATAAGTACAATTTTGTGTATGAAATATCTCAAAGGTTATAAGATCTGTTTTCTAAACCTACATGAAAAGAGAGGGCCTTGATAGCTGAAAAAATGGAAACCACTGGATTTGAGACTCTTCTCTGTCTGAATTGTTTTTTCTTTATCCTGCAAAAATCTTTCTGAAACTCAGTCAGCAAGCACTTACTGTGTGCAGTCATTTTTGTATTAGTTACTTTGGCAGGTGCAGAGCTGTATATGAAGTTTCCTGAGGACCAGGGTAGATGGTGAGACAGAGGCAGTGGGGACTACCAAAACAGATACTCATGTGACACAGTACTAATTCAGAGTAGTCAAGGCCAGTGCCAAACTGGGGACACAGGTAAGGGGCCAGCTCTTTCTACTATAGGTGTACCTTATTTGTGCCCACGCTATCCAAGTCAAGAGAAATTAGGGCATACTTACTTGCATTATAAACTGATCTGCCACTGAGTTTCTTGATATAATGAGCCCCCTTGTGGTTTTTAAAAATTATTATTTTAAATGTTTATTTTTTAATAGTGTAGGACTCACAAAAAGTTGTAAAAACAGTACAAAGAACTCTTGTGTACCCTTCACCAAGCTTCCCACGATGATAATATCTCCCATAACCAGAGCACACTGTTAAAACCAAGAAGTGGATGCTGGTACATCATCGGTTTTGTGTGTGTGTGTATGTCCGCGCGCGCACGCACACGCTATTCGTTGAAATTTTATCACGTGTAGGTTCGAGTGACCCTGATCACAGTCGGGATGCAGAAGTGTTCCATCACCACAAAGAAATTCCTCATGTAATGGTTCGTTCCTTCCCCCGCCCCTGACCCCCGGCAATGACTCATCTCTTCTCCGTCACTATAATTTTGTCATTTTGAGAATGTTACAGAAATGTAATCCTACGGCCTTTGAGATTGAGAAGTCAGCGTAATTCCCTCGAGATCCATCCACGTTGAGCATCAGGGGTTTGTTTCTTTTTATTCCGAGGAATATTCTACCGTAGGATGCGCCACGGTTGGCTCTGCCATTCCCCTTGCTCTCGAAAAGATGGTTTATTTGCATCCGACTCATTACAGCACAGCAAGGTACCCTTAGGAGGGTGACCCTCGCTCATCCACACTGAGTTCACTAAATTGGAATTTGGCGGTCACAGACGTGAAGTCCGTTCCTTCGTAATCCAGCCCTCAGATCCTCGTCAAGAAACTGTGTGTGGGCTTCCCTGGTGGCGCAGTGGTTGAGAGTCCGCCTGCCGATGCAGGGTACGCGGGTTCGTGCCCCGGTCCGGGAGGATCCCACATGCCGCGGAGCGGCTGGGCCCGTGAGCCATGGCCACTGAGCCTGCGCGTCCGGAGCCTGTGCTCCGCAATGGGAGAGGCCACAAGGGTGAGAGGCCCGCGTACCACAAAAAAAAAAAAAGAGAAACTGTGTGTGCCAAGTACCGGGGATAGCAAGGGGCAGTCATTTACCACCGACCCGAGTGCTTTCCTGTGTGTGATGTCATCACTTTCTGCTTCCCAAGGCTGGGGTGAAGCTTTGCAGTGATCATCGCCCCTTTTACACACAAGGAGACTCAGCCGCCAGAAGCCCCGCCCCTGATGGTGTGGAGGTGGACGTGGGGGATAGGGCTTTGAACCCAGGACTTCTGATCAGAGCCCAGCAGGCTCCTTTGACCCCAGGGCTCAGTTTGCCCGGCATTGCTCAAAGCCAGTTTGCTCCTCTGCAGAACGACTGGCCTGGACGCGTATCTCTGTGGTCCTTTCCAGCTCAGATGTTCATGATCTTATCTGAACAAAAAGTAACTCTGCTGAGTGACTGAGTCCTTTAGCCTCTGTTGCCGCAAGTGAACTTTGTTCTCAGCAGCATTCTATTTCTGTGAGCCATTATTTGAAGACGCTTTGGGAATTTAAAAGTAACAATGTAGAATTCCTTTAAAAAATCGTCTGTCGTTTAGAGCTTCCTTCCTCGTGCTGCTGTTTGATGGAGCGTTTGACCCAGGACTTCAGGGGGTGACCTTAGGGACCAGGGCGCCCAGGAGATTGGCTCTCATATGGCCAAAAGGGGAAGGAGCAGAGCTTCCTGAGATGCCATTGAGCCCCATTGAGAAGTTTTGGGGTGAGTGGCGCTTGGTGCCCTGATTCAGAGGCCTGATGCCGTGCAGTTTGCAGGGTTCTGCCGTGTGCCAAAACTGGGCTTCAGATCAGAGGAAGCTGTTATTTCAGGCATCTAAGTGCTGCTACTCCTGAATTCGACTGAGGGATGGGGCAGAGATGCTCTGAGTCTTTGAAGCTCCAGAAAGGGTTCAAAGGAGCCTTGGAGAAGGGATTCCTGTACCAGGTGGGACGGGAAGAGGTGACCTCTGGGTCACCTCTAATTCCTGAGGATTGATTCCGAGATAAGTGGAACCTCCGTCTTCGGCCCCAGGCATTCATTACAAGCCCCGCTGTCTCCCTCAGAATCACAGGCTGGTGGAGAGCAAAGGGGGACCGTTCCTATGACCTCTGGCAGATCACCTCCCCCTCCTCAGGTGCAGTCCAGGAGAGAGAGGGGGGCTTTGGAATCCGATAGACCCTCTACCTCCCGTCCCAGTGACGGAGTGGTAGGCAGGCACCATGGCGTGGGGGTGTCAGAAAGGCCAAAGGTCATTTTAAACCCAAATTCTCTTCATCCGTGCTCTGCAGCCAACTCTTTGTGTCGGCCAGACAAGAGAGCCTGGATAAGCATGGGTTAATGAATAAATGTGTCACCTTGGCAAAACTCTCCCTCTGCTTCCTTCTCCATCCTTGTCAGCCAGTCTGTTAAAGGGGGCAGGATAGAACGTGCCTGAAGGCCTGTCCCAGAGGGTCCAAGGCCCTGGCCTTTCCGAGGTGCAGGCAAGCCCTCCATCGCGTCATCAAGCCACACCGTTTACCCTCCCTATACTCCAGGCTGCAAGAAAATGCAAATAGCCCGAGGGACTGAAATCAGGCTGGGAACCTAGACTCTCCAAGCCTGCAAAACTCCAGTTCTCCCCTGCCCCCCCCACCCCGGTCCCTCCCCAGGCGTATGGCTGCAGCTATGCTTGTCACCGTTCGAGATCGCATTGGCCACGGGAGATGTGGATGATTTTTCCATTTGGTCCTGATGTTTATTTCATGCCCATCAATATCAGCCCATATGAGGACAGATGAGGTGGTTCTTTACAGGCAGCGCATTTTCACACTTGGTAATTACAAACCCTTCCCCTGTTTGGTCAGAGTCTTGGAGATCTATTTTGGCAATTAGCAGTTTAGTATTTGTTTAATGGGAATGCAAGAGAGTGTTACGGCACCTCAGTGCTCCACTAATGATTTGCCTGTCTCCTCCGGAGCTGGCGGGTTTGGGCCTTTTTCGCGGTAGGGGGAGCCTGATGGGGAGAGGCTGGCGGGGTGGGGGGGGAGTGGAGAGGCACATTGGGAAGCTGGCCTGCCCCTCGCCCACCCACAGCACACACTCGCATGCCTGCATGCACGCACACGCTCACAACCGGTGTTGCACACGGGCCGGGGACTTCCAGAGCACGGCAGCCGCCACGCAAAGGCGCCTCGCACGAGAGGCCGTTAGGCCAGATGCCATTTCCACGTGACAGCTGTCAAGCCTGTCGGAACCAACTGCTTCTCCTCCAGCAGCTTGTGCCCGGCCTCTGTCTGTGTCCCTTTCTCACCGCCTCCCTTCCTTCGCAGCCTTCTGTCTCATCCCGGCTGGTGTGTCCCCAGAGAGAGCCTCCTGCCCCGCCCTCTGGGGTAACGCTGGGCCTGGGCTTTGCCCGCACAGCCAGGGCCCCCAACTCCACCCGAGGCTGTACAGGCAGACTCTTGCTTCCCTTGCTCGGTTTTGAGATGGTGCCCCCCGGGACTGCTCCCCCAAGGACGTGCTGGCTTCATTTGTGGCTGTCCCCGGATGTGACCCATTGGCAGTGGGAAGTTGCACAGGGTTGGGTGCGGTTCCCCCACTTAACTGCGTGGGGTGTGTGTGTACGTGTGCACGGGCGTGTGTGTAGGTGCACACATGCGGGGATTGCCAGGGCTGGGGCAGTGGCTTGCAATAAATGTTATGATGAGAGTGCCTTGTGTGTCAGGCGCTCACCACCCACCACCTGAAGGCTTCCTAACAACTCCGGGGGGCGTGCTCACTCAGCATTCTTAGGGCTCGTGTGCAGCACGGACTCTGGTGGTCTGAGCCCTGGACTGAGTCCTGGGACTCCTCTGCCAGTTCCAGCCCTGCCACCAGCTTGCTTAGTGACCAAAGAGCGGACCCCTCAGCCCCCTTTTCTCTTTGCTTCCCTCTCTGACCGTCCCCTCCTCTCCTGAGCCTGCTGGAGGTGATGTACGGCTATCTCCTTGGCTACCTCATCACCTCTCTTAACTTTTTGGGAGAGTTTTAAAGCAGTGTTTGTTGGTTCACTCAGGAGACAACAGAGCTGCGCTGAGGCCTAGGCATTCAAAAAATAGAACACGGTTAAGGGAGACCAGTAGAAAGATGTAGGGATGCATCTGGTTTTAAATCCCAGCTCCATCATTTGCTGCATGTGTGATCCTAGGCAAGTCACTTAATTGCAATGAGCCACAATTTCCTTACCTATATAATGGGTGTGATAATAGCTACCTCAGAGCTATTATGATAACTAAATGAGCTTTTGCAAATTGCCTATTAAGCTCCAGTAAATGGTAGCTATTACAGTAATCATTATTTCGGAGGGAACAGACATTTCATAGCCTAGAGTCTGATATTTACGTGTGGAATCAGCATCCCTGAGTAGGAGGTTTTGCCTGCCTTTATGTAAGTAAAAATATCTGAATCTTCAGAGTGGAGTTGATCCTACACCCTCTGGCAAGTATCTATTTTATAAATTCACAACTGCTCTCTGATGAACACCAGGGTTTGCGTTTCTGTTTTGTTTAAGTTAAATGGGGAAATGAAATGACCCCACAAGAATTAAAAAAGAGTAAAAAAAATAGGGCCAGTAAAGAGTAGAAAAAATAGGGCCAGTAAAGAAGAGTCTTGCCAACTGGGGATTGAACATCCTGGCCATAGTTAGACTTAGGCGCCTCCTATGAAGAGTTGAGGAAATGTACTTAATGCCACTGAATTGTTTATCAAAAAGTGGTTAAAACGGCAAATTTTATGTCTATTTTACAACCAAAAAAGAGAAACTAAGCAGACTGTCTGTCGTGTTACTTAATTAAGGCACGGACGTGAGTTAAAATAGACAAGCTTTCAGGTGGGTGCAAACTAGACATTTTTGAGCCTTGGAATGAAGGAAGAAGTGCCTAGTGGCAGCAGCTGCAAAACCACTCAGCGCCGCTGTCGCTGCGGCCCTTCCAGGGGGCCCTTCCCTCTCCTACTCCTAAGTGCACAGAGATGGGGCGCTGAGGGGCTCGGGTGCCTGCAGCCAGGTGTACCAGAACCTGAGCCCCGGCAGGCAGGCGGGGCTGGCCAGCTGAGATTTGGACTGAGAAGACCAGCTGCTGAGTCCTGGGGGCCCAGTCCCCCCCATCTCCAGAACCACGAGGGAGGAAACTGAGGCTCGGAGAATTTGTAATAATCCCTGTCTTCTGGGGTTGTCGTGAGGACCGAAGCAGTAATACATGTGAAAATATTGATGGTCGCGAAAAAAACCCAGTGATTTCTTTAGGTTTCTTCAAGTCCTGGGTTCAGTTTTTGGCCCTTCTCAGCTCCTTCCAGAACAGAACTTTGGCTCTCTTTTCCTAAGACCAAGACAAGGTGAGGAGAGGCCCCCAAAAGCCACCTGTGGCAGAGGGTCTGCGGATCTGGCGGGGGACAAACAGCCAGTCTTCGGGCAGCTGAAGGTGCAGGTAAAGCCCCTTTTATTTAGGGCCCGTCTCCACACATACGCTGCGATGAAGGCTCAGCTCAGCTGGATTTAGCCATTTAGATCCGTGGTTCTCAGCCTTGGCTGTACCCTGGAATCCCTGGGGGCGCTTTAAACACTCCTCTGCCGTATCCCCGGGACCCGCTCCTGAGCGCTGATTTCACTGGTCAGCGTGTGGCCTCAGCAGCAGGGATTTTTTTTTAAGTTCCTCAGGTGGTTCTGGTGAGCAGTCAAGGTTGAAAACTACCGATCTAGATTTCAACGAATGGGATTTTCCTGCCTGTTCCCTTTTCTCCTCCATTCTTCCTTTTGGGCAGTGATTAAAGATAGACTGTCCTTACCCTCTGCAAGGCTGAAGCATGCTGAGAAGTTTCATTCCAATAAGCTAGACGCCCTTACCAAGCTCTAGGGCAGGAGCGGAGTTTGGTTTTGTGCAGGCTGGTTGGAGGAGGAGTGGAGAGCAGTGCCGCCCTATGTGCAGAAACAATCCCCGGAATAAGGCAGCCTCCGTCTCCAGTGGGGATCCCAGGCTTCTCTGTTCTGGGCAGTCCTGCCTCGTATACGAGACTCAGTCCACTCTTATGACTTTAGTGCCTTGAGTTTATAGAGCATCAGCAGGCCTGTTCAACCCTGCGCACTGTAGTGTCACGGTATCGCATTTATGGGCGTTTATTTAAACTAACGCTTGAAGTATTTGAGTGGGAGCAGGAAGTGAAATTGAAAGGCATTTGTTCTGGGGGAGTTTGGAGAGCTGCGTTTCTTCTTTTCCTTTTCCTCTCCCGCCTTGTGTCTGACCAGATAATTTAAGGATCATTTGAAGTGCATTTTCCTGCTTTGTTCTTGATACCTGTGGTGTGTGTGTGGGGGGTGTATTTGTATCCCAAGAGGGGCAGGACATTTCTGAGGGTGTGTTGGCCAGCCACAGCAAAGCTCTGGAACATCCTCAGTCACAGAGAATTTGCGAAGGACCGGTGGTGAATTTGATGCTCCTGGATGGGGTCCCAGCAGGTTCTGTGGTCCGTTTCAGCATTCTAGGCAGAATCTCTACTGATGGATCCTAGGTGACCATCCCATACAGTTCCCTCCATTCACAGATGAGAAACTAAGGACCAAGAAAGGAGGTGACTTCCCCTCAGTGAGCTCCTCATGGAGCTGGGATTGGAACCTGGATCCTGCCCATGCTTTGTGCCACACTGTCTGCCATGAGATGGCTAAGGTCTCACCTCTGGATATGGTCAACATCTTCTGCCTACTTCTACAATCACCCAGCAGGAAGGTCGGGCTCACAGTAAATCTTTAGACTCATTATAAAGAGGGTTCGCTCATTCATTAAATGAATTAGGATTAGAGAGGCATCACCCACTGACTTGAGTGCTAAGATTGCAGATTTTCCTGGTGCTCATTTAGGGAGGAACATGTTGCCAATTTCTCTCGGCACTTCCAGCATCTCGGTCTCCAACCTCGCTGCTGAGGTGAGATTCAGAGACGGTCCCTTCACATCCTACTACCTGTATTCCACTAGGAAGGTGGACGATAGTTTAATACTCAGCTGACATTCCGCCTTTCACCTCCTTCCACCCATTTTCTTGCCTTTCTTCACTGTCTAGTATTATTTGAGACTGTGTATCTGCTTATAGACTAAAAGCTTTTTTTTTTTTTTGAGAGCAGGGACCATGTATGAGTCACCTGTTTCCACAAGAATGCCATGTAACAAACAACCACAAAACCTCAGCGGCAGACGATAGCTGTTTATTTCACGAGTCTGCAGTCGAAAGTCCACTGGGAGCGGTTCTGCCGATCTTGGCGGGGTTCACTTACATGTTTTGGGGTTGACCAGCTGTTCGCCCATCTAGGCTGGCCTCAGTTGGGGCAACTGAGGGGACTTGGCCCTGCTCCACGTGTTTCTCATCCTCCAGCAGGCCAGCCTGGCCATGCCCTTCTCATGGTGACGGCAGAGGTGCAAGAGAGAACAAGGCGAAACACACAGACCCTCATGAGGCTGGGCCCAAAACAGGCATACCATTCATTCTCTCCACCTTTTTTATCGACCATAAGAAGTCAAGTCCAGATACAAAGGTGGGGAGGTAGACTGCCTTTTTTGAGAGGAACTGCAAAATTACAGGGTAAGGGGTATGGGGTCATTAATGCAATCCATATACTATGGACCTATATAATTCGCCTCTTATTTGGAACTTAGGCTGATGCTTTGCAAGTAGTGCATAGTTAATAAATACATGTCACATAAAAGTAAAGTTAATTGATTAGATTTTCTAATCACAACTGAGCCGACTGACTGATGTAGCCATTAGCTGGAGTTTGTTGGAAGGGAAGTTTCTGTCATCCTAGTAGAATCTGAATTTCTCTTTTAGAATCTGAATTTTTCCTGCATTGGGTGCAGGGACAGCTTGGTTGCCACTAAGAAGTCCCTCTTCTTGTCATCTTTTCTGTCATGGGTTCTGCTGCTGTCATTTTCAGGATCTTGGAGTGTAAGTGTCTGAGAGACAGGGAACAAAGCGGGGGAGAACTGTTCATCACCCTGACGTGTCTCGGTTGCCTCTGGAAGAGTAATTTGGTTCATGTATTGAGCACTGAATGGATGTAAAGAGGGAGAAGCAGCTCTGTCCAGTGTCTTTAGCTTTTGTTCTTGTTTCTGCCCCTCAGAGCAGCACATGGGAGGTAGGGTCCTTAGGCCAGCAGCTGCATCAGCAGCGCCCAGGAGCTTGTTCGAAATGCAGACGCTGCTTCCTGAATCAGACACCCTGGGGCTGAGGCCCAGGGGATCTGTGTTTTAACAAGTGCTCCAAGTGATTCTGGCAGGGAGGAGGTTTGAGACACCCTGCCTAACCCCCGTGGGCCATGGAAACTAACAGTGTGGCTCTCACTACTGACTCTCAGACGCGGGGCGTGCGTGGGGCACCTCTGAGGAGGTCACGACGTACTCTGAGCCTTGCAATAGTCAGGATTACAGGCTCAGGGCCTCCTGGTGTTGGACACCAACGGGGGCACCCCCAACCAGCTCACTTAAAGTCACTTGCCCTGCTTTGTCGTTTGCAAGGGTACACCACTGAGGATGCCAGGGCTGCGTTTTATACCTGCCTTTACACCTGACTTTTATACCTAACTTTATTAGAAGGCAGATCTCAAGGTTGGAACAGGCTCCTCCTCCTCCCCAGACAGACCGGGCAGGTGCCAAGACGTGGGACAAAGTGTGCTCAGGTTCAGACACCTCCTCCCCTTCTTGCCCCCTCGCTCTGGAGACCCCCCAGGACCACTAGGCCTGTGGGCCCCCACCTCTGGTACAAAGAAATCTGTATGGCTGGTGAGGGCACTGTCAACACAAAATAAATACCAGAGCCTTTGAAGCAGCATTTCACCAGGGTTAGCGGTGTTTTCTCCCCGAAGTCAGAGAAACGCCTGTGTCCAGCCCCCTCTTTAGCTCCGTGAACGAGGCCTGGCCTGCAGGCTGAACTCGGCACGGCCAACTAATCTACGTGTGTGTGTGTGTGTCTGTGTGTGTGTCTGTGTGTGTGTCTGTGTGTGTGTGTGTCTGTGTGTGTCTGTGTGTGTCTGTGTGTGAGAGAGAGACGGGCAGAGTTACCAGTTTGCTCTCTCCGGGGCTGAGTACCAGCCGCCTTGCCCGTATCCCTCGCATCCCTACGATGGAGGCTCACACAAGCCTCTTCTGTTTAATTCACATAGAACCGTGAGAAACAGCCCCGTATGTGAGGCCGTGGTTTTCGTTCTATTCAGTCTTTGTATATTCGGATTCTTCCAGTTTCAGCTCTTGCTGTTCTGCCAGATTTCCATCGCATTGATGGCTTCTCTGAATTAATAAGTGTTTTGCGATCGTGAAAAGTTTTCTTCCCCCAAGCACCGGGACTTATCCATATTGATTTTTTTCCCCTTTCTCTTTCCTCTCTAGCTACTTCTTAGACGTTCTATTTTGTAAAGTGTTAATAGAATTTTTCTTGCGCTCCGACGCTGTATCTATTCAGGAGGTCTTTGTGAGGTCCATTGTACACTGGACCATAGAGGAAAGAGCTCTATTCTTTTTTTTTTTTTTTTTTTTGCGATACGCGGGCCTCTCACTGTTGTGGCCTCTCCCGTTGCGGAGCACAGGCTCCAGACGCGCAGGCTCAGCGGCCACGGCTCACGGGCCCAGCCGCTCCGCGGCATGTGGGATCCTCCCGGACCGGGGCACGAACCCGTGTCCCCTGCATCGGCAGGCAGACTCTCAAACACTGCGTCACCGGGGAAGCCCAAGAGCTCTATTCTTTACGACCATGGTTGCCCCCAAAAAACATACACAGAGCCTCCTCCTCACTCATCAGGGTGGAGCAAATATTAGCAGGGCAGCATCAGAAAACATCCAAAAGTAGGAAGGAGAAGAGGGACCCAATTACGCACGATGGAAAGGAGGGGCGTTGAAAATACTTTTTCTTAATTCAAACTATTTATCTCCTAAGGGGATCTGAGTTTCAGTACCCAAACATGGCCAACACAGAAGGGGGGCTGTTTTTCTTACTGTTAGGCATTTTCAGCTCAAAATAAGGACTTGGCAAACATCTTAGAAAATATGGCAGTGGGTGTGAAACGGATGTCATGTTCACCTGCACGATACCCAGCAGGCTTCACCAACCACCCACCCGCACCCCAGGCAGTTGAATCCTCCTTGAGGCCCCGGGTCGGAGTCTGCGATGCCATATGCTCAAACGTGACGGCCCTTTGTAGAAACAAACCGGTTGATCTTCTGGTGGTTTCGCTTGAGGGGTGCACGGGAGGCAGCTGGCTATGGTGTGTTTGGCCTCAGCAGGTGCCTTGGGGACTCATCAATCCTGCCTGGCCGGGAAGGGGTCTGGTGAAGGCACCCCCTCTCCAAACTAGCATCCCCTACTCCCCTAAGCCTGGTTCCTGGGAGAGAGAGGACAGCTCCTTGCTGGAGGAACAGTCACCGTGCAAGGCCATTTCCCTCCCAGTAACTGACTACAGAGATGGGGACCAGAAGGGGAAGGCCCCAGGAGCCTGCTTGCTCAGGCCCGGTTGCTTAGCAACACCAGGGGCCCTGACTCCAGAAGGGATGTGTAAGCTAGGCCAGTCCCTTGGAGGTTTGTGTCTGGCTTGCCTGCGCCTTCTTCCGTTCTCGCCTTGGCTTTGCTCTCCCCGTTATACTTGATGGGCGTCTAGAAAAATAGATTTGACTTGTCCGGAGGCACCATTTTAAACCTGGTCTTATTGCTTTGCCCAGTGTCTTCCCTTCCATCGGAGACTGTCATCTGGGAGGAGTGAGGAATGAATAGCCGATGGTTCTTTTTCTCAGCTGGCTTAGCTCAGGCCCCCAAGCTCCTTTCTGAGCCTTTGAGCTCCAGTGAACAGCGCTTGGTCCTTCGCACCGCACACACACGCACACACACACGTTGAAATTGCTCCAAGCATGGAGCCCTCTGGCTAACAGTTCTGTCCACCCACAGCCATGTGGTTGGATTGTATTTTTACTGCCTTGGGCACAAAATGAATGAGGAGACCAGGCTACTCGCCTGGCCAAATGAGGTACAGTCTGCAAGTGAATGGCTGATTGGTTTAGGACAGCACCTGCACTAAAGATGTGTCTTTTGTGGAGCAAATAAAGGATTGGATCATAAGCAAAAGGAGTGGAATTCAAAGCCAAACCTGGTTTCATAAGTGTGAGTTTCTTGAGGTCCGTGTGGGACTTGAGTGTGGATCCTGACTCTCCAGAAATGACTAAAAGGGTTGCAGGGTGCTTGGGGGGACAGAGGAAGGGACGAGGAAGAGAGACAGAGGATGCCTTTGGTATTTTCCTCTCTTTGATTTTTTTTTTTTTTTTTTTTGCGGTACACGGATCTCTCCCTGTTGTGGCCTCTCCCGTTGCGGAGCACAGGCTCCGGACGCGCAGGCTCAGTGGCCATGGCTCACGGGCCCAGCCGCTCCGCGGCATGTGGGATCTTCCCGGACCGGGGCACGAACCCGCGTCCCCTGCATCGGCAGGCGGACTCTCAACCACTGCGCCACCAGGGAAGCCCTCAAATAGGTTTTAACAAGCAACGTGACTTCTATAACGGAAACTGCCACCCCCCCCCCAATATATAATGTTTTGTGTATTTTGTTAAAATTCCTAAAACAGAGACTCTATTTTGTATTTGTTTTGCAGGTGGAGGATGCAATGCTGATGTTTGATAAGACGACCAACAGGCACAGAGGTAAGAACCCCAGTGTGGGGAGGTTGCCCCTTCATCCTCTCCTGCCTCCATCTCTTCTCACCCCCAGTCCTGCAGACAAAAGATACAGTGACTGTTCCAAAATCAGGCAGGTGGAGGTGACGTGTGTTGTGGATCTCTATTAAGAGAGGGGCCACGGTAGTGTGGAGGGTTGATACTGGACAGTTAAAACACCATTTCCTTTTGGCTTGGGAACCGTCATTTAATTGTGCAGCCACGCCCAACACGTGTTCTGATACACTTTTCCAATCCTTGCTTTCTTAGTCCTTGCTGAACCACAGCACGAAGTGGAAATTATTCACAGCAGTTACTCAGTTGAGTTCTTAGTTTGCATTGGGGGGGGGGGCGTTGAGAAGCACACTGTCAATCTAAAGAGCCCCCCCCCCAAAAAAAAAGCCTCATCCTGGGTTTATTCGATGTTCGATGTATACAATGGGTACAGACCTGGAATGCCCTTTTGTGCCTCTTGGATGCTTGGAGGACATCTGCACTTCCTTGTGTTTTCTCCTGTGCTTACTGTCCTGTCCATGTTTTGGAAAATGGGTTTCATCTTGGGGTCTAAGAACCCCTGAAGTGACACGCGGGATGTTTTATGTTTCTTTTGGGAGAGGTTCTCTAGCTTTGAATAGATTCTCAAAGGGGTCTCTGACCTCTGCCACCTCACCCCACCCTCCAAAAAAAAACACAAACACATTGAAATGATTCCTTTAAACAGAAAATTGGATGACTCTAGAAAATCCTCCCCAGAGGAAGCAGCATCAAAAGTTATGGTTTAGCGTTCCGTTCTCCGGAAGCTCCTGGTTTCTGGGGTTCCTATTCACGGGGCATTAATGAACAGAGTTTCTGAAGGGGGGGTGGCAGGAAGCAGTGTTCTAGAGAGAAGGGGCCAGCGGTCAGTGTTTCCTTGCCACTTGGATGGTATTTAGATGTTTCTTGTGTTGTTTACATTCTTGCTGTCCCCTGTGATTAGAAGCAGTTACCCAGTGCTGACTGCCTGTCTCCCTGTTCTGAGCAGGCAGGCTGAGTGAAAGGGAGGAAGGAGTGGGTGGGAAGCGATGCTTCCAAGGGTGGGAGAAGGAGGGGCTGTCCTGAGTGTGCCTGGGGAACCAAGCATCTCATGCATCCACCTACAGCATCCTTAAAAGGGAAAATAGAAAACTGGGGCCTCAGGGGTGTTATATGTTGGGGAAGGGATGGGGATGGGGTAGAGGATGAGGAGTTAGGGGGAGGCAAGGAGAGAAAAGAAGAGCTTACAGGTGTGGAATGATTGCCTTTGCTTCTGCAACGTTCCGGAGTGAGAGGAAGGTGGTGCCGGTGACGGGCGTTTCTTGACGACCCTTGATCATCGTCAGCATTGCGTCGATCTTTATGGTTTTCCCAGCACTGCTTCCACACGCATCTTCTACCTTGATCTTCACAGCAGCCCACGGAGGGAAAATCACTTAAGTTCTTTATGCCTCAGTTTATTCATCTGCAAAATGGAGATAATATGGGTACCTCCTTATAGGATTGTTTGGAGAGCGTAGTGCCAAGCACATCAACTGTGCATAAATGTTAGGTATTATTATTATTACCATCACCTCCATTTTGTGGATGAGGTAACCACATCTCAGAGGAGGTGCCTTACATCCAGGATCAGAGAAGGGACTCACACCTAGGACAGCTGATTACAAATTCTGCTCTTTTTTTTTTTTTTTGCGGTACGCAGGCCTCTCACTGTTGGGGCCTCTCATTGTTGTGTCCTCTCCCGTTGCGGAGCACAGGCTCCGGATGCGCAGGCTCAGCGGCCATGGCTCACGGGCCCAGCCGCTCCGCGCCATGTGGGATCTTCCCAGACCAGGGCACGAACCCATGTCCCCTGCATCGGCAGGCGGACTCTCAACCACTGCGCCACCAGGGAAGCCCTCAAATTCTGCTCTTTGTGGTCTCCACGTGCAGCAGGTTTGTTGAGAAGGGTGTTTTCGGCCTTTTATTTTCAGGATGGGCGAGGTGCATCTGAACGTGGCACTGGTGCTCAGTGTTAGAATTCATAGTCCTGGAAGATTCCTCAGCGGCCTCTAGGCAGTATTGTTGTCATTCTTTTTTGAATATCAGTGAAAAAGGTAGTTTTGGTCTCTTGCTCTGTGTCAGGCCCTGTGTTGGGAGAGATGACAGATCATCTCATTGAACCGTCTCAGCTGAGCCGGGAAAGAGGTTCGTCATCTGAGGGACCTGAGGGGGCGGCTCACCCTCCGTGTCAGGTCACTCGGCTGGTAACTGACAGAGCTGGATTCACACTCAGGACGTCAGGCCCAGACACACTGCAGAGGAGGCGCCAGGGAAAGTGCTCCCCTGTTTCTAACGCAGATGCCTCCTGCCGTGGTTGAAGCCTCTTCCCCTTCTCCAAGGGCACTGGGCACAGTGATGGGGTGGGGGTCCCTCTGTGACTGGGTGAGGGAAGTGTTTCCTGTTGGGAGCCTAAGGGAGGTCACCTGTGGCCCAGCACTCAGAGTAGCTTCAGGAACGTGGTCGCTCACTCCCCCAAGTCAGGACTCCCGGTGGCGATGGCAGGATGGAGGGCGGGCAGAGCCCCTGGTGCGTGCACGGCACGGCCCCCTCCCCCAGCCAAGGCAGGGCCTGCCCCGCATCCTTCTGCCCTGCCCGCCTTTAAGATTCCTGTGGTCAGTGCAGGACCCCTTACATAATTCATGGAGTCAACAACAAGATGAAAGGCAGGGCCTCTTATTCAAAAACTATCCAGAATTTCAAGATGACAGCAGAGCATTCAACCAAGAGTGGAGCCCTTCTGAGCGCGGGGTGTATGTGACAGCTCAGGCCGCCCGTCCAGGAAGCCGGCCTGAATGGATGCAGCCTGTGGCCGGCCTGATGCTGGTGGGGCGGGGAAGAGAAGGCAGGAGGACCGTGTGCCCAGAGGTTTCAACGGGAAGGACCTGACACCTGCTGCCCGTTTGCTCCTGTACAGAAATCTGGTCCCGCTGTCCCACCTGTGTCGGCGGGGGCTTTGGCCCATGCATGCTTTCCAGCCTCTCCAAACAACTGAGGGGGAGTTTCTCTCTGGACGGGGTGCTGAAGCTGGGGTAATACTTCAGCGATCCAGAGCATTAGGGGAGGAAAGAATTTTCTCTAAAGAAAGAACATATCACGAGAGAAGCACAAATCCTAGATGTGGAGCCAGCAGGCCTCACAGCCCTGGCCTGATGGAATGTGCACTTGGGATCAGGAGATAAGCACAGGAAAGTAAAGTCCTCCTGCAGCCACCTTGCCCCAACCTTTCCTTCACCTCCTCGGCTTCCTGTTTTCCATTATCTTATCAAGAGGAAAGTGCTGCTGGAGCAGGAGCTGAGGACACCTCTCTGGCTGGCACTGCCGCCAGCTCTCTGCTTAAAGAGGCCCAGACCATTAACCCCTCCGTGTCGTCAGGGTACTTGCTTAGTGCTTTCCGTCACCTTCTAACCCAGCCCCGTTGGGCAGCCTGGGCGGTGACTTGTCCTCTGCCCCAGGCATTTTGAAAACCACCTGTGTGCCCCTGAGCTGCGACCACTGCTGTCAGGGAAAACTCCGTGGCACGGGGCCTGGCCTTCTGGGAGTCAGGCCACACTTGCCATTAGGAGCCAGGGGTCGGGGCAGCTTTTCCACTTCCTGCCCCACGGTGGCCGCCTCCTGCCCTGTCCCCGCTGGTCCCGTAGGCACAAGGGTGGCCCTCAGTTCACTGCTTCTGTTCACGGAAGCGCCAGCCTGTGTTTCTTCCCACTTTACATCTGCACTCGGACCTCGGTAGCACCGTGGGAAAGAGCCCAGGGGAGAGTCCGGCAGACAGTGAGCCTTCCAGGGAGGTGCATCCTCCGTCCTGGAAGCAGGAAGGTCGTTCAGCATCTGACTCTCACAGAAGTGTGGCGTCTTCCCACCTTCGTCCTTAGAGGGACCGCCTTCCAGCTTCTGCTGCCCCTTTGCGTCTAGCCAGGGGCACTTTCCCTAAGCTCTCTGAACCCCTCAGGCTCTGCCTCTGGAAAATACATGAACTGGGACCGCTGAGCTCCAGGACCTAAAGTATGCTTCTGGCTTTTAGCTTTTTAACTGGAAGTAGGTTCCAGATTGTTTCCTTTCTCTAACTAGCGGAGGGGGAGCGGTTGTCTCCGGTAGGGGTCCCTGAGATGGGGCTGGGTCTGCAGGAGGTTCATTGGGGATGCTCTTCACGGGGACTGGGCAGACGGAGGTGACGACCTGCGATGCCCTGGGGAGTTTGAAGAGAGGGTGGTCCTTCGGCTGCCCCAGTTATCCCCGTATGTTGATCAGTCATAGGAGGCAGCCCACCTGGGAAGCAGGTGTCATCTTGGGCTTGTACCGGGGAAGTCCTGGAGGGGACCAACAGCTGGGGCCGTCATCCAGCAGCACTCCCAGCGGCTGGGGAAGATGACCTTCATTCCCGAAGGGGGGTCTGACCCCCCCCGCCCCCTCAGAGTGCACACCATAGTGGTACAGGGTTCTGTGTTAACCAGGTTGTGTTAGCACTCCTGGTAGAAACAGCCACTTTCTGAGCACCCCTATACCAGGTGCTTAGCACGTACTGTGGAATCTTTATGAACTGAGCTGCCCAGAGTGGCACACTGGTCCGAGCAGAACTTAGACGTAAACCCACCCTGTCCAACCCCGAGCCTGTGTTCTTAGCCGCTCTGCGAGCACGGGGCTAGGCAGTGGTTTAAAGCAGGAGAGTCGGCGATCTTAAGGACTTGAGCCCCTCCTTATTACTAGTCCTTCTCCACACCTATCCTCTTGCCGGACTACAAGGTACCTCCATTTTTCAGATGGAGAAACTAAGGCATGTGGAGTTTTGGAAAGCCGCACAGCAGGTTCCTACAGCCAGCTGGGGAGCTGAGCTACTGGTAGAAGCTAGGGCCTTCCTTGGCCCCGCCCATCACTTCATTTCGCGCCTTCTCTGAGACCCTCTGTGCCCAAGGACAGAGAGAATGGTGGCTTTCCAGCCTTTTCAGAGTCATTGCATTTGCTCTCTAAACGTCCTTAGAGGTGGGCTGAAAAATATTGGACTGATCATCAAAGGATTTAATCATTGGGGAAAAGTTTGTCGCTTTACCCTTGCAGAACTCAGATAAGATCTTGAATTCAGCTTTAGGTATTGATCCCAGAGTGGGGCTGGAGGTGGGCAGGGAGGGAAGAAGCAACAAGGTGCTATCCTTTCTGATTTGCTCTTTGGTGGGTGGTTGGGGGGACGCTGGCTGAGAGCGAGGGGGCTGGAGGACTCTCCCTGTATCCGCCCTGTTTGAGACAGTGGATGGCGGCGATGCTGGTTGCTGAAATACATCTCTCACTCACCTCCTCATGGGGGTAGGGAGCCCCCCAAGAGCTCATTCCAGGGGAGCCTCAGATGTGCTGCCTCCCTCTGACCTCAGGGCCTGCACAGCCAGGTCCCTCCAAGTCTGGCGCGTCAGGGGAGAGCTGGGTGGTTGGGGGCCCAGTGGAAAATGAGCTGGATGTCTTTGAAGCTTATCAGGTGGCCTGGTGAGGGTCAGCTGGAGAGGGAGTGGTTTCTGGCGAGTAGAGAGGAGAGACCTGGGGACAGGCCTTCTCACTCCCGGTGGCTTCCATTACCCAGCAGGCCTGTTTGCTCCGGAACATTGCCAGAGGCGAAGGAACAGGATACAGAGAGAAAAATAAAGATCAGTGTGATGGATGACTCCTCTCCGGACTGTTAGCAGTTGCTTATTAAGTGCAGTGCTAATGGCTTTGGAGAGGAACAACAGCTCCGAGGCAGTCTCCTGTTCTGTGGATCTCAGAGAGCGCCATCCCCAGCAGGCTCCCTGGACAAAGAAAGTCCTCCCTCTCCCAGGGCGGCTGTGCCCATCGGGAGTTACCAGGCTGGAAGGGCGCCGTGGTGGGCCCTGTGGCTGGAGGGAGCAGCCTTCTGCAGTCTCACCTCAAGGCAGCAAGACTGAGCTTGGCTTCTCCCAAGAAGCTCATACAGCATCTCTATCCCCAAAAGCAGCTGGCCGAAGTTTAAGGTCTTGATAATTTGCGTAATTAGTTTATTTATTAAAACGGTGCCTGTGCGATGTAGCTGAAGCTATATGATAGAAGACACTCTTTTCTTTTTCTTTCAATAAATTTACTTATTTTATTTATTTATTTTTGGCTGCATTGCGTCTTCATTGCTGCACGCGGGCTTTCTCTAGTTGCGGCGAGCGGGGGCTACTCTTCGTTGCGGTGCGCGGGCTTCTCACTGCGGTGGCTTCTCTTGTTGCGGAGCACGGGCTCTAGGCACGTGGGCTTCAGTAGTTGTGGCTCGTGGGCTCTAGAGTGCAGGCTCAGTAGTTGTGGCGCACGGGCTTAGTTGCTCCATGTGGGATCTTCCCAGACCAGGGCACGAACCCGTGTCCCCTGCATTGGCAGGCGGATTCTTAGTGACTGTGCCGCCAGGGAAATCCCGGTAATGCTTTCCTAAGGAGAAAAAACAGCCCTTAATGTCCTGACTCCCTGCCAGACACTCACTTTTGAAATTGACCTCTGAAGTCCAGACTGACTCTTTTCTTGTATACTAAAAGATGATTAAAAATCACACTGTAATTGTTTGTTTATTGATGCCCATTTCCCAAGGGGGGAGGGGGAAGCGTAAAAGGAGTTTCACAGAGGCGTAAATTAAATTAAAAATAAAAAAGCATTGCTTCATTTGTAGGTGTGGGGTGTCAAAGATAATGTATGTGTGTTTTTCCTAATGAGATTCTAACATTTTGACTTTATTTACCTGGGAGAGAGGGTTGGGACTCTACAACCCATAAATGTGACTTTGTAGGATGGAGGAAGGAGTGTGTTTGACAAAGAGGATAAGTCCCTCTGGGTGGGAAAGGGTTGTTGGCTGGGGTAGAAAGCATGATAAGGGTTTGGAGAATCACAGCTGGGGAGGACACTTGTGCCAATGGGACACGATGGCATCCTGCGCAGCACCGGTGCCCAAGGTCAGGGTCTAGAGCAGGATTTGCTGCGGGGTCTGCCCTGCTGGAGTCATGCCCTTTGCGTTTCCGCCGCCTCACAGATCTGCTCTCTGGTCCGCTGATGCTGTTAGGTACCCATCACTCTCTAACGCAAGTCTGAGATGTGTTAAGGGTTTAGTGGCAACCTGTAAGCCAGTAGCTGATTACTATTGGTACTGAGCCCAGTTCTGCACCTAAATTGGAAGCCAGTCGACAGGAAAGCTGCTGGTGTGTCACAGGCCACTAACACCAACCAAGGGTCTCGGTCGGATAGAGCTTCCAGCCTAGGCTGTACTGTGATGTGGTCACCTAGCACGTCTGTGGGCTCTTTTCATGCAAGTAGAGAGTTAGATCAGGTTAGGTGATAAATCCTCGTCTCTTCCCAGAGTAGATTGATGTCAGTGTGGGGCACCTGTTTTAGAAAGGTATTGAGGGACTTCCCTGGAGGTCCAGTGGTTAAGACTCCACGCTTCCACTGCAGGGGGTGAGGGTTTGATCCCTGGTTGGGGAACTAAGATCCCGCATGCCGCGCAGAGGCCAAAAAAAGAAAAAGGTATTGATACATGCGGAGTCTAAGGGAGAATGTTAGAATGGGGTAGAAACTCAATATAATTGAATCTCCCCCATCCCCCCTGGATAGAAGAGCCTGGCTGGGGTGCTGGCAGTGATGTGTAATTTGCCGCCTTTGGGTACTTGGAGAGGTTCTGTTGGAAAACAATTACGTGCAGGCTTGAAATCGGCACACTTCAGTTAGAACGAGGAAGAACTGGCAAGCCCCACAGCGGTGTGCACGGACAGCCACGTGCCCCTCCACTAGATTCTGTGCTCCCGGCGGGCTCGTTTTAAAGCTGGGCTGCCTAAGGGGGTCCCCACCAGGAGGGTGCATCTAGGGCTTTGCCCAGAGGCTGTGCAGCCTGGCCCCCCCGCCTCTGGCCCCCAGCACAGTCCCCTCAAGGCCTGAGCTGTCACCGGGCCCATCTCAGGACCTCCTCCAGAGGAAGGGCGGCCACAGAGGGTGAAAGACGGGAGCGGGGTAGAGAGCTGCAGCCCCTGCCCTGAGCCATCTCTCAGAGACCAGCCCCCGGAGCTGTCTGCACATTTTATTTTTCTCGTTAAATAAACACCATTAGCCTTCCCGGAGAAATTGGTGCAAACGTGACCTCGCAAATAACCAATTAGAAGGGCAGGGTTGAAGGGGACTGTGAATTTGCAAACATGTAGAGGAGGCCATTAAAGATGCCTGTAGCTGTCCCAGCCCCGGCAACATCGATCTGAGACCTTAATTTTATTTCTGACAGGAAAGCAAGGAGCACACTTTAATTTTTTTCTTCCCTGAGCTAACTGTATTCCGGAAGCGCCCATTCCGGCGCTGTCTCTTGAGATATTCATCAACATGGGAGCTCAGTTTCTGTTCACCTGCTTTTCCTGTGGATGGGGACTCACACGGAGCCCACAGCGCCCTGGCAACAGGGCAGGCCAGGGTGGGGGGCGGGCATGGCCCCCTGGATGCCCCTTGGTGTCCCAGCTGGAGGATAAATCTGAAACTCCTTTCCTTCGGAATAAAAGCCCTGGCACCAGAAGGGTGGTGAGCTAGTAGATCTTCCTTCCTCCCTCCTGGCTGTGGCCCACGGAAGCAGAAAGGGAGTGGGCCCAGGGTCAGCCACTTCATTGACCCAGAAATGGTTTTTTGTGGAGAGAGACAATGAGGCTTTTGTTCGGCCCTGTTCCCATAGAGGCCCAGCTCCCAGCTCCGACTCTCACATGGTTTCAGATCTCTGAAGAGAGAGGAGCCTTCAGCTTGGCCCCTTGGTGAAAAGCATCCCCTTTCTTAGCATCACGGCGCTGCTAGGGGTTGAGCGGGGGGACCAGAAGCCGGGGCGCCTGCTTCCTGCTGGGACTCCAGGAGCCCCCGGGATTGTTCAGCTCTGCGCTTGAGCTTCTGTTTGGGCCCTGGGTTCGGAGGACATTCCCTGGCCCATCTGTGTCTCTGTCACAGGACACACGGGAAGGAGCTTGAGTTTAGTGCTGCCCATACTTGGCTTCAGTCCCAGCTTCCCTGGGCGCCATCTCAGGTGGTCCCCGAAGGGCTCTGAGCCCCGTTTCGCTCTCTGGAGGCAGTACATCTGCTCTGCACGAGTTAATGAGCCACTTGCGAAGTGCCCACCGAGAGTGGTCAATGCCAGTAGCCTTAGTGCTTTCCTTTCCCCCTTAAAGAACTGCCGATTTAACTTCTTCAGGCAAGTTACAATGTTTATTTGAACTTTTTAAGACCTAGTCTTTAAACAAAGTTTTCCCCTCCCCTTCACACATGAAACATACGTTTGCCTGTGCATGGAATATTTCTGAAAGGATAGTCACAAAACTGGCAACAAAGAGTGAGAATGGCCAAGTGGCTTAGAGCACGTGCTCTGGAGTCAGACAGCTGGTGTTCACATCTAAGGTTTGTGACGTCATAACTGTGTGACCTTGGGCAAGTCACTTACACTCTCTGTGACTCACGATTCCTCATCTAAAAAACAGGAATGATGCCATCGGGTTAGCCTGAGGCTTATTAAATCAGTTAAGAAGTATAAGGGACTTGGAATAATCTCCAGCTAGAGAAAGCACTCGAATATGTTTTATGCACAAATATATATACTCATCCGTGCAAGTATACATAAATAAAAAACAGCATTTGCTTCTGGGGAAGAGGATTAAGTGACCAGTGGTCCAAAGATACAGGAAAACTTTTCACTTTATACTCATTTACCTTTCGAATTTTCGTACCCTATGCATTTATTACCTAGTCAAACAAATACTTTTTTAGTGTAATAAGCTTTTACAATTCATCCCAAGTTGAATTGTAAATATAGCGATAGAACAGCATGAGAGAATTTTCAAAAGGAAAAAGTTCATCCCATCTCAGTATGCTAACACAGTAACTGTTGTCACTTCTACCGTGTTCCTGACACTGGCGTAAAGATTTTTAAACTTGGTTGTCTTTATGGGGTTAGTAGAACATGTGGCATCTCAGACTTTGCTGAATGAGGGATGGGTCCCGCGTCATCTGAGTTTTCTGTCCTGCCAGGGAGAGGGGGCCTCGGAGCTCCAAACAGGACTTGATTATATGCAGCTGAGAATCCTTTGCCTCTGAGTCACCTCTGTCTTTTTCTTTCCATAAACAGAGACTCGGATGGATAGATGAGGATTTTCTTAGTAGTTTCTGCTTTTCCAGACAACATGCTATTAATAGGATAGCCAGACCGGCCCCAGTATGAAAAGAAGCCCCGTTTGCTTTAGTTTATCCCAGAGCAGAGGTGAGAGAGGTCAGAACAGAGAGACCCTTCGTTCCAGGAGTCCAAGGTCTTTTTAATTAAAGAAAAAAAAGTTGAAAGCATTTTCCTAACCCAAGTTATGATTACTAAACATGTGGGGACCTTATACAATGTGGCACATACAGAATCCTCCTCTGTGCCCCTGTTGCTTGTAGCTTAAGAGTCAAGGCAGGTACCCAGTTAGTGAAGCTCGTGAGTTGTCTGGTGGCAAAGGGGTGAGAGCCTAGGTCCCCAGTCGCACTGCTGGGTTCAAATTCCAGCGCCACCACTCAGTAGCTGTGTGACCTTGGGGCAAGTTATTAAACGTCTCTCGACCTCAGTTTTCTCATCTGTTTAATGGGGAATGTTATTAATTTATGGACTTGCGAGGTTTAAGAGAGAATTTATGTGAAGCATCTGATGTTTATACTCTCTGTAAGTATTAACTTTATTACTATCATAATAAAGTTAGGTTACTGTTATGTTACTACTAATAAGAATAGTGTTACTATCACTCCTTGAGGAATGAAGGCTAAAGCCTGCTGACTGGAGAAAATATTCACACTCTAGAGAGCTGTCGGCAGACGCTGTTAGCTTTTCCTTCATCTTATGGGTTGAATTGAATCCCCCTCAAAAGGTATGTGGAAGTCCTAGCCCCTTTGTATCTCAGCATGTGACCTGAGGCAGAAATAGGGTCTTTGCAAATGTAATCAAGTTAAGATGAGGTCAGACGGGGGTAAGTTGGTTCAATACGATGGGTGTCCTTCTAAGAAGAGGGAGGACATGTGAAGGGAGACACGGAGAATGTCACATGACCACGGAGGTGGAGATTGGAGTGTGAAGCTAAGAGAAAGGCATGGGACAGATTTTCTCATGGAAACTTCAAGGGGACGTGGCCCTGCCGACACCTTGATTTTGGACTTCCAGCTTCCAGAGCTGTGAGAGAATAAACTGCTGTTGTTTTAAGCCCCCCAGTTGGTGGTGCTTTGTTCAGCAGCCCTAGGAAACGGCATGCAGAGGACAAAGCAGTGCTTCCTGTCGGGCGAGTTCCCTGCTCACCCGTGGCCTGCAGCCTCCATGGGCGAACACAGCCGTTTCTCCCCGCAGGTTCCTGTCCACATCACAGCTGCTCCCTCCGCAAAATTATGTGCAAGAGAAATTAGACAAAAGACCTTCTACTTAAGAGAACACGGCCCCCAGATCCTGATGTAGTTCACGGCCTGCCCGAGTCTAATTTGGCCAAAGACCATGAAATTGACCTTAGGGTGTTAGAGATAACTTCTTGGTAGAGAAAGACACTTGAAGAACTCTGAGGTTTAACGTTGAATTTGTAGCCTTCGGAGCGCAGTCATTTCTTTCTAAGCCAAGGATTTACCAACACACCTAGGAGGTGTCGGAACCCCCAACTCCGAGAGTGCAGACCATACCCAGCAGACTGGTATTTCCAGCTGGTTCATTCAACCTGGCTATTTAGGGAAGTGGAAATAAGGCCAAAAAAAGAAGAGGGAGAGAGAGAGAGAGAAAGAGAAGGAAATCAGGAGAACTCATATGTATGACAGCACAAACCTTACCATCCTTACGTACCTGCCCCGACTTCCACCCTGGAAAACATAAGAAAGAAAACAGCAAGACAACACTGAACTTCAAACCCTGCCAAACAGACTTCTTGATTTCTTTATGTTGTCCCAGCAACCCTTCCGGGCAGGAACAATTGCCAAATTCAATCCTAGAGTGAGTTTCTGAGCTAAATTAATGCTGTTGAGGGTCAAAGTGGTAACACCTACAAGGTCTCCGGGCGGAGGACGCCGGCAGGCACAGCGTAATTAATAGTTGCAGCCCCGGATGTGCTTCTCTTAATCCCCGGGTCTGGTTGGCAGACCTGGCGGCGCGCAAAAGTAACTGGCATGGTTTTACTGTGATCAAAGTTGTGTGCCTTTGAGGACTCCCTACAAATCTGAAATTTCTTCCTCAGCTTGCCACCCCATCTTGATATCAGGACGTAATTGAAAGGGCTTCCTTCTCTCTGAATGTTTCCAGCGCTGGTGCCTGTGTCCCAGCACCCCAGGCGGAGCCGGCGCCTCTGCACCAGGTCTGCGACGCGCGCGGTGCCGACATCCGATTTATTATCTCGGAGGCTGGGCTGGTTCATGGATGATTCATGACTCTGCTTTCCACTGCTGCTGGAGGTGACATCATCCATCCCGGGCCCAGAATAGATACAGAGGCAACAGTGGCCCCTGTTCCGTCTCTCACCAGCCCCGGGCTCCCTTCCGTATCACACCCAGCAGCTGTGTGTTCGCTGAGTAGAACGGTGGTGGGTGGACCCAGAGAGCCCGTCGGAAGCATCTCCTTAGTCGGAGGCTAAAAGTGTGTTTCGACGCTGCAGTAGCTGCACAATAAAGCGGAGGAGGATACTTGCCCGAAGTTCACCTCTTCCCCTTCTGTTCTTTTAGTTGGGATTTAGATTTTAGTCGTAACCCTAAGAGCTCCGTTAACTCCTGTGGCCAGCTTTGGTTTTCTCACTTGGAGACGGGGTTGGTTGGGAAGGTCTGGGGGACATAGGCCATCCCACAGCCCAGCATTAGACGCCCGTATGATGAATGATTGCTGTCACATCGGAGGTCTGGACTGCATCAGCAGTTTTCAGCCCTGGGTGCACGTTAGAATCAGCGGGGAGTTTTTAAAACATACTAATGTCTGGAGCCCACCCCAGATCAATTAAGTGAGACTCAGGGTTGGAGCCCTGGCTGAGTGTTCACGTTTCCCCCAGCTGAAGCTGATGTGCCAACAGGGCTGGGAACTCCCGGGTCACGTGACCTCCCAGGACCCCCCCTCCAGCTTTAAAACCTTTTAAAAAGCTGTGCTTCGGATCAAGCCTTTGACCCCACCCTTTTCTGGGCAGTGGGGTGGCCTGTGCCCTGGTGTGTAAGCCCAGGAAGGGTGGTGGTGGCCTCCGGTGATGGATGTGGGGAGTGGGAGGTATGAAAAACTACCATCCCATTGTGCCGGGTGTGAATCTAGTGACCCCCTCCCAAAACACTGCTGGCTTCCCATCACTGTTAGGATGAGGCCTAAAACGCTGACGCTGCGCTGCAGAGTCGTTGACTTCCGGCCCTTCTTCGGTCTCCAGCTTCACCCCAGACATGCTCCCTGCAGCTACGCTGACCTGGGCCCTTCCTTAACAGGGCCGCCCACACAGGCTGTTCCTTGGGCTGCCAGGAACAGTCTGTCTCTCACTCCTGGCCAGCTCCTCAGCTTTCAGGCCTGGGCTTAAGTGTCCTTTCCCCTGGGGACATCTTCTCGAACCGCAGACAAGGTTAGCTCCAGCCATGTCTGTGCTCCTCGCAATTCCTTTCTGGCATCTCTCGGTTCTTAACGATTGTGTTATCTGCTTGATGGTTTGGTTCTTCTCTGTGTCTTCTTCCCCCTTATAGTTCCCGAGCTTGGCAAACAGTATTAACATATGACCAGAGGGCGGCTGGCGGACAAGCAGGCCCTTCTCACCTTGGTCTCATTTGGCGGAAGGTGGAGAGCGCGCAGTCTGCACTGCTCTGCTGTGTGCTCCCCCCGGCTCCCCGCCCCAGCCGAGACCTGCTCTAGCAAAAGGGGGGGCGGTGTGTAGAAGCCGTGTCAGGAGGATGGTGCTTTCTGGAGAGGGCCTTGGAGAACTGAAGAGATGGTTCTGAACACTTCTGTTTTTCCAGCACCTTAGGAAGGCACAGTTGTCCAGCAAACTCATGGGAGTTCTTTCTTTCTTAAGAGGGGGAAAAAATGCCCTTGGTATTGTTTTTTTCTAAAGTTGATATTTATTAAGATAATATTTTCGACAAAATATTCTGCAAATAATTATATTTTAAAATTCTCATTAAAGTGAAACATTCTTGATCGTAACCCAGTGACTGAAGTATTTTCCTTGTTGTTTTTTTAATAGATCTTTATTGGCGTATAATTGCTTCACAATAAATACTGTGTTAGTTTCTGTTGTACACCAAAGTGTACGAGAAAGTTTTGTTTTTCAAAGAATTTTTTGATTTCCTGTAAGTCATTGAACTTACTGCTGTAAACTAGAGTCAAAATGGATTGTTCACTTTAAAATATTAATTTTTTTAGTAGATCTTTATTGGAGTATAATTGCTTCACAATACCGTGTTAGTTTCTGTTGCACAACAAAGCGAATCGGCCATCTGCATACACGTGTCCCCATATCCCCTCCCTCTTAGCCTCCCTCCCACCCTCCCTATCCCACCCCCCTAGGTCATCGCAAAGCACCGAGCTGATCTCCCTGTGCTATGCTGCTGTTTCCCACTAGCTAACTATTTTACATTCGGTAGTGTATATATGTCGATGCTACTCTCACTTCACCCCAGCTTCCCCCTCCTACCCCGTGTCCTCAAGTCCATTCTCTACGTCTACATCTTTATTCCTGCCCTGCAACTAGGTTCATCAGTACCTTTTTTTTTTTTAGATTCCATATATATGCGTTAGACTATGGTATTTGTTTTTCTCTTTCTGACTTACTTCACTCTGTGTGACAGACTCTAGGTCCATCCACCTCACTACAAATAACTCAGTTTCGTTTCTTCTTATGGCTGAGTGATATCCCGTTGTATATATGTACCACATCTTTATCCATTCATCTGTCGATGCACATTTAGGTTGGTTCATTGGTATTGTTGTAGTCGCCCTTTACAGCTGATCTGGAAGAAAGGCTGAAAATATTGGTTCCGTTTTTTTTAAAAAAGGATCAGTCCTGCACTCCTAACCCATGATGCCTGGTGCCACCTCGTGGGCTGGTGAGAAGGCTTACTCCAACCTGGGGTCTGTACCAGGATTTAAAATGCTCATGCGAAAGGTGTGTACTTACAGATGGATTCCTAAATTTCCTCCCCACTTCCAACATCACTAGGCTTGGCACCTTAAGTCTTGTTTTAATTAAGTTGATTCATTTGCCCTGGAAAGATTTCCTGATTCAGCTAGTATATTTCTTTATAAACTACTCTGGAAACACCTGGCAATTTTTCTGAGTGACAGTAAGGAAACATAGCCTGAAAATTATGATTTAATTTGTTCCCTCCCCCATGATGTCTTACCTTTTTAAAAAATTTGGTAAGATTTACGAAAGAGGCTTTGTATTTTTGCCCATGGTACTAATCCCGTTTTACAGCAGAAATATGTATCAACAATACCTAATAATTTCCCTTTCTGTATTTTTAGAACTCTAGCTTCTAATGGACAGTGGAATCATTCCTTGGCAAATGGGAAATCGCCTAATTGCACATTTTTATTTATCGTGAATTTTCAGGTAGACTCCAGAAGAGATTGGTGAGTGTATAAAAGAAGAGTAAACAGTATATTAATGACTGTTTTCTGGAGTTACCATCCTTGGGTTGCATCGCAGCTGTGTGTGGGGGGCAGGGCGAGGGAGCAGTGGTGCGTGTTTGAATTGGACGTGGCCCTTGGTTGGTTTTTAAAAAATAGACTGGAATCAAAGATGTTATAAAGGATCAAAACAGGAAAGTAGGTACCTGTCTCTATTTTTACTTTATTCTAGGTTTGTGGTTCCTTTATTACGGGGCTGTAGTTAAAATCCCCTGGTAGAATCGACTGGTGCCTGGCCTGGTCAATTAGCAGTGTTCACTTTTCCTGGGTGTAGTATAAGTATAAGCAGCCGCCGCAAAGTGGCTTGAATCCGGAGTGGCACCTCCTGAGTCCACCCCTCTTCTTTTCCTTTTGTTAAAAAATAAGATTCTTTACCAAGAGGTAGGGAGTGAAGCACTGCAGGTAGCCCAGCAAATCTTGCTGCTGCCAGGGTGGTAGCAGCTGGGGTGGGAAGAGGGGGAGCAGCTGTGGCTAGGTTATTAGTCATTCCATGAAGAAATTGATTTGATAAATAATAAAGCAGTGATATTAGCAACACATGCTTGCAGGTCAGATGACTCCGATGAAAGCCCCCAGTTAAGTGTGTGTAATGGTTTGACAATATATATGCCTTCTAAAAACATCCTATTTTAAAATGGAAATTGGACTGTTCATGCAATTCTTAGCAAATATGCCAAGATCATTACCAGAGGGAGCTTGGAAATCTGAAGGATGATCTTTCTATTCACTTTGGCCTCTACCCTCCCCCTTTCAGCCGATGCTTAAACTTACTTTGTTTCCCTGTCCTTGTCTTTTCATTCTGTTAACTGTTTTGATGTGTAAAATGCTGTGCCTCACGGTACACTCCTTTAGGATGATTTACTGTGCTGTTCTTATCTTTCACCTTAAATCCTTGATAAGAGCATTTAAAAAATGAAATTGCTACCTGACACTATTATAAAATCCTGGCTGGCAGCCAGGGGAGAAACAAGAGTTGGGGGGAGAAAAAGGAGACGAAGTTTAGAGAAGGGAAAGATTTTTAAAGGAAACGTATAGGGCTTTTTTCCTTGAGTTTTTTCCTTGAGTTCTGGAAGATTTTTGAATTTTACTGGAGCAGTAATACAGCCCTGTGGATGCCTCTCACCATTGCATGTGAACAATGGGTGGGAGGTGGGTGCAGACAACAGAGGGGTTTGTTGGGCCAAGGGTCATCTGCAGTGAAGGCGAAACTCGTGCATATCTCTTGCTGTGGGTTGAAACTGGATGGATGATGGGTGGTTGGATGGATGGATGGATGGCATTTAAGCACCTCCATATTTATATCCTGGAACATGTTCTTCCGAACTCCGGACATGCCCTCTCCTGTGCCCTCTGCTACTCTGCTTAAGACGAGTCAAAGCAGAACCTCCTCTAGATGCAGAGCTGCGGCCGCTGACTTGCCTTGGGCAAGACTGTACACTGCGATGAAAACTTTTTTGTGTTTGCCAGCATTGTGTGTCTGGAGATCTCCATTTAGCCACAAAAGGCATCGGCGATTGGGGGCGGGGGGCAGCAGTAAATAGAGCTCTCTGAACTAGCAAGTTGATAATTCTAATATTAGTGAGTTAATGGACTCTTTAATTCCTGTGACGTGGAGAAGACGACAGGCATTCTCTCCACATAATGGAGCTTGTTAACCCCTCTCTTTACTGACCGGTGCTTTTATGGTGATGATGACGCTTAGAGGACTTACGTTAGAATAACAGGTTTCCCAAGTGCAGAGAAGGGGGTATGTAATGATGATGATCTTTTTGTAGGAGTCCCAGTGCCCGCTGGCTTATCCGGCATGGGCGTTATTCTATCTGAGTCTTCTGGAGTGTCGTGTGTGCAGACCTGCTGGTCACTGTCCTAGATTACTGGAGTGGGGAGGATATAGCAGCAGAAGGGATACATGTCACCCCATCAGGGCTCTGGCAGTGCAGCTGCGGCTGCCGTATGCTGAGGCCACAGCCAGTGGGAGGCCTCTGGGTATAGCTGGCGATGCTGGAGCCATTATGCCCCGTTGATCACGGGCCTCATGAAAACATAATCTACCACCAAGATGACTGCTTTTGGAAACTGTCTTGTCTCTTTTGAGTCGAGACTGGAGACAACCAGACAAGGTTCGGTGGTGACGAATAAAGAAACATTACTTTCTGAAGACAATCTTCTGTTACCAGACACTTTTCAACAGACATTCAATCAAAATGCTAATAGCGGCGGCAACCAGGGAACGAGGTTATTGTAATACTAATTGATTGGTTGGAGGGTGAGTTTTGATAAGTGCAGGTGAAGATTTTGGAATACGATTCTCTTTAATTACAGCGACACTAATAACAATGAACAAATGATTTCATGATTTCCTGGTAATGGCTTGAAGATTTTGAGGTTAAAATGAGATATGGTAGAAAAGCATCAGAAAAATAGAGCTCTGGTGGGTGGCCTTACCTTTATCAAAGTAAAGGTATAGGGAGTCAGTCAAAAACCAGCGTGCCGCCCTTGGAAGGCTGTATGGAATCTGCAGAGGCAAGAGTGATGCTTACCAAGGATGGTGAGCCAGTGGGAAGATTCCAGCTTGAAGTATTGGTATTTCCAGGGCTGGGGGCTGGGTTGCACTGATCCAGCCGCGAGATCCCTGTGGGTTTTCCCAGGTTTGCCGGGGCCGAGTAACCCCCGCGGTACCAGCAGAGGCATATCCTGTGCTCGAGGCTCTTGGGTTTCATGCTCTAGTCCTGTGACCACTTTGTGCTCCAGGAGCTGTTCTAGTTCTAGCAACACTGCAGGGAACAAGGCAGGCCAAATCCCAGCCCTCCTGAGCTCCCCTTTTCTGGGGAGAAGGGACATCGATGATGTAATTTCAGGGACTGTCAAGTGCTCTGAAAAAGATAAACAGCATACTGTTGGTGAGGGGGCCTAGGGCGTCTTTAGGTAGGTGGGTGGCAGTGGCCTCCCTGGGGAGTAGGCATTTTAAGTGGGAGGCAAAGAACTGCGAGAAAGGCGTTCCAAGGAGGAGACAACAGCAAAGGCAGAGGCCCTGACGTGGGAACAAACGCGGCCTGTTTGAAGGACAGGTAGAAGGCCAGTAACTGAGAGGGAAAGTGGTTGGGTGAGAGGTAGGCAGGGCTGGAGTGCGAAGGGTTTGTGAACTGGGCATGCGTATGGGAGCCATCGGAAGGAGGTCAGAAGGGCAGAGGCATGTGATCTACCTTCAAGGAAGAACCACTGGCTCTTGAATTGAGAAAGGGTGGCAGGGCTGCACTTTTGGAAGCAGGAAGGCCAGTTGGAGTTCACTGCAGAAGTGGGGTGAGAACGGATGGTGTCCTGGGCTAGGGCTGAGGCAGGGGAGGGTAGAGGAGAGCAGTGGGATTCGGGATATGGTTTTGGAGACGAGACACAAGATGTTCTGATAGGTCGGGGGTTATGAGGTTATGGGGGTGGGGGAGAGAAATTAGGGCTGTGGCTGTAGGTTCTTGGGTTGAGCAGCTGAGGGAATGGTGGTGCCCTTCAATAATACAGGGTCTCCTTGGGTGGAAGGAGCACATTTCAGGAAGAAAATCAATAGTTCTGTTTGAAATTCCCATTAGAATCCATTTGGTGATTTGAATAGATGGATATACCAAAAGTGCACCAAAGAAGAGGTCTCTGGAGAATTAAAATAATCCACCCAATCATGTTTGCATAAACCTCACTAAGGAAGGGATCGGTTCGGGGGAACCCTGAGTAGATGTTGTCAGGGCAGTAGGAGATGGAGCGATTGGTCCCTCGACACTCCAGTTTTCCACCTGTGCTTCTCTGTTGGTGATTCATCCAGGGAGTCTCAGGAAAGATGCTGCATTTAAGAATCAAGCATCATTGCATCTGCTGCAGCAGGGACTAGAGACCCCGTGGACACTCTTTGGTACGCCCGTATTGTTCTCAGGAGTGTATGCCGGGGGTCTGGGTTCACTGTGACCGTCATCGGAAGACAGACCCTGGGGCCCTGAGCCCTGGCCACTCCCTGCTTCCAGCCCCCTGGATCTCTTAGATTTCAGAGACGTAGCCCGTAAAGAGGGGCTAACCTTTTGTGTGCCTAACCATGCAATTCATACGTGGGGATCCCTGGGGTGGGTGTCACTCTGACAAATTAATTGGTTAAAAAACCCCAGAAATCAGATGTGCGTTATTGAGGTGAGATTGGGGCTTAATTGGGGCGGAGGGGGAAGGCTAGCCTTCCTTTCAATTTGTCAAGCTTTCTTCCCGAAGATCTGCCGAAGAAGAAAGGGTACTTAATAGGCTTGAAGTCATTTCCAGTGTGTCAGGATTTCTGCCTTGCTTCCAAGTGATAATGTTCACCGGCTCCAGACCTCTATAGGGAGCCTTCCGTCTTATTAACTTGTCTGGGAGAAACAGGGAGTGGGAACGGCTGGGACCAGTGGGTGACAAGACATAAAGATTTGTGGTGCGGTGAGTTGTAAACAGTAGGGTCAAATAAGCTTGGCGTGGGGGGCAGGGAGGGAGAGCGATGGCTCCTGAACTGCACTTCCACACCTTCACCTGGAGGAGTCCTCTGAGGTAACTCAGCACATTTTGTGCCTGTGTTCGTTCCTCACCCCTCTTCTCATTGTTCCCTTAAAAAAAAATCACCTCCCACCAAAACGGTCTTTGCAATATACAGTCATTACTCTCGCCAGCCCTGGAAGCTGCCCGCCCTGCATAGACCCCAGGCTTTTTACGTTTCCAGAGACAGTTGTTAAAAAGCACGTATTAAGCACCAAGTTGTGCGTGGTGCCAGGTAAGGCCTGGCCCGTCATGTGGGTCTGGTCTGTGTTCTGGGAAAATACGTTTGCCTCCCCCCCGCCTTCTTTTTAAATTAATTAATTAATGGCTGCGTTGGGTCTTCGTTGCTGCGCGTGGGCTTTCTCTAGTTGCGGCGACGGGGGCTACTCTTCATTGCGGTGCGCGGGCTTCTCATTGTGGTGGCTTCTCTTGTTGCGGAGCACGGGCTCTAGGCGCGTGGGCTCAGTAGTTGTGGCTCGCGGGCTTAGTTGCTCTGTGGCATGTGGGATCTTCCTGTCTCCCCTGCATTGGCAGGTGGATTCTTAACCACTGCGCCACCAGGGAAGCCCTCGCCTGCCTTTTTGTAACGAATGAGTTTAGTTGCACAGTGCCCGGTGTGGGCTTCCATCCAGCAAATAAAGTCTGGGTTGAGTGTGTGGAGAAGGAATCCTGTTTTCCCCTCATTTCTGAGAGTCTTCACCACCATGGCCCTCCTGTTGTGATAGCTCTTTGTCCTCTCTTCCACCTCACCTTCACCCCATCCTCAGCTGTGAAACCGTTCACCTTTAAGAATTAAGGGCTGAATGAATATTATTTTTTAATTGGGTAAATGGATGAATGATGACAGTAGTCGTTATTCGGCACTCTGGAGGCTTCTTCATGTATTCTCGAATTTATTATTCACCACCTAGCCACTCCATTTACCTGATGGGGGATTGATACTCAGAGAGGTTAAGTAACATGACCAAGGTCACACAGCCGGTGGGAGGTGAAGAATGAAATTTGTTTGACGGTAGCTCCTTGACCCCCAGGTAGGCCCATGCATTTGTGTTCAGGAACAAGGCATCTGCAGTTGGTGAAGATATTTTAGCTGTTGCTCAGGGCCCGGCTGAGTGGAAAAAGGAGTTAGGCTCGGAGACTGTCCTTCGGTGGGTCAGTTGAGACGTGGGACCGGACACTGGTTGACAGTGGAGCAGCGGCAGCAACTTTGCCAGCCATGGTCACCCCTGAGCGAGGGGGAGGCTGGCCTGCCTCCTCCCCTCCCCTAGCCTCAGTTGTCTGCAAACCCGTCTCTTCTGAGTCAATTAGGAGAAATCTCAACAGGACTGAGAATAAATGCCGCCGGATCCGTGCGGGGGAAGGGCTTGCAGATCCATCTCTGGACCTAGATTTGATGACTGGCTGGCATCAGGAAGCTGTAGCTGGCGAGGCTGCGTGGGCAGCCTGGGCAGGAGAGCATCGGGGCAGCCCTCAGGGCCCATGCGAGCACAGTCTCCTTGATATGCACCTATTTGGGTCTTTTACTCTTTTTCTTCTCATTTGTTGCAAAAAGTGCTTAAGAAATAAAAGTTAGTATAAGAACCTGAGGTAAATAATGCCGGCTTCAGCTGTCTGCAAGCTATTCCTTACACACTGTGCTTTTCATTGTTTAAAGTAGCGAGGTTGGGGTTTTGGGGGGTCAGAGGGAAAGAACATGATGTCTCTTTCCCTCCCTTTTCTTTCTTTTTTTTTTTTTTTTTTTTTTTTGCGTTTTTTTACCTTTTCTCTTCCAAAAGGATTTTGGGGGCAGAACTGAAAGTTAAGCAGAAATCCAAATTCTTTCTCTGTCTTTTCTTTTTAATTCCCGTCTCTTGTTTTCATCTCTCTGATATATTTGAAGCCTGGCTGGAAATTTTTGGAAATCTCAGCCCAGGGAAGTGGGAGACCCAGGACCTTTTTTCCTTTTCCTAGGAAGACTTCGAGTGGGCTTAGGAAGTTTTGCACATCCAAGATCTACACACATGTATGTATCCCTCTGTCTCTGTCTGATTAAATCCACACTACAGACGTCTTTCACCCTGAACTTCATCTCTCAGAAGTTTTCAGGAACCATTTTTCTATTAAATTAAATAAGAATTGATGAGGAAAGCGGGGGGCGCTCTTGGAAGATATAATTAAAATTCGTTTTTTATAACGATTAAAGAGAAAGAATGCTTATTAGTCTCATGAATGACCTTCTCCCAGTGTTTTTTTATTTTATTTTTTTTTGGTTTATTCAAAGTGGTTTAAAACTCACATAGTGGCTCGCTTCTGTGGAGCCACCAGGGTTTTTGCAAACCATGAACTGAGAAAGGAATAAAATGGTCTTATTTTTGTGCCTGTAGGTAAGCCGGTAGGGGGGCAAAGGGAGCAGTACTGTTTCTCAGGCTAAATCCAGCCTCCTCCTTTGAGGCTGAACCTGAGTGTGTGTGTGTACAGGGGCTCCCTTTCCCTGTCCCGGCTACATCCTGAATTCTTCCTGCCAATTTGTCTGCCGTTGAGAGACAAGCCCTCCTCAGACTTCTGGGCCGGAGAATCTGATCGGCCCCAGACCTGGTGTGAGCCTCACTGCTTCCTGCCAGGATGGCGGGGGCCTGCCCCAGCGTCCCAGATCCAGGGGGGCTGGAAAAGGCAGATTGGCTGCAGCCGGCACGAGGTGGCAACTGGATTGGAAATTGGTCTTCAACCGAGGGTAGAAGTCAGGTGCGTGAAGCAGACAGGTTGCTGTGTTAAGACTGTCGATCCTCAGATGCACCCATGGGTCACATGTGTGCACAGGAGTGCATTCTCAGACCCTCCCCTCCCCCACTGCCATGACCCACCTCCCTTTCTCCACCCACTGCTGAAATCTTAGCTTTCAAGTGCAGGTGTTGAGGTTAATAACAAGACATTTCCCAGCTGGCCCTTTGCTAGAGAAGCTTCTCACTGGGCTCCAAAGGAAAGGAAAGGATTTAAAGGGACACAGATGTCAAAGGTGGAAACAGTGGTGTCCACTGCTGGGGTCAAGGGTTGGCTGGGAGGTGTTCTTACACACTGACCAGTCCTGTGAAAAGAGCAGTTCAGGCAGCAGGTAGGCCCTGCCCATCCCCACCCCAGCCTTCTCTCACCCTTTGGCTGCTGTAGTGCCCACACTTAGATCCTCCAGCTTCTAGAAGGACTGACCCTTTCCCTCCACTTGCCGCACTGAGGGGCTTGGATAGAGGGTGCCCAGAACCCACTCCATGTGACCTTCAGTCGGTCTCTCCCCGAGCTGTCCCAGAACTAGCTACACACTGGAGTGCTGTCCCCCCACTTCCTCACTGGACCCTCAGACCATCATTCGTGAAGATTTATTGCTGATACCACAGAGTCACCCTCATAAGCCATGGGGGAGTTGCAGCAGTTTAATTAAAGTTCAGAGTCACGTTTACGGGTCTGTAATTCCTCACTCCCTTTCTGAGAGGGTCCTGGGAAGCCCAGCTTGGCTTTCTGCCTGCTTCGAGTCTCTGAACATGGAAGCTGACCAGCACCCCCCTCTGGCCCCCTAACTCCACCCCCTGCTGCCTCCAGACCCTGCGTCTTCTGTCCCCAGGTGTTCTGAGCCTAAGCCTGAAGGAATTGGGCCAGACGCTAGGTGTCGCCAATCGGGTCCTGCCTCCATCTCCGGAGGTCTTGATCAGCGTCACTGAGCCCTGCGTGTCTGCTTTAAAAACCTGTTGCTGTATGTTAACACATGTATATGGAATTTAAGGGGAAAAATGTCATGAAGAACCTAGGGGTAAGACAGGAATAAAGACACAGACCTACTAGAGAATGGACTTGAGGATATGGGGAGGGAGAAGGGTAAGCTGGGACAAAGCGAGAGAGTGGCATGGACATATATACACTACCAAACGTAAAATAGATAGCTAGTGGGAAGCAGCCGCATGGCACGGGGATATCGGCTCGGTGCTTTGTGACAGCCTGGAGGGGTGGGATAGGGAGGGTGGGAGGGAGGGAGACGCAAGAGAGAGGAGATATGGGAACATATGTATATGTATAACTGATTCACTTTGTTATAAAGCAGAAACTAACACACCATTGTAAAGCAATTATACTCCAATAAAGATGTAAAAAAAAAAAAAAACCTATTGCCCAAAGAGGGAGGAGATATGGGGATATAGGTATACATATAACTGATTCACTTTGTTATAAAGCAGGAACTAACACACCATTGTAAAGCAATTATACTCCAATAAAGATGTTAAAAAAATAAAATAAGCTACATGGGAAAAAAACCAAAACAAAGCAAACAAAAAAAAACCCGATTGCCCAGTGACAACTCTCTAGGTTAGAGACAGTCTCACGTGTTTCCTGGGTTTCACAGAGAAACTTGCTGCTTCCAGCGTTTCCATCATCAGGAGCAGTTACGGGCCTTCGGGTCCTCCGGCGCTGAGCCTCAGCCTGCCTGCTCTGAGCCCCGGTGCGGGTGACCCTTGTTCTCGTCCGGAGAGCTCGTCCTTTACAGCTTTGATTCATGTTTTTCTTGGTATGTGCTTGAGCGTTGTAAGGCACCTCAAGTAGCTTTAGAAAACACGGGGAAGACATCAAGTAAAAACTAACTCAAGAGGGCTTCCCTGGTGGCGCAGTGGTTGAGAGTCCGCCTGCCGATGCAGGGGACGCGGGTTCGTGCCCCGGTCCGCGAAGATCCCACATGCCGCGGAGCGGCTGGGCCCGTGAGCCATGGCCGCTGAGCCTGCGCGTCCGGAACCTGTGCTCCGCAACGGGAGGGGCCCCAGCAGTGAGAGGCCCGCGTACCGCAAAAAAAAAAAAAAAAAAAAAAACACCTCAATAATCGCATGACTGCTGGACCGCTCAGAATTTGTAGAGTCGAGGAAGCACGCGGTCCCAAGTTTTTAGCGCTGATGCATCTTGGAGCTGCGGACTCCTCACTCTGGAGAGGCTGCTGCTGGTCTTTGAAAGAACTCTTTATCCCACCAAGAAAAGAAAAAGGATCTGAATGACTTACTATTTTTGTCTTAAGAATTTTGAGCATCCCTGGGAATAATGGGAGATTCCTGGTAGGTTCAAAAGTGGCATCAGACATTGCCCAGTTGGAAACTTGGCCTTTGGTTATCTGTCTCCCAGCCAGCACACTCCCCCCAAGGTCAAGCTCTTAATGGCTCCTGTGTCTCAGTTAAGCAGCCCTGATTGAACTGGACTGATGGACACAGAACGCTGAACGGGGGCCGTGAAGAATACCAAGGCATGGCCAGCTCAAAATTACCCATTTGAAAGCTGTGTGTGAGGCCAAAATGAACGTTAGCATCATTTTTCACTTGTGCAGTTTTTCAAAATTCAACCACAGGTCTTCCTGGAGCCCTAGCTGGGGTTTGATATTCTCGGCTGGGATAAAGATGAAAAAAACATTTATTTGGTAGGAGGGGGATTGGGACATTGAACTGCTTTTAGATACCGTATTCTTTTTTTTTTTTTTGCGGTATTCGGGCCTCTCACTGTTGTGGCCTCTCCCGTTGCGGAGCACAGGCTCGGGACGCGCAGGCTCAGCGGCCATGGCTCACGGGCCCAGCCGCTCCGCGGCATGTGGGATCTTCCCGGACCGGGGCACGAACCCGCGTCCCCTGCATCGGCAGGCGGACTTTTAACCACTGCGCCACCAGGGAAGCCCTGGACTGCTTTTAAATGATGTGAAGAAACTCTTTCTTCTCCCTCCTTTCCCTCTTCTGCTCTGGTGCTGACTTTGAAAACCCTTCCGAGGGAGGCTGAGAGGAGGGGTGCTTTCTCGAGCTGCTTGCCGAGGCTGGTTTTTTGAAATATGCAGGAAATCTATCTCAGTTCCTCATCATCTGTTGATTCTCATCACGGAGGGACAGAGAGGAGGGTGCCCCGGCAGCTCAGCCGGTGGGCCTTTGTGGCCATCCCTCCTTCTGGCCCAGAGATAACAGTGTTTGAAAGTCTGTGTTTATCGCAAGAGAACAGCATGGCCAGAGAAGCGTAGAGGAAAGAGCCGGCGGCCCTCCTCTGATGGACGGGGAGCAAATTTTTCTTGTGAAGTACAGGCAGTCTACAAGTTTGTCTTCTTCTAGAGGGGAAGAAATTTAAAGTGAAGCTCCAGAGAGATAAGTTTTTGCTTCATGGAGGCTTAACGATTCTAGTAGGGCCCTGAAAATGGCAGAGACCTCAATTTCCCCCGTTACGGGCTCCCTAACTAGAGAGGTTTGCAAAGCTTAAGGGGATTAATGCTCTTTAAACCTCTGCAGTGCTTCCTGCTCCTCATGGGATCCGGGTGCTAATAAAGATGTACCAGCTTGGAAAGGCTGGTAAATACTGCTTTGTTGCCACGGCAACAGGCGAAACAAGAAGGACGCCGAGTATTGCTAACAAGAGTCCTTATGATCAAGAGTTCAAGGAGGAAAAAAAAAAACAGGTTCTTAAAAATGCAGAGAGTCTTGGCGAGGTAATTAGACTTGGTGCTCTCAAAGTAAATTTATAGTTTTACAGAGCATTACCGGAGTGCCTTGTTGCTGCAATGTCACCCTCCGTCAAGCGTCGAAGCAGCATCACTGCTAAGAGCTGGCAGCATCTGCTGCCGTTGCTCTGGGGAAGCTGGGGCGGCGTCCTGAGACACCTTCCCTTTCTCCTTCCTCGGCGGCGAGTCACCGCATGCCTTCCCTGACTCGGGAATTGTTAAAAAGCCCTGTTTCCCTGTTTCCTGCCTCCTTGGTGTTGAAAGATATGAGGGGGTGTTCTACACCTGCCTTCCATCTGGGATGTTACTGTCGTTAGCAACGATGAGAGGTGAAAAGGAGCTCGTAAGAGGAAGCGCTCCCTGTGCCTGGATGCTGGGCGGTGCTCTTTCCTCGCTTTGTTTCATTGCATCTGCCGGAGGACCCTGTGCCGCGTAGTTGTTATTGTGCCAGGTTTTCAGATGAAGAAACAGAGAGGTAAAGGAACCCGCCCCTGGGGACGCAGCCAGCCAGGGGGTAGAGCTGGGATTGAACCCAGGAGCGGCTGTAAAACCCGGGCTTTCAGCCCCTGGACCGTATCTTTATGGCCCTACTCGCAACCATCTCCGCCTGCTGCTATATCCTCATTCCTGAGTCATGAGTAGCTCCTGCAGCCCCTGCTGCGACCTTCTGCCCGGACGTGCTGAGACTTCCCAGGGAACCTGGGGTTTGCACTCGTGTTCTTTCCCTCCGTGGTATTCGTTACACTGTGCTGAACTCCTTGGAGAAGCTTATGCTTTTCGTGTGTGTTTTAAAGTTCTGGGGCCTGTGGGTGAGAAGTAGGGCCATGTGGGGGGGGCGGTCACTAGCCTGAGATGCCCAGGCTGCCCCACTGACTCTCCCCCTGGGTAACGGTGCCCAGCTGCTCAAGCCAAACTGAGGCTTAGTCCTGGACCCCGCCTCATGCACCAGCTGGCCAGTCTGTCTATATACCCACCTCGGCATTACCCTGTCCTTGGCACCTGCCATCACGCCCTGCTGTAAGCCCCCGTCCCGTCTCCCTGGCACCTGCAGCAACTCTCAGGGGACTCCTGCCTCCAGGTCCGCCCCTCTCTAACCCATTCAGAGGGATCTTCCTGAACCGTGATTCTGATGGTGCCAAGGGTGTGGCTTCCCAGCCAAGCGCCTTAATGTGGCCTCCAAGGTGCTGGTTGACCCAGCCTTGCCTGCCTCTAGGCTCCCTACCAGCCTGGGCTGTCTGCTTAGTATGTCCTGTGGCCCTGCAGTTCCTTGATCACCAGGGTCTTTCTCAGCTTTTGGACACGTTAATCGCCGCCCACCTTTCCTTTGACAAATTCCTGAGGGCCTCCAGGACTCAGCCCAGACCCACTCCTGTCTAGAAGGGTGCCCCTTCCTCCTCCCTCTTCTGTCATCATTTGCTCATGCTGTCCGCGTTCCGCACCCCACCCCTGGCCCCAGGAACTATAAGAGCCTTAAGAGTAGGAGGCCAGGTTCTATTCCTCTTGGTGTCCCTAGTACCTGGTACATAACAGGAAGAGGAGTGAGGAGAGGAGTGAGAGAGTTTATCCTCACCGGATTGCTATGGCAACAGACTCCACAGCCCTTGGAGGTCAAGTGACTTGGGACCTTGGAGATCCCAAGGTCATACAATCTACCCTTCCTGAGCTCCACCTACAGTCCCACTATCCCTGCAGCCAGAACAGGCTGCCTAGCTTCAGAAGCACCACTTCCTGTTGTGACTATTACAGCCATGTCCCAGTGGACCCTGGAGACCATGCCTGAGACACTTTACACCCTTGGTCGTAATGGTGACACACGATCTGAGTTTTGTTGCTTGTAAATTTCTTTTATGCTGATCAACTCAGAACTGGAGTGGAATTGAACGTGGAATGCTGTCCAGAGTCCATCAAGAATGTGACGGGAAACATTTCCTACTTTTTTCTCCTTCTTCGCCACAGTATCAGTTTTCTTATTGAATTTAGGAAGCAATGCCAATTGATTAAGTTGCAGTGGAGCTGGCCCTAAAAGGAAATGATTGATAATCCGTTTAGTCTGAGTTGCTTGCTTTTCCCCTGCTGATTTCCTTGGCCACTTTTTCAATTACCAACTGTATTTAGCTTGGTTTGCTGGCCATAACTCATTTCCCCCTCCTCCAGGATCTGCAGAGAAGTTGTAATGCAGTGTTGGAGTAGTGACATCTAATTATTGCCCTGAGACATCAGTTAGACATGCAAGAATCATGGCTTCTCGAGGGGCACAGACGAGAGCTGGGGGGCTGTGAAGCAGAACGGGTCTGTCCCAACACATCAGCCTCTGGGGTATTGGGAGGGAGGTCAGGGCATCCTGGAACAGCACCGCCTCCTGTCACACGTGGCCCTCTGGGGGCGAAGGTCATGTGGTTGATCTCCCAAGTGAGGTGATTGGCTCACTTCTGGGAGAAAAGCTACTCGGGGGGGTGTGTCACCGTGGGTGGTTCATGCCCTTAACTTTAATGTGTTTTACCTTCTACAAGGTACTTTTCACCTGTCCAGTTTTGCTAGCTCGAGATCCTCCCAACAGCACTATTATAACAGGAATGAGAAATTAAATTAGCTTCTAGGTCAACCCTCCCAAATTAATGGACGTATAGTCTCTGGCCCTTAGTCGGTGTTCGGTGATGTTCACTGCTACAGCCACCTTCTAGTGCGGGTACATGGGGTGTGTGATTTAACCCGTGTCACGGATGGAGAGACTCGTCCACCATGGTTCAGTGAGTGGAGTAGGGACCCCACAATAGGGATAGCGAGGGCGCCCCATAAATAAACAGCATCCCTTGTGCCTGCCTGAGGAGCGAGCAAATTAACAGCGAGGCAAAGGAATAGCACTTCACATTTCACTAAGGTGGCGGGCGGGGCGCGCGACCCCGCACTGGGGGACCTCCTCCATCGTGGGCGAGGCTGGACTGGCAGGCTCCGGGGCTGGGCTGGGGACTTAAGGCCGGGGAGAGGGGGGACTTGTGCTCGCTGCTGAAGGCTCCCTCTGGACACGGAGAAGGTTGCTGCCCAGCGTACCCTTCCCTATTTACTATGAACCGAGTCATGCCACCTCTTTCTAGACAGGATGAGACCAGAAGTATTCCTGAAAAAAGCAAGGAATCACTCAGGAGCTGAAGGCTTTTCCCAAGACGTCATGATGGAGCCTTAAGGCTCTGCCCCGTTTCCCGCTTGCTTCTGACTCTAATGCTTGATGTGTTTGGAATGAATTCGTGAATGCCAGCACCACCCGGATCATTTCTAAGTCATCCTGAAGTTCCCTGAAGTTCCCTGGGAGGTCTGGTTTACCAAAGGAGAACCTGGCCTGGGAGGGTGTGGGGCTGAGGACAGGCTCAGCAGGGGTTGGCTGGTCCCTGGCAGCCCTGAGCAGGGGTGTTCCTTCTGCAAGGCTGTTGGTCCGTGTTCCCTCTTTGGGATGGGGGACAGGGGAGACCCAGGGTTTCTCTTGGGCATGCAGAGTCCCTGATTCCAAAAGGCCGTTGATGAGAGAGAAGCAGCCCCAATTTTGGCGAGAGTCAATGGGGTGAAACAGCAGAGCTGTGTTTCCTGGACGCTGAATATTTCTTCTAAATTTTCAGGTCCATGACCAAGGCAGCTGAGTCAGCAGATTGTCAGCGTTCCAGAAAGTGCTGTCTCGCTGGGTTCTGAACTGCCCCCAGAACTGCGGGCCACGGAGCCCTCCCACACGCCTCCCCCGCTTCTGGTTTTCACGACAAATTTTTCGAAGAGCGAAGGGAGAGGAGTGGCAGTTTTTCGCAATGGCCCCCCTCCCGCTTTCCGAGAGCGCTCGGGAGCGGAGCTTGCCCGCTGCTGGTGTGGGGAGCTGACAAAACATTTAAATAAGGGCTCTGGGGAGAAGGACATGCTTAGATTACGAAGAGAAGCTGCCCACAGTTATGGTCTCGGCGCGTCAGGCGCCTCTATAATTACACCTGTTCAGCGCCGCCATTTCTAGTCACCACGCAGCCATCCGAGCAAAGACGGGTGCTCTAAAAATGGCCCCAGAACAGTCTTTTTGAAAAGATAGTCAATGATCAGAGCTATTAATAGTGTCTTTCCAACCAATAGCAAAGATGGGGGGCCCCCCTTGTGCTTTGTTGTTGGGGCCCTGTGTCCTGGGAGTGTTGGGAGCCCCCCAGGGACTTTGAGTTCTTGGACAGCCCAGTGTCCGGGTGAGACCCGGCCTGTCGGGCGGCGGTAGACGCGACGCCCTCGTCGGCTTGAGCTGCCTCCTCGCCGTCTGCTTGTGGAGACGCTTCTCTGCTGGTGGCACAACAACAAAGCCACCGCCCTAAGCCACTTGCCTCGTCCCCAGACCAGCCCTTCTGCCAATTCTAAACCACTAGCCCTGCCAAGAGCAAAGGCAAGCCCGCTGGATTCCACCGTCTCTGTGGAGTTCCGAGTCACAGAACCTTCCAGGTTCTTCCTGGTTTGGCTGACATGTTTCAAGAACACAGAGGCTCTTTGGTGCCGTTTCATTCATACCCAGCCTCTATGGGCACCACAGAGGGAACATTACTTACCGTGCAGAACAGGCACGTACATCAAGAGAACTACCACGTGGGATGAGATCTGCTCCACCGACCTTGCAGGGAGAGTTTGGGCTGAAAGACACCCACGTGAGGACAGTGTTTGGAAAGTTAAGGCTAAGGAAATGACAAGGATGGTGGGGGAAAGATGACAAGGCCCCTTCCCCTTCTCTCCTGTCCCACCCAGACCTCCCCGGACGATGCAGTGGTTTCCCCCAGCTCATCTGTCCAGACCAGCAGCAGGTGAGCTGCTGCAAGGCAAGCTTCCCTGGCTGGGGACTGGCTGGAAAAGAGAGGCCCTTGGTGGAGGCTGAGGACGCATGAGGAGCTGGGCTGTCTGGCTCCTGCCTCCCAGCCCATAATCAACCCTAGTGGTTAATATATAAAAGGGACCACGTGGGCCCAGCTTCACTGATGATGCCCTGCAGCCCGAAGGACGCCTGTCCCCACTTCCGCTCCTCAGGCAGCACCCCTCCAGCCTCTGCTTGGTGCCAGCCCGTGTCTCCCCAGGGGCCAAGGCAGCTGGGCATCTGGAGAGTTTGTCTGCAGTGGCCTAGTGGTCACCATCACGGGCCGTCCTGCATCCCTGCAGAGGCTTCATAAAGCAGGAGCAGGGTCTCCAGTCTCTGCCGGGTCCCCCTTTCAGTGCGACTCCTTAGCCACGATTGGTCGGTGGGAAGGTGAGAAGGCGGGGTCGTAAAATCAGTTCTGCAAAATGCCAAGCGGGTTTTCTGAGCGCCCCCAGCCATCTGGATTTGTGCTCTGAACATACCGTGTTAACGGGCTTTAAAGTAGAAACATGTGTGATCGTGGAAGACTAGAGATGGGGCAACGGAGGAGACAGTTTAAAATTGCTGTTTGGTGTCTCCCGGTACAGTAGCAAACGTGAAAAGCTATTACAGTACATGGAAGCGGTTCATTACGTAATGACATGTTCATAACTTGCCTTGCCAGCTGGCCTCTCACAATCGTCTTGGGGGGAAATTTTGCTCTTTTAAAATATTTGGGAGGGTGGTGGTGATAGAGGGGGAGACTTGTTATGTCCTGAGCCCTTCTGCTGGAACTCCAGTGGTACGGGGATTGCAGTGTCCTGCACCCTCCACGGAACCCTGAAGGGATCGCAGGAGGACTTGCACTAGACTCCACGGGGATTTACACAGTCTGCTTCATGGACAGTGTCCAAAACTCTTCCCTCTGTACTGCTTCCTCCCACCCCTTCCAAACCACTGTGTTTGGGTAGAAAAGTGGTTGGGAAGCAAGGACTCTGATATCAGACCGCCTGACTTCAGAAATCCCAGCTTTTAACCACGTGCCAGCTGAGTGGCCTTAGGCAAGTTACATAACCTCTCTGAGCCTCAGACTCCCCCGCTGCAAAATGAGATAACAGTAACCCCTGCCTCCTAGGGTTTTGAGGGGCATTGTTCGGACAATGTCTGTACAGCTCCTACCAGGAGCGCGCAGTAAAGGAGGTGATTTTCAGCGGTGACAAGCGTGCCTTTGCAGTTTGCTTTTGGTAACCTGACCTCCGCCGAGTGGTGGGTTGTGGAGTCCTGTTTTGCGCGCACCCAGGAAGGAGGCAAGCCGGTTTTTCCCCAGTGGAAGCATGGTGGGAGCAAAGCTGTGGGTGGATGGAAAGCTCACCACGGCCCTCCTGGCCATGCAGGAGCTGCTGCCCTGCTGGGGGGGGGGGGGGCGGGCACAGTGACTTTCCGGGGCCCACTCTAGCCAGTGATGCAAATGGCAGTGAGGTCGGTGCCTCGGCCCCCTGATGAGATCCCTCTGCCCAGGCCGATCTGCGCCTCTGGGGCGTCAAGTCTGGAAACAGTTCTGCTACTGTCTGTTCTTGGGCGACGATGCAGGGACCCCATGACCCAGAAGAACCACAACCCTGAGGCGGAGAAACGCCACGGGGCTGGGGCTGGGCGCTTTGGAGAGGCTGTGCGGAGGCAGTGGGTGGAGGCCTGATGTTCCAGCCCGTCTGCCTGGAGCAGCTGCTTTGCCCGCGTCTTGGTTCCCCGAGGACTGTCGGCCCAACGGGCCCGCACGGCGCACACACCTCTGCTCAGGCTCACTGGTCTCCTGTGTCCAGCCCAGCCTACCATGTCTGTGCAGTGGATTCCGGGAAATCCCACATGAACTGTGCTTGAACCAGCTTGAACCAACGGTTCAGAGACTCTTCCGTCCCCACCCCTTCCTGGCCTTTCATCCAACTGCAAACAAACAGCACTACGAGCCGTCTGCCCAGTCGCTGCTTTTCTGTTCCTGGGCCCCTCCATGGGGAGGAGACAGGCAAGCTGTGGGGAGGACAGGAAGGTGGGAAATCCACAGCCCGGCACCGAGAGCAGCCTTCCCTGCCCTGCACGAGCAGTGTCCCGTTATCCGGAAAGGGGTCAGCCTGCATATTTACTCAGAATTTTAGAGGCCTGGAAGGTTCCTTCTAGCACCAGCTGATGGCAGTACCCTCATTTTATTTATTATTATTATTTTTTTCTGGTACGCGGGCCTCTCACTGTTGTGGCTTCTCCCATTGCAGAGCACAGGCTCCGGACGCGCAGGCTCAGCGGCCATGGCTCACGGGCCCAGCCGCTCCGCACACGCGCGGCACGTGGAATCTTCCCAGACCGGGGCACGAACCCGTGTCCCCTGCATCGGCAGGCGGACTCTCAACCACTGCGCCACCAGGGAAGCCCATTACCCTCATTTTATAGATGAGGAAACTGACCGCCAGAGAGAATTAGTTTATTCATTATTTGAATTTGCAGCTTTGGAGTCCAACAGGCCTGGATTCAAATTATGGTTCTTTCCACTTAACTGTCTGTATCTGTGTAAGCGGCTTAACCTCTTCGAGCCTCAGTTTCCACATCTGTAAAACAGGGATAAGAATACTTCCTCAGATGGTGATTGCTACAGATTAAATGAGGAAGCATATATAAAGTGCCTGATATATAAGAGTGTCACTCGCTGGCCCAAGCCGGCTCACCCTGGACGCTGGCCTAGGGGACGCCACACATCCTCGCTGGCTTTGCTGGTGGCCCAGAACCGGGTGAGTGGAAGCACAGAGCTGGCGTGGTAGCCCTTCCTCAGCTCTGTGCTGTCACAGCAGATGACAGTGACACCAGTGTTCCCGTAGAATGCACCCAGTGCTGCAAACGTTGGTTAGCTTCCCGGAGGGTGGAGGAGAGCCATCTTTTAAAAATATCTTATGGGGGGGAAAATACGCCTGGTCATATTTCACCAACATAAAGAAATGCAGTCACTTCAGACGCTGACAGGCAAACTGGTGGCTAATGAGTCAGATCCTCGGGGCCTCCACTAATGGACAGATAAGCCTGCTGTGTGGACTGCACGTTCGATACTTTCGTACCAGAGGCTGCAGGCCTTGGAGGCTTGTTCTCTTCACTGTGAGCTAATTGTTCCTCCTGCTGGTTCCCATGGAAAGTTCTGTTCCTTTGCAGCCCCACCCTTGGGGACCATTTGCACGATGCTGGTCACTCCATAGACATTAGCTGGTCTGTGAGCCGGGAACCCCTCGTCCAGATGGAAAAAGCTAAGAGCAGTTAGGCCACTTGTCCAAGATCGCAATCCAGGCAGCAAAGTGGTAAAGTGAGCTCAGGGCCTCCGAACCCAAAGCCCATTTCCCGCCCGCTGTCCCACCTCGCCTTCACAAACAGTGTAACATTGAATAAGGCTCAACCCGTGTCAGGTGATCTCCAGTCCTCCCTAATGTGGACTGTGGTCTGCCAGAAATTACGTATCAATAACAGTCACATGTTGGTGGGGGACACACACACAGGCCCCAGTGTGCAGATGGCCCCGTCCCCAGAATGGAGGTTTTGCATTTTCCTTTCATCCCCGGCCTCCTGGCCCCAGCCCGCCTGGCCCGCCGCCCTCCCCAAGGTTGCTGTGGTTAAGGAGTTTGCAAAGGTCGCATTGTCTGGCCTGGTACACGCACCGCTGAACAGCACACCTGAGCCAGCAGGGGCCTGGGTGCCTCCCCCGACACATGTCACGTTGCCAAGCACAGCCTGGTGAATAGGATGTCCTTTGTGCAGGCCCCCGTGGGTATTCCGCACTGTACAGCCAGTACGTTGTGCTCCAGACACAAAGACCCCGTGTCCCTGGCTGCCCACCCTCCCCACCTGAGCGAGGGGCGTGCTGTGTGTCTGCAGATCTCTTGCTGGAACTGGGCATGGATGCCGGGGTTTAAGTGCAGAGTTAAGTCAGAATTGCCCAGGAGCTAACGTATTTGGGGGCATTGGTCAGGGCAGCCGGAAGGTCACCTGTGCAGACGTCACAGGACTCCTATGTCTTTGTCATTGGTTGGCATGGCTTTGCCTTGCATTCTTGCCCCTGTGCCCTCAGATACCTTTCTTTTGTCTGGAATTTCTGGACGTGTGGTTTCTTCTACTGCTTAGAGGAGGTTTCTGGGCCTTAGTAGGTCCAAGCACAGTAGCCTGGAAACTACCAGTAAGCCCAGGAGTCTGTGTTGGTGGTGGTGTCAGAGGCCAGAGGTTAGAGCCCCTCTGAGGCCATCTTCAGCCACCTCATGGGCACTGAAAGTCTGTGTTGCACCCGGAGTCCTAGGAGAGGTTCTGGAGACGCACCGTCAGGGCATCCCCGCCCTGATGGGAGCTTGTAGCCTGTTCCCAGCGAGGCGGATGGGGGTATAGAGTGTGGTCCTCACTTCAGAGCTAGGAGCCTTATCAAGTTAGTGATTACTGCTAAATTGTATGCATTGCATTTGCTCCTTCGCTCAATAAATGGTGCAAGCACATGGCAGGCAGCGAGTGACCCTCTTCTGCACCCCTGCTGCACGCTGTTGCTCCGGAGACTGCTCTGTGTCTTAGGATTTTTTTGTAGGACCCACAGTCCCTCGTGCCATGTCTGGATAGCATTTTCGGAGAAGAAAGAGTTCATGATGGATTTTCCATTTTCTGTAGGATAAGCGCTGAACGTTTTAGCCCAGCATTCGAGCCTTCTCAGAGTTCCGGCCAGTTCTCCCAGCCGCACCTCGTACCCCTCCCTGGTTCTTGAGCCCCATCGTCCTGCCTTGCTGTTTCCAACACACACGTTCCTGCAGCCCTTCCTGACTCCGTCCCTGCCCCTCTCTTCACCTGGAATGCACTTCTCTGCTCTTCATTGCCCGGAAGCCCTGCATCCTCGCAGAGTCATCCATCCTTTGTCCCACCTCCAGCACAGCCTTGGCGGGTTTGTGTTGGGTTGTTTGCCTGTGCCTCCCCTGCTAAGGGCAGGGCTCACTCTGGAAACAGGGACCCGTCCTGTGTTCACCCCCAGGGGTAGCACCGTGCCTGGCACAAGGGGCAGACGGTCTCTGATCCAAAGGGTTAGTTTGAGCAGCTTCAGGTAGTGCCGTACCCGCGTTGGCTTCAAGAGGGAAGGCATTTCAGGCAGACGTCCCCGCTTGCCACTCTCCTTGCTCTCTCGGGCTCCCCGGGTTTTCTGAAAATTGGCTATAGTCACGCGACACCTCTGTTGCCGCCTAAATAACACCTGTTTACTTACCCGGGGGGAGTAGCAATTCAGGATGAGTGAAGAGGAGTGAAAACCCCTTTCCTTTTCTCGGTTGCCTGCACGGTGCTGGGGCATTTGGGCAAACCCCTGCAGACCTCCTCACAGACTAGAGAAATTGGGGGCTACTTGAAGATGTAACACCGGCAGATAGAGTACGCGGAAGAGCGGCCTTTTGGGTCTCCTTGTTTGGAGAAGGTGAGAAGTGGCACGGAGGACCCTCAGCCCCAGAGCTTGTGTACGGCTCCATCTAGAAGGAGGAGCTCCCCTTCCCAGGGAGCAGGACCCAGATCCAGCGTGGAAACGAAGGCAGCACAGTCATATGTACTTGAGGCTTCGTGTACGTTGATTCCTTTTGGCACGGCCCCAGATATCTTGATTAAATGGCCTGTGAAGTGCTGAGATATCTTGATAATGTACGTTCTACATTTGATTATATAATCAATTACGTTGCTCCTAATAAAATGTAAAACGAGCTACAGAAGCCACGGGAAGGCTGTAGCGTATATCAAAAGGAGAAGGTCTCCTGCAGAGGGGTAACCCTGCACACCCTGAGTCCACGGCAGTGTCTAGGGCAACCTGCAGGGCAGCTGCTGTGTTCACCCTCCTGGACCACGCCTGCGTTTTCAGAGGCGCACGTGGACAGTGTAGCACAGCATTGCCTTCCGAGAGGAAAATGGTTTATTCGCTCAGTAATTGAGGGAGAGAGGATTCGGCCCAGCTCACGCAGCTCAGGGCAGAAGTGAGAAAAGAACACAGCGGAGCTGGGCTTGCCCGTGAGGCTGCCGCCGAGCAGGTTGGGGCCACCAGTCGGTGTATGAAACAGTGAAAGGGAAAGCGTTCAGGGCCTCGTGCAGCCAATTAGGAGAGTCGCCGCGTGGCTGTCTCCACCTGCCTTGGCAGCCCCGTGCCCGCTGGGGAGGTGGCGGGATGTCATAGAAGGGGCTCACTCTAACCCATCCTGCCAGGGAGCAGGGCCCGGGGGTTCTTCCTGTCCACGCCTCAGAGGGTGATGCTTCTGCAAGGACGCTTCCACGTAGCAGGGAGCTTGGGAGGTTTGGGGGACAAACGCTCATTCCCACGCAGGATGGAAGGGTCTGTTCAAAACGACCCATCCTGTCCCACTGACAAGCTGCAGCAGCGTTTTTGTTTCTGTTTAAAACATCGCTATCCACCAGTTGGAATATAGGCCCGGAGTATCGCGGGGTGTAATCTAATTAGTATGAAGTCAATTCAGTCACTCCTTTTGTATCTCGTGATTAAATAAGTGGGGAAAATGGCTTGAAAATTAGGTGCTAGAACGACCCAATTACATTTCTGTAGCTTTTTGTATTCAATTTCATAAACAATTTTGCTCTTCGCTGGTTAATCAGTGAATGCCTTTTTCCAGTTTGAAAAGCACTTTTGAAATTATAATGCAATTAAATGGTGTGTGGATGTTCTGAAAGCCGTGGGCTTGGCAGGCTGCCGTGTTGTACCTGGACTGTAATGAGTCCCCAGGCTGGCAGCTTGCGAGTGTCATTCATAATATTGTCCATGCTGGGCTACTGTAAAGTGCAGCTGCCTTAACCGGCAGTTAACCAGGAACCGCCGGTCCCCTCTCCGGTGGGACGTGCGTGCCTTGTGCGACGGGGCTGTGCCTTGGAGATGCCGGGATGGCAGGGCTCCTCTGGAGGCTTCCCTGGAGCACTGGGCAGTTGGGTGTCTTCCTGACGGATGAGGCCAGTGCCTCGGAGGTGATCTGCTTACCTGTGCCCAGAAAAGTGTGGGATGAATTTCTCCCTCTTCCGCGTGGCTGCCCAGTTTTCTCTGTCAAACAGATCAGATTATGGGAGGGGGAGAAAGGAGATAGAAGATGTCTTGGGCGCCTTGCTGTGTGTCCAGCATTGCAATAAACACCTTTACTGAATCCTTATGTAACCCTGCCAGAGAAGGATTACTGTCCCAATTTAATAAAGACACTGAGGCACAAGGAGATTGATAGCTTCCTGTAAGTGGTGTCCTTGACATTGGGATCTGAGCTTGTCTAACTCCGGAGCCTATGTTCTTTCAAAGTTTCTGGGTCAGGAAGACAAACTGAAATAAAGGCCTGGTTGGGGTCTGGGTGCAGGAGGTGCTGTCTGTGACAGAGGGAAACGGGAGCCCTCCCTGTTCTGAATTCACAGAGGGATACCATGTGGGAAAAGAAGTGTACTTTAGATTTTTTTGTCCTCGCAAATCATTATTTAATCATGTTCCTACTCCTTTGGACTTTGGGGTATGATTCAGGACGATCCGTAACGTGGGTACAGGATACAAGACAGAGTCCCCGGGTTGGGGTAAAGAGAAGACCCCAGAGGAACGCTGGCCATGGCATAATCCAGTGGGTAAATTCGGGGGGACCTGTCCCGGCCCGCACGTTTGCCCCCGTCCATAGCAAATGGCAAATATGAAATATGAAGCCAGTAGGAGGCAGGCTCCCAAGGGCCTCACAGCAGGAGGTGGTTAAATGATTCTAGAACTTTCTTCTCGGCTTTGAATGGCTCCACTCCTAACCGTTAACACCTAGTTCCAGCCACTAATCTCCCTTCTTCCCTTCGGGTTCTTGTTCCTGTTAGAAGCCCTAGAACTGAACCTGGTTTGCTGGAAATGAGGGATATTAAACTCCTGGAGGGTCCTGTTCAGCACATTCCTTCGTATTAAACTTGACGTTGACTCTCAACTGAAGGGGAGTACCTGTGGCCTGGTTATTGTAATGCCTGCTGAGTGGGAATGACAGGCTTTGCACCGAGGCTGGCCTCCGGGGGGCTGGAGAGCTGTGATGGCGTTTATTGGCGAGAGAAGAGGCTGGGAGCTGGGAGTGAGCGCACCTGGGCTGCTCCTGGAGCTGGAAGGGGACCCACGTTTACTAAGCTATCTTGGACTTGGGAAGACCGTTTCATGTTGCAGCCTCTTGAAAAAAATTGGTTTTGGCCACGTGCCTGGGAGATCTTGGGTCAGGTGCAACATCTGTTTTGCAGTAAAGCTCGGCAAAGCTAGGATGGGGAGGTGAAGGGGGTGGGACAGTGGATTAGAGAGAGGGAAGATGGGGCTCCTGGGACGAAGCTTAGGTTTTGCTGGGAAGTGTGTGGTAACTGCTAGCATGTGCTTCCAATCATCTACTCGCCAGATGTTCCCGGAGTGGGAAATGGAGGGGCCTTGCCTGATGGGGACCAAGTAGCTTAGAATTGGAAACGGGCCCCAGTTTGCTCGCCAGGTGTTTGCTCCTTCCTAGAACAGCTGGAAGGAGGATGGTAAAGAGACATCTCTGCCTCAGTGTGGAGTCTTGGGGTCAACTGCCTCGCTGGTGGATCCCCTAAAAGCTGGACATTCTGGCCGTGAAAGGAGCCACGAGAATCCTCTGAACGGGCCCGTCCTTATCCAGGATCTGCTGCACCTCAAAGCTGGAACTTCCAGGACTCAGCCCAAGGCTCCAAAACAAGGCTTTTTGTGTGCCTGGGCCGATAAGACACCCATTGCTGGGGAGATACAGGTTTTTCAAGACAGTCAGAGGAAGGAGTAAGAGGAAATGGCTGTAGGAAGATGAAGAATCAGCTCCTGACCAAGTTTCTGGTCCAAAATGAAAAGATTCAAAATGTCTTTTAAGGAGGCAACTATTCCAAATCAGTGAGCCTTGTGGAAATTCCGTGAGGACCTCACAAGGAATTAATGAACAACGAGGCCCATCCTGCTTCCCGGACCTTTGTTCAGGGCCTTCTGGGTGTATCCTCCCCATGGAACCAAGTTGATCCTCCTGGCAGAGACAAACAAGTTACCCAACTGGTGAGGAATTCTGGGGTGTGGCACAGGGTCCCAGGATGGCAGTGCAGAAGGCCAGTCCCTGGGTCGCGGAGTGGATGTACCATCGGCCAGGCTCTGTCTGAGGAGCCCAGGTGGCGAGGGGGTGTGAAATGGGCCTGCCTTGAGGGTTGGGGGGAGGTCTTCCGTCTGGACCCAAGCCACTTGCCAGACCCACCCAGGAGAACACCTACAAAAGCAAACTGGAAGGAAATTATGGGACGTTCATGTGACGGATTATTACACATCCATTCAAGTGAAGTTTACAGAGAGTTTTTAAGTGACATGTGGAAATGCTGATGACACAATATTGCATGAGAAAAGCTATAAAATGTATATACGCTGTGAATCACAGTAGAATTAGAATCAGCTGGGGCGTTCTTGGAGCGTACCAGTTCCTAGGCCCTGCCTTAGGCCAAGTGAATCAGAGTTTCTGAGGGTGGGATCTGCACGTGGTGATCCTTAAAGCTCCCCGGGTGAGTGCGGGGTGCAGCCTGGGCTGAGAGCTGCTGCAGTAAAGCAGTGTTCATGGAAGGAGAGACGTTCTCCAAACCGTTGCCAGTGGTTCTCTCTGGTGGAGGAGCTACGGGTGGGTGTAGTCAAGTCTGTGCCTTAATCATTCCTGAGTCGTCCGAGGCTTTGCAGGCAGCGTGGGAACCATCCGTGGAATGGAGGCCTCTGCCAGCTGGTATGAACTGGATGGTACTGGAGGCCCCGACGGCAGTCTCCTTGCCCTCCTCTTCTCTCTGGCCCTTGAGATCATGTTGATTTATTTTGGTGCTCCCAGCGATGCGGCCATAATGCCTTTTCAGAATGTTTATCAGGAAAACAAACAACTAAAACAACTGATGCGAGGCAGAGCGGGGAAGCCGGCCTAGCCCCCACTGCCTTTGCTCCTGTGGGTGTGTCCAGGTCACCAGAGCTGGGCAGCGTGGCATGCGCTCTGCCTAAGGTGTGGGGGGTGGGGTCTCCCAACCCAGTCTGCCAGGCCAGCGGGGCTTGGCTTTCCTCCCCCGGACTTCTGGGAGAAGGACAGGCGTGGGGCCGGCAGTCAGGGCAGCGATTACAACCTCTGCCCACTGTGGCCAGTGCTGCCTGCCGTCTGGCTGGCAAGGACCGGGCAGGAGCGTGCGGTCAGCTGCGGTGGGCTTTGCGTTGGTGCATCAGGTCTAGCTCAGAGCTTCTGAGAAGAAGCAGGTGATGGTGAGCAGAGTTTCATTTCTGCAGCTGTGGTGGCTCTAACTAGCAGTCGAGCTCTTGCCCAGTCCTGACATCATTTTATCATTTAGCTCCAAGGAACCAGTGGCAGGGAGCGCACCACTAACCCTTCACTGCCTGTCAGTGACGAGGGAGAGGGCAGGCCGCCCCCAGCAACGGAGAATCAATCCACCACGAGCTTGTGTCGCTTGTTAAATCTTCTCCCTGCATCGCAGGCCAAGTGGCCTGACCTCACCCTGTGAGGGGGGGCTGGGGGGGAGGGCAAGTGTGGCCCCGTCACCTGGGCTGCTTGTCTGTCTTGGAGGCCTGCTTCTGACCGACCTAGTGGTGGTTTTCTTGCCTTTACCTCGGATGCCTCCAGACACTGGCTCTCTGGCCCGAGGCGAGACTGGGGACGCCTCCTCTTGTCCTTGTCATTTGATTCATGGTGTGGCCAAGGTCAAGGGTCACCCAGTCTATGCCTTGGTTTCCTCTGCGGTTCAGACGGGGATAATAATCCCTTTCAAGGTACCTCACTGGAAGATTGGGAGGCTAAAGAAACCACCTATGGGAACGGTTTCAAAAAAGACAGTGGTGACATAATAACAGTAATTATAATAATAACACATCGCGAGCAAATCCAGATACTCGGCAGTTCTCTCTCTTTCTGCTTCCCACCAGGCAGGCGAGCGGCTGACACCGAATGGGAAAGTCAGTACCTCCTACCGCTGACAGTGTGCCTGTAGCCCCCCGAAAACAGGAGAGGGTCCCAGGCCGTCTCTCTGCAAGGGCCCCTCCTCTACCACGTGATCCCAACCTGTGCACAGCTGCCCTTGTTTTCCAGATCCCCAAACAAGGGTGCTGTGTAATGAGGGCAGCTGTTGGTCCTCTCTGTTTTGGGGGCCGTGGTGAGGAGACTGGAAAGCTGATCGGCAATTCCAAAGAGGAAATCAGTGGCTTATAACCAGTTGAGGGCAGGGGACCCTAACTGGCGTGTGCAGCAGAATCAGACCCTCCCTCGGGCCTGAGCTTGCCGGGAAGCAGTAAAGGATTTGGCATCCCTGAGGAGGAATGTCACCGGTTCGGATAAGGATTCAAAGGTTTAATCAGCAAAGCTATTTAGGTCCCAGTGAGTCTAACTGTGAGAATTATTTTGAGCTTCACCCTGTTCCGGAAATGTTGGGTTCGCTAAGCATGATGGTATTTCGCACCAGCCACATGGAAAGAGTGAGGACTTGCCATACGAGCCTCCTGGATTAGAGGAATTTGCAGAGCTCCCAAGCCCAGGGTTGGCTACCAGTAGTTTGGTGGGGGGGGGGGGACAGTCTCAGAATCCAAGCTTCTGAGGAGCAGCCTTTTAAAAGACCAATCTGTTTACCCTTTTCCATAAGGAAATCTGTCCCGAATTAGAGTTATTCTGTGCCCACTTCTCTTGTCCATTTTGTCACCTGGAGGCACAGCTGATTCAGCCTCGGATCCTCCTGGGACACGTGCAGGTGCTGAGCCAATACTGACTGAATCCGAGGGAGGGAACGCCGTCCCTTCTGTGTAAAGGGCCCTCCTCGCCCCGGGGCTGCCACCTCTGCACATCATCGTAGCGCCACGTTTGGGTGGCACCTGCTCCCCCGCCGCCCTGATTTAGAGGAGACTGGATTTAGGTTTCTGTTACAAACTCTATTTTTAACTAAGCTGATCAGAGACCTGGCTGACGTGGCGTAACTCACGGGCATTCGGTGACCTGCACGGTGGTAACAGGAGGCATTCTCACCGGGCCGTGCAAGCGTGGACGTGCCCAGCAACTCCACCCGAGGGTCCCAGGTGGATGGGGACCTGGGACAGAGCTTGGGCAGGAGCTCCACCTGCTAGGCCCCAGATGCTCGGGGCTGAGGGAGAGGCCAGGGCAGCCTCCTGGGATGCCTCTGTGCTGGCATTACCCGTGACCACTTATCAGCGTCTGACCTGGTTGCCCAGCGTTGCTTACTAGTTATTGTAAAAACTCTGGCTTATGTTACGGTTCGCAAATGCATTGATCCTTATGATAACCTTGTGAAGCAATAATGGTATTATAGTAAAAGTATATAGTAATAGTACTGATAATAACCAGGAACTTCTTGTTGATCCCTAGAAATGTGTCATGCTCTGTGCAAAGTGTTCTATGTTATCTCATTAATAAGATGGGTAGCGAGGATGTTACTGAAATTTCCGTTTTTCATTCGTTATTCATTCACTTGACAAGTCTTTGTGGAATGCAGGTTCTAGGTACAGGGAATTTGGTAGTGAGCACAGCAGACTGAAATCTCAGGCTTCAGTGAGGACGCTGGGACTGTAGAGGTCACGTGAGTCACTCAAGGTGCTACAGCTCATGAGGATGGAGCTGGAGATCAACCCCCTCCTCGCTGCAGACCCTCTGAGTATCCCAGACCGCCACACTTATCAGCAAGGATAACCCCTCAGTCATTTGGCCTCCATTGTGTGGTGGCTTATCCAGGGCTGTTAGCACTAAATCTTCCATTTATCCTGGTTGCCTTTCCCGGGGCTGATGGAGAGGACGGTCCAGGCTTTAGAGACAGATGGATGTGGACTTAATCCCAGCTCAGCCGCTCACTTATGGAGAGGCCATGGCAAGTGACTTCACTGTGCTGAATCTCAGATCCTGCATTCGTCAAGTTGGGATAATACTACCTGCCTTGAGGGCAGGTTGGAAGGATTGGAGATAATATGAAAGGGTTAAGACTTATGTGCTAAATAAATGGTGGTGGTTGTGATGATAATGACCATGACCCAATAAAAAGGAGCAGCCAGGTGGGAAAGGAACATGGCTCATCCTAGAGCAGAGCGAGTCAGGGGTAGCTCTGCCCCTGCCCCTCTGTGCTTCCCCAGCCCCAGCGCTCACATCTTCCATCCGGGTCCAGCAGCGCTGCTAGTCGTCAGGGAGAACGAATGGCCAAGGCATTACTTAACTCCTGGCGTCTCCCCAGGCTTTGCTGGCCTCTGCCACTGCCAGCTTCTTTCCCCATCACAATTTGGTCATGTCCCTTTACAAGCCAATGAAATAAAATAAGCGGGTCCGTTATTCCTTCTGGCTGGCAGCGAGCCAGGAGGGAAGAACCAGAAGCAAGGCTCTCATGAGCTGCAGGACAGGTTGTTGGCTAGGACTGCCCTTCCGAGGGATGGGGTTAGGGGAAGGGGTGGCTCCGGGCTGGGGCCTGGAGAGGCCAGCCACGGACAATCCCCTGACCCCACGTGAAGCTGTTTCAGGTCCTCTCCCCAGTGCTCAAGCCTCGCCAGCCATCCCCAGCCTCTCCTTGGAAGGAAAGGCTGGTTGCATTGAGTAGGGCACAGGGTTCCAGGCGCAGCCTTGCCAGGTGACAATGGGCAGAGCAGAGGTTTCTCTCCGAGCGTGGGTTCTGTCCTAGCGCCTGCCTTCTGTCTGTCTTCTACCGAGTAACCACGAGCTTCTGGTTCATCAGTCTTTGGATGAGCAGGGCAGACAGCCCTCCCAGCCTTCCAAGAGACAGAAATGCTAGAAAGAGACAGAGGTTCACTTCCCAACCTGGGACCAAAAAAGAATCGCAGCAGGAGTAGATTCCTGTGCCGGCTGCCTGCTGGCTGGTGCCCTCCCTTCCAGGCAGCTCATTCATGGGAGACAGTGAACGGGACGTTCGTCCAGGGTTTTGTCTGGCTTGTGCTTTTTGCGGCACCACTTACCCCAAGATGCGGAAACATCCCGTCTGGCTGGTGGAAGCGGCAGAAGCAAGCTTGGCGGGTGCTCTGGGTGAACGGGAGCTAAGCGCGCGCTCCGGTCTCACCCTCCAATCATCGCTCTGCTCTTCCCGCTGCTCCTGCCTGGAGAGACGGAAGCTGGTACCTAAGCCTTTACAATTGGGCTTTTCCCAGAGAAGCAAGACGGCCAGGCCCAGGGATTCTGGAGCTGACTTCCCTTCTTCTCACTGTTTTCTTATTCCTCTGCAGCTCAGTCTTGCAGCTAAGCAGACTGTGTGCTCAGGGACCAGGCTCTGAGTAGAAACGGGAAAAGGAGGGCCTGGTGGACTGAGGGTCCTTTTCGTTACATAAAGCTTTGTCTGGTACTGAAGGTCTCTTGGCTTGATTCGGCCTTTGGGGAGAAAAATGTATGTGCAGAGAGAGACGGGCTGATCTACCGGAAGGCCATCCTCCCAAGCCATTCGTTCCCGTGACAGTCATTTGCTGAGCACCTCATTCGTGCTGGACACTCATCAAGGGGGTGTGGGGACGTGGTGGTGAGCGAGACCCACAGCAGTCGTGGAATGCACGCTCTGTAACTCCATTCTTTGCACACTAGCTGTGGGGATGATGGGGTGTGTGTTTCTCCCACCTTTGAAGGCAGAAGCTGGGTCTTGTCTGGACTAAGTGTCTTCCATATAGTAGGTGTCCAGTGAATGTTTATTGTAGGAATAAACGTCTTCTGTATTTTCTAAGACTCTAAAATGTGTATTACTTTTATAATCAGAAGATGACAATCAAAGGTTATAGTCTAACAAAAGGAAAACAAGTGAAGGATGGGCGGGGAGAGATTTGGATAATGGTTTGCAGGAAGTTTTAGTTGGCCATAAGCTTTCTTTGAGGCAGTGGGGTGATGGAGTTGCAGAGAAAGCCACGAGAGACTGCATCAAGAGAAGTGCGGTCGAATATCTAGGACCCTGCAGTATTCCCCACGTGGAATGTCATATTCCTTTCCAGGTATTCCATGTTAGGATGGACGCTGACAAGGTAGGTTACTATCAGAGGAGGTCTGATGGGGGCTGGAAACTGTATGATGGAGAAATTTAGGAGGAACCGGAGGAGACCAGATTCAGGAGAAACAAGATGGCTATGTTAGATCTTGCAGGAGTCCTGCCTCTGGAAAGTGGGTTGGTGCTGGTACCCTGTCTATAGGTGGCCCTTTGTGAAATTACCAAGAGAAAGATGGGCCCTCAGGATGAAAAGGAACTTTAGCAATGCCTCAAGATGCCCAACTCTTAAACCATCTTTGTGAAGTGGTGAGGGGTGGTGTCCCTTTTCTGAGAAGTAGTCAAACAGTTAGAGAATAGAATCGGTGGGGCGAGACGGGGCCAGGACCAGTGTGTTCAGTGGTTACTTGGCAAACCACAGGTGGATCCTGCTTTTTGAAATGGCCGAAACCGTCTCCTTTCCAGACCCATAGAGACCAACCTGTAATATTTCAGGAGGCTTCTTTATGAAATTATGTCTAAGCTCTGGTGTCTGGTTTACTGACCAGCTATTTACTGGCTTGTCCTAGACAAGCAAGGGAAAAGGACAAAACAGAAAGCAAACAGAAAACAGCACAAACCCCCTGAGATATTAGGAGGAGCCCCTGCCTGCAGAAGATGATTCAGAAATAAAGAAAAGGCCCTTCTGGGAGCCATGATGTAAGCCCAAAGGGAAAGTAGGTTTTTATTTATGAAAAAGAGTTCTAATCTATACAGCAGTCACATGGAGGAAGATGGCTAAGTAAGTGTTTTTCTGCATCGTCTGATTCCAGCCCCTTCCTCGCTGGGTACCCATTGCTTCTGTTGACAGCAGGTCACTGGGCACTCCAGAGACACTGTTAAAGATAACATCTCTTTTCTCCCCCCACCCGCCCCCAGCAAAGCCTTGGGAAAATAGCCAAGTATTCAGCAAAGGCCTGGCTTTCCTTCCTGTCCCTCCTCCCCTTGTTGAGAAATCTCATTACCCAGGAGAATGATTGTGAAACTCCAGTCTGTCTGCAGCCGAGCTGTGGGCTGCTCTTCTCTCTCCTCCGCCACGGCCCTGGTCCCCTTGTCTGTCTGCAGGGGAAGACGAATACCGATATAGTAAAGCTTTAAGGATCTATAAATCTGAGTTGATTCTCTGCCGGCGACAGCGCAAGCCCTTTCCCACAACGCCCGGCATGATCTCATGGGTTTACAGTTGTTCGAGTGCTTCTGCGGAGCCCAGGAAAGCGCTTAGTTAGGAGACGCGTGAACGGCATTGTTTGTTCCACCGCAAAGCTGGAGGATCATCTTCACATGATCCACCCTTTGCCTCGGCCACCCTAGGACAAGCAGGCTTTGTGGAAGGAGCCGCAGAGACGGTTCCCGCCGAGCTGGCTTTTCTGCCTGAGAGGTGCCAGGACGCCAGGGGTAGGAATCATCCCCGGCTGTGTTCATTTTGCCAGGAAGCTTGGGGCTAATTGGGAAGAGAAGGGATGCCCAGGGGATGAGAAGAGGGCATGCGAGTGGGGGAGGTCTCACCAAGGTAGAGGAGTGATAAATATTTGCTTGTAGCAAAACAAGAGTGAAAACAAGAGAGGCTCCTAATGAGAGCTTTGGGGCATCGTGTGTTCTCAGTTCTCAGGGGCCAGCAGTGTGGTTGGTGTGATTAGCTGCCTTGCTACTTGGCACAAGGCCAATCCCTCTTTTCAATATCAAGTTTCATAAGTGTGGAACAATAACAAATCATTATAAACCCTCTGGGAATGGGGGGAGGGTGGTGGGAGAGTGTTTTCCTCTTCTCTTCGATAAATCCATCTTCTCGGCTCAGGTACGTTTTTCCCATTGTAAAGAGAGAACGGCAAGGGACGAGGATGTCTCCGAAACTTGCTGTATTGCTAATCTGTTATTAGGCAAAAGTCTTAACACCAGGCTGGCTGCTCGGAGGCCTCATTGTGAGCTGGGGATGGAATTATGCATCATGAATAAAAACCGCTGTCAACACGCATTGGTTTCAAAACATTAGAGCATATGGTATGTGATTATCTGTATTGTCAAGTGCAATAAAGTGAATTTGGATATAATAAAGAATGTAATATTTTAGAAATTTGGTAATAAACTAAGGAAGGGATGACAGCCGAGGTTCTTTAAGGCCCCAGACACAAATAAATTGAAGTTACTGGTCTTCGCAGCCAAGTAGCAGAATGGCCCCAACATGGTGTTCTGTGCACTGTGATTTTCACAGCGGGAGAAGCTCCTCTGTTTCTCGGTTGCCTTCTCTGGAGAACAGAGGCTCTGGGTCTTGTGCTGATGATGAGAGGAGGATCCAGCCTTTGCCTTCCTACCTGGCCTGGAAGTGCGCTCGGGGCTGCTCTGGGCAGTGGAGGGCCCATCTCCCATCAGGGGCAGCGTTGTACTGGGTGTCAGGCCAAGCCACCCTGAGGATCCTTCTCCCCCGGGGTGGGTCACCCCTCAGCCTGTCTCCAGCCCTCTTTGCCCCCGTGTGGTCGGTGCAGAAAGGTGATACTCAAAGCCCGGGAATCCTTGCAGCTTCCCCTCTGAGCAGCTACTTTCTGGAGGCTGCATCCCACAGGGTTAAGTTATTAAATCGATACAGCAAGTCAGCAGAAGTAGAACTAGATCTCCAGAGCAGAGCACAGATGAGTCAGCGTCTGATTAGTACTAGGCACTGTGCGGAGCTTCACGTCTCAGGCATCGTCTTGTTGAAAAGATCTACAGTCGAAAATATTACCATCCCCATTTTATGGATGAGAAAGTTGAGGCAGAGAGACATCACACAGCTGATCGGTTGTGGAACTGGGGTTCCAGCCCACGTGGGAACCCAAAGCTCAGACTCCTTCTACTCACAGCCCACAAATAAGGAGGCTCTTTCCACTCACAACCTTTTCTACAAATAAGGGGGTGTTCTTTCCACTTGTAACCCACAAATGAGAACCCGTTTCAGAAGGCCTCGCCACAGGGAACTTTAATTTACAAAGTACCTTGAAAGAATGTTCCAGGAAAATGCAACCAGGTGATTTCTCTCTATTCCCACTTGGGCCTGGCAGAGGCTGGTCAGCATTTATTATTATTATATATATATTTTTTCCCCTTAGCTTTGATTTTTGTATCCTGGCTCCAGCGAGGTAGACTCATTTATCATCACTCTAGCAGTGTGCCTTGGCCTGTCCCTTATCTTCCCCTACGAAGGGCTCCTGCCCCACCTAAAGAGCCTGTTGGCTTTCCCTGACTGCTTTCTCTGGTATCGGACCTGGGGCTTCAACCTGACTTCAGCCTTCCAGCTTCCAGGAAACCCAGGCCTTGACCCTCCAGCTTCAGGAAACCCAGGTGTGGCCTCGCCACCCTTGCCTGGCCCCTTCCTTCACCCCAGTCTGCTGTGGCTCTTCCAGCCCTGGCTTCCAGCCCTGATCTCACGTGCGGCCCAGCCAGGCAGGCTGTTTCATTATTAAGCGTGAAGAATTGGGAGTACCACCATCGGGCCAGGCTAAAGCAATTTGGGCAGCTGGGAAAAGAGAAGACATTTAGTCCATTGCGTGCCTGGATACCTCTGTAATTCCCAGGACAGGGTGGGCAGGGGTTTGAATAAACCCCTCTGGCCTAGGGATCTTCTGTCCTGGTTTCCATTGGAGATGACAGCAAGGTGAGTCCCAATTCACTTCTAATCACCTGGCTTTGGCACCTCAGGGTAGACCCCACTAGAGCCCATCCCACTGCAGTCCACATTTATTGATATCTACATTATTTTCAAGCCGCAGCTGGTGGCCCGCTTGTTCCAAGCAATATTGGGTATGAAATCCTTATATGAAAACCACAGGCTTGTACAGGGATGATACCCGGAGTGGGCATCCTCATGCCAGCCCTTTGAGGTGGGCATCCTTATTCCCTTTCTTCAGGTGGAGACCCAGGGTCAGGGAGGTTAAGGGCTTGTCCCAAATCACGCAGCCAGTAATGCTGCACAACCAGGATTTAAACTACATCCGTGGGTTCAAGACTTGAACCTTCCCCAGTGGTCCATGGAGTCTTACTGGTCTGACTTAAATGGATGTGTTGCTCTTTCTCTTCCTCCCCATCCAAACCCTTCCACATCTGCCCTTTCGAGGAGGCTGCGCTGAGTGGTATCAGATCTTACAATAATTTCCTTTGGGCAAAATAGACCTTGATATCCTGTCTCTTGAGTTTCTCTCAGACACGCTCGTAGAACCTGCAGAAGGGCTGAGGGTCAACCACAAAGAACTCTTCTGCCCTTGCTGCCAATTCCCAGGGTTGCCCACCAACAACCCCCCTCCCGCTGAAGAGCTGCTGAAACTGAACTGAATGATCCTAGTGACCTGTGAGTGTATTAATCCTACTTTCTGTGAATTAACAATACGATAAAACTGGCATTTCCTAAGTCATCGCTTAACACATGTTTTAGCAATTATGTACTTAGTGGTTTGGATTCAGAATGCTAATAGAATAAAATTTTAATGACGATACGACACTATGAAAAACTTATTGACAAGAGTTCAGGTATTGCTGCCATTAACGTATGGGGGAGGGGTCTCCGTTTGAAGGATGCACCCCCAAAATGCCTTCTAAAGCATTCTGTGCTCTGAGCCAGGAGGACCCAGGAGATCCTGGAATCAGCAGGTGCTTGAGTCCCATGAATAGCCCACCTGCAGGCCCCTCCTTGGGGGTCGGAGGGGTCCACACCAGCTGGCAGGCACTGAAGATACCTATTCCCACCCTCACCTCTGGCTTTAGTAGTCTCTGTAACTAAGGGATGACTTCAGAACCAGTGTTCAGGACATACAGCCCCACCTTCTCCTTCTAGAGCAGGAGTCTTCAAAAAAAAATTTTTTTTTTAATTCTATATCTTCACATTTTTTGTGCAGAAAAAATATTAACACACAAACCCCCAATACGTTTTATTTAATTTTCAATTTATATACATGTACTACTATGCTAATATATATATATAACCTATATAAATAGCAATATAATAGGATGGGATACATTTGAAATAAGCCGTATTTAGAATTTTATTTATTAATAATTAAAATAATTTTTGGTGAGAGCAGTATGATTGAATATGCTTTTTAAAAATTCTTGACTTAACACTTTGCGATTCAGCTCTAAAGGTTGGATTCTGAGTTTAGCTTATTATTTTGATACTTGGTTTTAATGCCTGTCATAACTGAAAAATACACTTCAAGATATACAGATCTCAGTGGAAGAATCACATTTGCTGTGCTGACTGAATCATGATACTAATTTTTCAATCCCATCCTCCAATTATGCAAAGGATTCTGTTGAAATTCAGCTTGTAAATTTCCATCTTCCCTGATGTCAATCAGTTTTTCATGCAAATTAATCAAGTGTTGCATTTTTATATTTTTAACAAGCGGGTTCAAAATCCACTGCAAGGTTCGTTTAAAAAAAAATGAGTCTTACAGTTCTGTTTCCAAGTTTTAAAAGTATGCGGATACAAGAGCTTTTGTACATACCCAGTCATATCATTTTTAGCAATGAAATCACAGAACAACAAAAATATTTTCCAAACATTCGTTTTCCAAGTGCTTTCTCTAAAGCACAAGTTTCTGTTGAAAAGCGGGATCTTTCTCGCTCACTCAGCTGCTGCTCTCCCGTCTGATCAGAACACATTTTGGGGTGTGAAGTGGCTGGTGCGGAGTCTTGCCAAGTGGCAGAGCAGGGTCAGCTCGCTGTTTTCTGGTAGTGGCAAGGTTTATATCATTAGCGTTATCTCCAATCTGGTTTTCTTTGCCCGTTTTGCAAGGGTTCCTTTACTGAAAGCCAGATCACATAATCTATACATCCATTTATACATCCTGGTCACACCTTAACAGCACTGGGTACCGGCTACGCTTGCAGCAGGTAACTCAATGAGGTGCCGCTCTGACCTCGCCCCCATTGTAGCGTTTCCTTTGTCTCTCCAGGGGTCTATAAAATACCATCCAAGACAGTGTCTCTCTGACGTCCGGATGTATGAGGCACTAGGTCCATTCACTCCGTATATTAAATATTAGTGAAGCTGAAATTAGTTTTAGATGAAAAATAAAAATTAAGCGTTATGCTTTTTTCCTTTTCCCAATGTTTCTTAAACCCTGAATCATCTGAATCACCTCCAGATGTTAAGAACAGTTCCTTTACAGCCAGAAAAAGAAAAGAGGCCAGCCCCCAGCCTGCGGTGGGGACGCGTGTGTGTCTTGTGCAGAGACACCTCAGTGGGCAGCCACCTACCCCCAAACTCCGGGCAGGCTTACGGGCAGCCCGGCCGGCTGGAGTCCTGGCGATGTGGGCAGAAATGACCCCTCTGCAGGGGGCACGGAGCTGGTGGCGGGCCCAGCGGGCGTCCAGCCAGGGCTCTGTCGGTTGGGACTATTCTGAAAACATACCTCATCATAAAAGTCATATAATTTGTGGTGGCGCTGAGAACCTGCTTCCAAGTCGTGGTTTTTTGATGGAGTTTTGGAACTTTCTCTGAGGCCAGTAACTGTTCCTTGAGAACTTGTTAGAGGGAAGCGGTGGCATCTTGAGATGACTGGGCTTCTCCGAGGGGTCCTCTCTCCATCCTGGGGTGAATGGGGTGCAGGGCTAACTCTGCTCCTTCCTTGCAGCACAGGTTTTGTTGTCCCTGTCGGCGTCCCCTTCCCCCTTTGTTTCTGTCTCCTTCGTGTCCCCTCCTCGCAGATACCAAGGCACGCCCTCCAGAACAGCCCTGCACAGGCTCCTGACCCTGGAGTGAACACAGAGGCTCTGGGGGCGCATCAGGGATCGGGGGAATGCCGTGCTCAGCCAGCACAGGGCCTGCCTCTCAAAACTCAGTCCTTTCTTTTTGTTTAAACCCAAAGTGATGCAGGGTCCTTTTAAGTAACAAGTGTGCATGGGAGTTTGACCATGTGACTTGTTTTAACTCTCCCTGTCTTGAATCCTGTTCCCACCGTGATGGCAAAGCCCACGAACATCTCTTTGACACACATGTCAATGTCAAATGAATTTCAAAAAGTGAGGTTCGTGGCAAAGGGTAAAGGTGACTGTGGAGATAGAGGTTGGGGTAGGGGAGAAGCCGTAGAAAGTCTCTTGACTGTGGGAGAGGGTAGCTCACCCCTCACAGGTGTTTTCAAGGAAGCCTCCAGGCTGGTGAGGTCGATTTTTTAAATTTCTGTCTCACAGAGGGTAGGATACTGAGGGTCAGAGTGGGACAGCCAGTCATTGCTGGAGCCAGGATATGAGCCCAGATCCACCTGGCTCCAAAGTCTAAGCCTGTTTCTACCCCACCTCAGCAGAGGCATTTAGGTGGATTGAAACCCCACCCTAAGCTTCCAGGAGGCCCACTGTGTGGGTGGGGCTCGAGGGCGGGTGTCAGAAAAGTGGACAGATTTAAAACCCACTCTTTGGGGGAGAGCCTGGGGGTCCTAACCCAGATGTCCACCTCAGCGGGTAAGAGTCTTCCAGCCGGTGCCCCATCTCCGCTGAGCTCAGAAAGCCCCAGGGCTTAGAAGCCTTGAGGGACGGGCTTCTGCCGGTGGAGCCGCCAAAGCCCCCCAGGCCCCGTGTTTCCAGAGCAGCCCTCGCTCCAGCTGCGGCCGACCTCGGCCTCCTTCAGCCCCCTCCGTCCCCGCGCTGCCGTCCTGGCACCTTCTGCCGGGGTCCTGATCCGAGCCAGTTGTCTAGCGATTTAATTTGGTGAATTTACCACTGCGTCCCAGAGTTTATATTGGCACTTAACAGCAGTAATATGTGTCTCTCTCGCCAAGAACTGACTATTTTCCCTACCAAGATGGAACACCACGCACAAAAAATAGGTCTGTGAACTAATCTGCTGCCCTGACCAGTGTCATTCACAGAATCGCTGCTACGGAGCGCGCTAGGAATGAAATGAGATTGGGGTTGTCTGCCCCGGATCACAGGTGCTTTTTCCCCCTCGGTTAACAAGAGTCTGGGATGAGACACCCTTTCGCTGTAGCCGCAGGCACTTTCAAATCACGCTATCGGTATTCACGGCAGATTTCTCTCTTAGAAAAATGGTTTCGGGGTGGTTGGCCGCATCACTCTCTCTCCCTCCGCCCCACCTGCCCCTGAATCTCTTTCTCTCCTACCCTCCCTTCTTCCTTCCCTTCTTCTCCCTCTCTTTTCCTTTTAACCTCCCTCTCTTCCTTCCTGGGTGGTTTTTTCAGACACGCCCTCCCCCTCCTTGTAAAGCTCTCTATACACTCATATAATTTCGCAGACTCAGGGAGGTGCCCCTCATCAGTAAAAAAAAAAAAAAAATCTCCCACCGCCTGAATGCCTGTTTGGAATTCTAAGGTAGAGCTTAATTGCCTTCACATAAGGATTTGATCTGAGTAAACCACCGTGACCTCTGGGAGTAGAGGCAAGATCAGTCATTTACACTTTAGTATGAACTGGCTTCCAGTCGTTTCCTGAGTCTGGGGGGGAGGAGCTTCGTCTTTGCCCTGATCTCCCCCTGCCTTGGATGAGGACTGCCCCTGGGGCTGCTAGGTCCCGTTCTCCGTGAAAGAGATATCAGGGCCTTTTTAGAACAGCTTCAGTCTCCCCCTTCATATGAAAAGGGGGCCTGAAGATTCTCTTTCCAGTGGAAAGTTCTGGATTCTTTTCTACCAAATGGTCTTCACTTGGCTCATCCTGAATTGGGAAACATAAAGCAGAGTCAGACTTGGGTGGGCATCAGAATCACCAGAGAACCAGTTAAAATGCAGATTCCTGGGCCACACCCACAGCACCCACATTAGGGGGCAGACAGAGCTTGGGGATCTGCATTTTTAACAAGCCCCTCACCCATCAGAAGACTCTGCTGAAGGACCTCACCGAGAAGCGCTCGTTTAGGAGCACACTTCACTTTTACCCCCAACTTGGTTTACGGTCTGTGGGCCTCCATAAGTAATCCTTACGGTGCTTACGGTGGTCGTATGAAAAACTTACTTGTGACTGAAGCCTTCATGAAACACTTGCTGGTTCACAGTTGGCATCTGACCTTTAGAAGGTTGATGCTCACGTTTCAAGGTCAGATGTTGGTTAGAGCATCCTCGGGCTGAAAGGGAAAGAAAAGTACCTTTCCAGTTGAGAAACTGGCTCCCTCTGGCCAATGCCGCCAACCTAGCTTAGTATTAATTTAGGGAATTCAGTCTCGAGCAGTTCCTCAGCACTAGATTGGAGTCTGAGAGTGCCACTGCTGTCCTCCGGGCCCCCAACACCTGAGATCCCGCCCTGCCCCGCCTCCACGCTCCCGCCCCCGAAGGTGGCTGAAGAGGCGCGGGTCCAAGAGTCCCTTCCCCTCCTGATGAAGCGGTGTGTGGGGATGGAGAGACCCGTGTCGATTCACACCAATCCAGTCGCTGCCTGCACGCCAGCCACTTGTAATTCCCCACAGCCACAGCCAGCTCTGCAAGGCAGAAAGAAATATGATCAGGCAAGTTGAGAAAATAAATTAAACCAAGTGTCAACTTTTCTTGTTTCTCTCCTCATTATTAAGAGATGGAATGGGGCTCGTTTATCAAGCAGGGGGAGAAATTAATTGACACGGCCTTAATATCATGATGTCTGGCGTGTCTGGTCACATTCCTTCATTTTTTGGAAAGGCATTTTATTATCGTTTACAGCAACCAGCTGCCAGATGCTGGTGTAAACGAGGAAGCAGGTGCATGAGTGATGCCACAGTGGAAGGCTGCAGTGGCACCCTGAAGGCACGTGGCAGGGAGGAGAGGCCAGGTCAGAAAGGACCCCCCCAGAGAGGCAGCTTGCTGGCTCCAGGTCAGGGAGGAAGAAGGGTATGGGGCAGAGAGAGGACTGTGCTGAGAAGGGATGTCTGCAGACCATCCAATCCATCACCGGCTCATTTGCCAGCCGCGAGGGAGGGTGGCGTCTGCCTCTGATGGCCTCCTGGCCCACACACCTTTGTTCCCACCAGCCCTGAGGCTGAGTCCTGTGTCCATCGCGGGTCAGTGTGCCTGTCCCTGTTCTTTATAAGGCCAGGGACATGAGTGCTTCTCTCTTTATCCCTCCAGGGCGGCTGACCCATTAGAGAGCCAGTTTGCTGCAAGAGGTGTCTCCTAGCATCTTGCTTGATGACCCACCCCGTTTTCTGGCAGCTCCATGGTTGGGGTCTGGAAACGTTCAGAGGAGTCCCTACCCTGTGCCCATCCTGGGCTAGACTAGCTTAGGTGATGCTCTAGTTGTTTTTCTTTATAAAATTCATCTTTGTGGTGTCACTGTGAAAACCCTCGGCGTCCCCTGAGTTGCCTTTATGTAGAAGGGCTCAGCTACACACGCCCGGGAGTGAACACTCAGCTGGACCGGACAGCACGTCTCTCCCCCACTCTCCTGGCCCTCCTGCTGGGTCATGAGGCTGAGGGGCTGTCCCCCGGGTTGTAGAGGGTCTCTCAGAGCAAGGTGATGGGGTGGGGTTCCAGAGCCAGGTTGTGGGACACGTTTAGAATCCAGCAGATACTGGATTTAGAGTAACCCACCTTTATATGAAGAAAGGGGGCTGGGGTGGAACGAACATAGGCTCCCCCCTCCCCTGCTGCCTGGGCCTCAGTTCTTCAGTCTGTAAAGTGGGAACAATCATCCTACTTGGCGAGGGTCGGGTGTAAAGACTGAGTTAAAGAAGGCTGATCAATACATGTGGTAAGCTTTCTCTTTTTATAATTATTATTAGAATGTGGGCTGTATAACCACCTTTAGGATACCAGACAGTAGACATGACTGAAGGAATCCCATCCCTGGCTGGGTGGGAAATGACATGCTTATCTGATCGAAATCCACATTAGCGTTTGGGTGTAAGAACAGGCACAGCCAGGACTGGTCACCCCTCCTGCCCAGTACCTGACATCTGAAGATGCTGGAAAGTAATGGCAGCTCAGACTGAAGATCAGGAAAGTAATGGCAGCTCAGACTGGACTTGACTGATGTCCAGGTAACACGCAGTGAGTATCCCAAAATGGGGATCCGTCATTAGAAACATGTCCTTTCTTTTGGAAAGGCAGCTCGTTTTTTTCTTGGAACAGATCAGTCTTCTGAGTTACATTTTTTTAAGGACAAACCCAGGGACATGTGAAGCCATCCCATCCCGCCATGTAGGGGGGCCCTCAGACCCCATCCAGGGCTCCAGGAAAACCCTTCCAAGGAGATGAAACCGATTTGCCAAACCTGCTGTAGCCCATGGAAGTGGCCCTGACATGTTCTGAGTTGGGGATGGAGGCCAGCCCAAGATGAAGTGTCGCTAACGGACACACAGGTACCGGGGGTTGACTCCGTGCTGAAACCCACGGACCACCATGCTCGTGGCCCAGGTCTCGCCTTCCCAGGACTGTGGGGCCTCCAATCCATCTTTGAACACTTCCTGATTCAGGGAAGGCCCTGACTGATGACCTTCTCCAGAAAAGCAGGGTGGGGTCATGAAAGGAGCCGAGTATGACTCCTGGTTCAACTCCTGCTCTGGCTTAGTGTCCACACGCCTGCATGGACGAGGCGTTTAGCTGTGCAGTTGAGCGAAATGACGACACAGGAGCCTGCCCTGCCTCTCTCAGGGTTGCCTTGGGGACCAGGGAGGATGATGTAGGGGAAGCATTTTGAAACCAGAAAGTGCTCCCCACGCCCAGACCCAAGGGATTCATATTTTCTCTGGAAGCAGCTCGGGGATGCTGCCGCTTCCCCCAACACTGGGTTACTAGCAAGAGAGGGAGGTTTCCTGGGTTATAAATACCCTTGCGTACACATACCTTAAATTCCTCATGGGATACTCAGAATAAATCTGACAGTCTGGGTTTTTTTCTCTCTCATTTTTTTCCCCACTAACCAAGTGCGTTAACTCCTGACTTGCATTGATTTTCACTGAAGATGCGTTAGGCACTGTGTGATTGCCTATTAGTGTTCATTGACCTATATGATAAGAGACGAAAATTATATTTGAGGCTAGGGGGAGGCCGTTCCCATCTTTCCCTCCCTGACCTAAAAAAGAATTCTCTGTAAGTTAACTGCTGGGTGTTCCTCCGTGATCGCCTTTGGAGCGGGTCATTTTAATTTTGAGGTATCTTGTTTTCAGACTTCTCTTGCTGTGTGTGTGTGGTTTTTCATAGCTTTGAATTGTTCAGATGAATATTCAGTTTAGTTTATTTGAATAAAAGAGGGAAAAAAGGTTTGACTGTTAAATGCTTGTCTCTTATGTTACTTGTTAGTTTCCGATAATAGCTTCATTCAGGGGAATGCTGTCGAATTTCATTTTGAAATGCTCGCTGGCAACCGCTACCCTATTTATATCCGTTTTGAAATCCCTTTTTGTTTGGGCTTAACCTTCCCACCACCTTCTTCGTCCCAGTTTTGTTGACTCCTGGGGCCCCTCAGAAGCTCAGTTGCAGTTCAGGTGGGGACTTTGTGAGAGGCCAGACAGGTGACATTTTGCTGATGACAAGTTGAGAGGGTTTCTAGCCTGTTGTCCCCCAAGTTTTGGCCCTTTGACACTCCCCCTCCCCCCACCCCCGTTTACAGCCCCTAGGGCTCCTCTCCGTACCGTATGGCGGCTCGTGACTTTAAATCTCTAGGGAGGTGTTTTCTGGCTCTGGGGTGGCACCTCCTTAGGACCCAGGGAGATGAGACACTGGGCAGGGGTGTTCACAGGGGCACCCCAAAGGGCCCTCGTGGAGCTGGAGGCCCCGTAGACACTGTGCGTCAAAGTCCTTGCCTTGCTGGGGACAAGAGCAGGACCCCCCCCCCATGCACCACGCCCGGTTCTGCCTGCATCTGTGAGGCCCAGAGAGGTGAAGGGGCGCTCCTGAGGCGCACAGCTCATTACCTGGTCCTCGCTTTTGAGCGAGGGTAAGTGTGTGTTTCTTCCACCTGCTGCTGTGCTTCTTCCTGATGGGCTTTCGTGAGGCTCCATTTCTGATTCTCTGCGAGGCTCTCTTGGAAAAAAAATGAGAGGGAAATAAATCAGTCCTTCCCGCTCCTTCTCAGGAATACTCGATCTCCCTGAGCCTCACGTAGGATCTGTACATTTGGCAGATTGTTCAAAAGACTGATGCCTTGAAAACATTATGCATAGTGAAGTAAACCAGACACAAAAAGACAGACTGTATGATTCCAAGTACACAAAGTACCTAGAATAGGCGGATTCATAGAGACGGAAGGTGGAATAGTTACTGGGGGCTGAGAGAGGGAGGAAGGGAGAGTTACTGCTAACAGGGTGCAGAGTTCGAGTCTGGGATGGTGAAAAGTTCTGGAGGTGGGTAGTGGCAACGGTCGCACAACATCATGAATGTACTTCATACCGCTGACCTGTACCCTTAAAAATGGTTAAAGTGGTAAGTTTTATGTTACGTATATTTTACCCAATAAAAAATTAATTTCAAAAATGAAAAAGACTTTGATGCCGAAAAAGTATTTTTCCCGCCCTCTACCGCATCTCTCCCAGATGTCTGACTTCCTTGTGCTGCCCTTCACTCCTCAGTTTAATTGATTTTGGCGGGGGGTTGTTCGCCACTGAGTTGCTAATTCATTGCAAATGATAATTCATCTGGTTATACATTCAGGAATAACATTTATTGATAGTTAAGTGTTTCATTGCTTCTTTGCTTTCTCCAAATGGAATGAACAAATATTTTAGACATAATCAAGTTCGTTTTCTCTATTTGGGCTAAACAGACAGGGCTGTTGAAACGATATAGATCTTTAAAATACTGCAAATGAGTCTTGACATCGCTGAACTGTGATGCATCCGTGGTACATAGGCTTCAAATCCAGGCTCTCTCCTTTGATCAGAAAAATCATTTTTGTGATACTCGAATTTTGAGTTCTGTGGGATTAGGGAAGGGACCAGCAGGGAGTCGGGATCTGAAGTGACCGCCGCGAGTCCTGCCCCCTCCCTTCCCAGCGCAACAGTCTGCATTTTAATTCCCGTCTGCCAGCTCCGCCACATCTCTTCCCATCTCCGAGCAGTGGCAGGGAATGGGAAATTGGGGCCACAGTGAGTCCTGAGTGGTGCTGGGCCTGGAGTTCAGATAGTTATTGCATGGTGGACCAGGGAGGAGCGGGCTACAGCAGGAAAGCAGCTTCCTTGGCGGGGGAACTCAACCCATGGCCTCCAGGTAACTAGACTTACCTGGGTGCTATTGCAGGTCAAGTACGTGCTCAGCAGCTAGGTGACATTCAACCACTGTCCTCCGGCTCCTGGAGGGGTGCCCTTGACTGGAACTGCCTCATGCTGTTTCCTGGTGGCACGGATGGGTTTGCCTCATTCGTCCACACTCTCCTCCTTCCATCCAAAGCGCGTGCTTGGTCTGGCTGGAGCGATCTTGTGGGACCTGCCCACCTGTGTGGAGACAGCCATAACCTGCAACCTTGCTGTCTTCGTTTGCAGTGGCTGCCATGACAAATTACCACCGACTGAGTGGCTTAATGCAACAGAAATGTATTCTCTCACAGTTCTGGAGACCGGAAGTCTGAGATCAAGCTGTCAGCAGGGCCGGGCTCCCTCTGCAGGTTCTAGGGGACAGCCGTTCCTCTTGCAGCTCCTGGGGACTCCCGGCATTCCATGGCTTGTGGCTGTGTCACTCCAACCTCTGCCTCTGTCTTCACGCGGATGTCTCCCCTCTATGTCTCACTTCTACCTCTCCTCTCTCTTTTAAGAACACCTGCCATTGGGTGGCAGGCCCGCCCTAAATCCACAATGATCTCTTCTTGAGATTCTGAACTTAACTACGTTTGCAAAAACATTTTTTCCCGATAACGTCACATTCATAGGTTCCAGTGGTTAGGACATGGACACACCTTTTGGGGGCCACTGTTCAGCCTGTCGCATTCACCCTAATTAGCAGTGGGGTTCTCTCCCTACCTAAGAACTGGCCCATCCTGGCTCGTTTAGGGGTTTGCATGTTGCCTCAGTCTGAGTTCAGGCCAGAGGGGCAACTTCAGACACAAAGGAGACCCAGATTTACCCAGAGGCTAGACGTGAGGGTCGAGAGGGAGGGGTGAGGTCTGCACAGGAGAGATGCTCCTCTTGAGTGGGAACCTCTGACCTGTGCCTTTTAGAGAGCGAATTGCTTGAGAAGAGGGATGTTGCCTTGTTGATCTCGGGGTCCTCCACGATGTCTGGCACGGGTGGGAGCCGGTTTATGCCCAGAGAAGGGCTGAATCAGTCTTGAGGGGGAGGCAGTGACACAGATTAGCAAGATGCTCAGGCCCTAGAGAAGCAGAAATGGCTCGTCCTGTCATTCTCAGCCACCGGCTGCTGTGTGTTAGGGGCTCTGTGCCTCCTGGGGACCCAGGGAGAATGAGGCCGCAGCCCAGCCGTTGTCCTTGAAGCCAGTACTAGCAGATTCCTGCATCCTGTGCTGGGCCACCTCACCTTCCCTTTGGAGGGAGGACCTTCTGAAGGCATTGCATCTCAATCCCTTCTACTAGGATCCGGGCTCTAGAAGGGTGGCCAGAAAGGGGATTAACCAAAACAATGCCAGTCCCCTTCCGTGTGCTGCAAGGGTTCCAGCCTGGGTGAGAGTTTAACTGATGGTTTTCAGGCCCCTTTGAAGAGCCAACACAGCAAAGCCCAAAGAGAAATCATTCGGAGACTTGCCTCTGGGTGTGGTCTCGTCCCATTCTGCACATAACACACGGGACCAAGGGCCAAAGAGAAGGTCGGCGTTGTAGCTCTCTCTGCAGGGACCTGGTTTAGAGAGTGTGTACAAACCTAGTGAAAGGTTTCCTGTTGGGCCTCATTTTAAACAGAATATCATTGTGTCCAGAGACCCAGCTTGTCCAGGACCAAACTGGGAGAAACTTGCCAACTTTGACCCTGTGCAGCGAACGCTTGTGTGTGCCCCTCACGACGGGTCTGACCTCCAGCCTTACGTGTCTGTAGTGGGCTGGGCATGGGCTGTGTAGGCTGGGAATACCAACCTGGTATTTGGTGTGTGGTAATAAATTACATATCATCGTAAGGATCGTGATTGCCGATTCTGTGGTCATCCTAGCCCTCTGTTTTACTGGAAATTGTTTGAGAGCAGGGAGTGGCCTTTTCCATTCCTTTCCCGAGGAATCTTCTAGATCCTGCAGGAGCTGTAATATAGGTTTGCAGTGCCCTCAGCTCCCTATTCCCTGCTGTTCCTTAGAAGGTGGGGGTGGTAGCATGGGAGGTTGGAGAAAAGAGGGTCTTGAGAGATTCTCTCCCCACCTGGGATTTCTGGGGCCCAGAATAGACACAAAAGCTTAAAAAGGGAGCATCTGTATTTGTATTCATGGACAGGAAGCACTAATTATCATAATACAAAAAGAGCCGTTCTGATTTTTGTGTTCCTGGTTGGTGTGCCCAGACTTGCGTTCGGTCAGGCTCATATCTTTGCGGAAGATAGTATCTTGGTCAGTGGAGCTGCTATCACAAAGTACCATAGACTGGGGGGCGTACAAACAACAGAAGTTTATTTCTTACAGTTCTGGAGGCTTGAAGTCCAAGGTCAGGGTGCCAGCATGGTCAGGTTTTTGGTGAAGGCCCTCTTCCTGGTTTACAAACAGCTGTCTTACTGTATCCTCCTATGGCAGAGGGCAGAGAAAGCAGGCTCTCTCATGTCTTGTATAAGGGCACTAATCCCATTCATGAGGCCTCCACCCTCATGACCTAAATGTCCCCCCAAAGGCCCACCTCCTAATACCATCACGTTAGCGTAGGATTTCAATATGTGAATTTGAGGGAACACAAACATTCAGTCCATAGCAGAGATTTGGGTTGTGACCTGAAGGGGGGGGGACCCAGAGTCCTGTCTCAAACCTGGAGGCTCAGGGGGGAAGGGGCTTCCCAGAATGACACATAAGTTCGATGCAAAGTCAGAACTGGAGCCCAGGTCTGCTGCCTCCCCCTCAGGGTGTCTGTGCTCCTGCATGTGTTCACTGCAGCTGCGTTTCATCCTGTTTCATCCGAGGCAGGGTGCCATCCTGTGAGTGGGTCTGTGTGTCAAAGCGGTGCTTACCGAGTGGGGTCACAGATGGGGCAGCGTGCTGGAACCCAGTCGGGGGCGGGAGGAGAAGAAAGCGAGGGGCAGGAGGGTAGCGAGAGGCACTCAGGATGCTGAGCAGCAGGCGCCTGCCAAAATTCTTCAGTGCAGCTTGTCTAGCAAAGCCTGTCTCCAGCCGAGTAAATACAGTGCATAGCTGACAGGCTGACAGCAGGCATCAAACAGTCTTAAACTGCCCCAAATCCGCAGCGCTTTTGAAGCAGCAGTAGAAAAAGGATGCCTACGCAGAACAGAGGCCTGAAACTTTTAATAGTTTCTTCCAGGCCTCAGGATGTCCTGATGAGGTATTAGAGGAAGTAATTCAGGAAGAAAAGGACAAATAACCGCCTCCGTCTGGAGGCCGACCCAAGGGCTGGCCATTCAATCACGGAAGGGGCAAGTGTGGCCCCGCGGTGATCCGCCATGGTCGTCCCCCACCCGCCTGCCTCCTGCCATGAGCCGCAGGCTCTGACCCTTGTAAATAACAGACAAGTAAATTTCTTGTTTGCTTCCGGGCAAATGTAAACCACATGTGCCCGCCGCCTGGGGGACGAAATCCTTAACTTTTCCTCACTGTTGGAAGGGTGCTCTGTACAAATTAGAAATCGTTTCCTCAAGCTGGAGGCCCTTCCCAGGGATCCATCTGCCCTCGTCCCAGGAACCTGTCACCACCACAGGACATCAAAGAAAGACCGTGCGGGCCAAAGGGAACTGAACTCACCTCTCCTGTCTTTTTCCCCCTCCTTTTTCCTTTAGGGTTTGGCTTTGTCACTTTTGAGAATGAAGACGTTGTGGAGAAAGTCTGTGAGATTCATTTCCATGAAATCAATAATAAAATGGTAAGTTGGTAGGGGTTGTGCTGAAATGTGATGCCTGCCTTCCCCCATATACACCCTTTGTCCTGCAGACTGCTGCAGCTTGGTCCTGCTAGAAGGTGGGCAGGGTGGGCGTAGGGACCGGACTAACAGTTCAGCTCTGTGAATGGCGGGAGTTGACAAGCTTTTTCTGTAAAGGGCCAAATAGGATATATTTTCAGCTTTGCCGCCCATACAACTGACTGTCCAGCTACCAAACTTCCACACACAATATATACATGAATAAGCAGGGCTGTGTTTCAATCAAGCTTTGTTTAGGGACACTGAAACTGAAATCTCGTGTAATTTTCACATGTCACAAATTTTTATTGATTGATTGCCATTTAAAAATGTAAAAAATCATTCCTAACTCTTGGGCTCTACAAAAGGGGGAGCGGGGGGCAGTTTGACCTGCAGGTTGTAATTTGCTGACCCCTGGCTTAGGGTATGCATTTGCTGTTTAGATTGGCTTTTGAGGGGGTCTATCTTATATATGAAGTTTTATCTTCATGTATAAGAGTCTCTCTCTCTTTGGGCCCTGCTGGGTAATTAACGTTCTTCCCCTCCGATCAGCTAGATAGTTTTACCCTCATGATTAGCCGCTTTGGCCTCCTTTTGGCCCTTTAAAGTCCCTTTTCCGGGCAGGGCACCCTCAACAGGGAGGGGGTTGGATCATTGAAGTTTGGGGGAGGGGGGAGGGGGGCGGGGGGGGGGCAGCAGGCCTACCAGAGGAATGGCCACCAGAGGGCGCCATACCATGTGCAGCTCATGCATGCCGACTTGAGGTCTCAAACTCCCTTCTTCAAATTTAGTAGGTGGGTGAGAAACCCCTTCCTTGTTGGTTCCAGAAAAAATGGGAGCTCAGCAGGTGTTTCTGGAGCCATAAGCAGGTCCTTGAGAACCAAAACATTTTGGTTGGCCAGCAGCACCTCCAGCCCCAAGAGAAGAGGGAGGGCAAATTTGTGTTCACTTGCAGCTGTAACTTTGATATTTTCTTCCTTTAGTCAAAACATTCCTTTGCTTCTGAAACATGCATTCAGATACACATTGTATATTGGTCTGATATGTGTTCACTGACTTTAAATTAAATAATAGAGCTTTTAGCATGGATAAGATCAAAGCAATCTGCTTAGCCTGTGGTGCTACAGGCCTGATTCAATATTTGACTTGCTAATTTTTTCCCAGGGCACTACAATAATAATATTGTTCGTATTGTTCCTAGCCATTATCTGCATCTGAAACGAAAATACTATTTCTTTGCGTTCTGGGGTATGGAGGTGTCAGCTCAGGCATTAAAATGGTACAGGGGAGATAAGTGTGTAGGAATAACCCAGGTCTAGAGAGACAGGAGGCTTAAAGGGAAACCTGCTTCCAGTGCCCGGAGACCTTGTCTCTCCTAGCCAGGCCAGCTATTGACGGACTCCACTGAGGGCTGCCTGGGCAGCGGGGAGTGGAGGGGGCAGCCCAGGGCGCTGGCAGCCTCCACGCCTGTCCTGGCAGGACTTAACGTAACGGTTCATCGGGAAAGCCCGGTGTAGACTGGCAAGAGGCCTCGCTGTGCTGCCGCAAATGCGTATGTGCCGGCCCTTCACCGTTGACTGGCTTGGCAACTAGCCCGAGACACAAAGTGGGAAAGGGCTTTCTTCTCCCCACTGTTCCCGTGGGGAGACAGAGGCCCAGGGGATATGCCCCAGGGCCACCCAGATAGTGAAGGAGCACAGGCCTTGAGGTATTGGCTGCCAGGTGAACTGTACAGACGATTGTTTGAGCTTGGAAGTGGGGAGGCGAATCCCCAGATGACGTGGGGGACAATCAGAAGGTAAGAGTTCCAGCCCCAGAAAGGTAACCGGTGGGCTGGCCTGAAGCCAGAGAGGTTTGCAGCCATTGTCCCCAATCTTGCACACTTGTCACCTTCTTTTCCACTCAGGTGGAGGCCGACTGTGGCAGGTAACTGTGTGCAAAGTGTGAGGTTTCTGTTTTCTTTCGAATCTGGGGCTGGTAGTTGTTCTTTAAGAGAAGAAGTCGAAATGGAAGTAGGCAAGAGGAATGGGTTGGGGGTGCAGTGGTCGGGAACACAGAAGCCCATGGAGGTGTCACTACAGGTGCCTAGCCCACCCCCACCAGGTACAGGCCCTAAAGGGGAACTTAGAGGTGCTGGGAGAGAGAAGCAGTGGGTCACTGCTGGTCACAGGGCCTGTGATGACCACCTCGTGGGGTGGCTGGGGCCTGGAGGAGACAGCAAAAGCACAGGGTCAGGCTTGACATACGTCAGCTCTTGCCATGGTCCACATGGCGATCGATGAAAGGACTTCTCCGGCAAGCTCTCCTCCTCCGAAGGGTGGAATGTGAAGCGCATCGGTAGGGAAGCCCGAACCTTGAATTGCTTTGGATTCTGTGATACTAGTTTCTACTTCTGAGGCCCAAAGAAAAGCAAATGAATTTAAACTGTGCTATGGACAGAATTCAAATGAGAGATCGGAAAGACTGAGAACTCAGAGAATGCCAAGCAGAAACAGGGGCGGTTGTGAGAATGCACGTAGGAGTGTTGTGTAAACTGGACTGTGGCTCGAAACTGTAAAGACAGCTCTCCCGGAAGCCCCAGTCTCTCTGTGAATTGGGCAGGAACGGAGAGCTGTGGGGACCCCCCCCCCCCACTCCGTTCCCACAGAGTCCCTGGAGCTACCATTTTCTCATATTCACAGAGAGGAGAGGTCTCACTGATGATGAGAGAGGACTCTGAATCCAGCTCTTCTGGTTCTTGACCCAGTCCTCGTGTGCCTGGCACTCAGTAGGTCCTGTATAAATAATTGTGTGACAAATGAAGGATTGGGGGAGGGACCACGAGACAGTGAGGCACATTATCATTCCCAAAGCCATTGCCCATCTAATGTGGTTGGTGAATCTCCTGGACATCTGTTAAAATGAGGGCCCTCCCCTGACGTCCAGGACAGCCAGGCACGAATGCTTCTGGCTGCAGAGGAGCGGGGAAGCCGGGACCGCAGGAGCTGACACACCCCCACTGCCAGCGTACAGGCCTGGCCTTAAGGAGGCCGCCTCCGTGGCGGTGGTGGCAGGGGGATGGGCAGAGAGCCCCACCTGGTGCTCCCACACGAGAGCCTACGAATAGCCAGTATTTTTGAGAGCTCGCTCCGTGCTTTGCTGAGTGTTTGCTTTATGTATGTCATTTGACCATCACCCACGTCTGATGTAGGTACTAATTATCATCCCCATTTAACTGATCAGCAAGGTGAGGCAGAGATAGAAGTTAAGCAGCTTGCTCAGAGCCACATGGCCAGCGAGTGGCAGCAGCAGATTTCAAGCCCGAAAGCTAAGGTCCAGAGCTCACGTTGGTACCCAGTAGGCTGTTCCCCATTCTCCAGGCTGAAAGAGACCTGAAGGGTCATCTCACCGGGCCTTCCAAGGCCACTGACCACCCCTCCCAGGCAGCCGTGCTGTGGCTTGGGTGGTTCCAAGTTCTTCTAAGAGAAGGGCCAAGGACATAGGCTCGCTCGGGGCCGGATTCCCAGCTGGGAAGAAGGGCCGAGCTTCTAAGAGGTCCCTGTCGGCCACAGGCATCTCCCCCACCCGCCAGAGGCAGGTCAGCAAGGGGCACGGGGGCAGCAGGCTGCCACCGGAGCTCAGGGCCTGAGCGATGAGACTCAGCCCCGGCCTCCGACCTGGCACAGTCAGAGCACAGCGCAAACATGGCTCCTCTACAGTAAACACACGGATGCGCACGCAGGGCCGCCTGGTGACCGTCCGGAGGGGGCTCCTCCCCGGACACTCAGCGAGCCGGCGCTGGTGCAGTGGTGACACATCCCTCCCGCCGCGGGCCCTGATTGAAGCAGCGGGGACACTTGCCTGATTAGTCACCAGCACAGCCTCCCAGTGCCTCCTGGCCCTGCAGGGAGGCAGGTGGGAATTGACAGAGACCTGCCAGGCGGCTCAGAGGCCTGGCTCAGCCCCCATCTCCAAGGAGTCGGAGGCGACGCCCGCCTCACCGGGTGAGATCTCGGGGTACATTTAGAAAGGGGCCAGGCAGGGGCACTTGTGATCCACAGCAGGACATGGGCGGTCACCAGGCACTGTGCCAGCAGCTTACATGCACGAGGTCATTGTCCCATTGTAGAGAGGGGGACAGTAGCGCTCAGAACTGTGAAGGGACTTCCACAGTCCATGGCTCTAAGGGCAGAGCAGGGATTTGAACCTGTGTCATTCTGGCTCCAGCCCTGGGTCCTTCCCACTCTACCCTGCTGCCACCTCATCATTGAAAAATCTGGATTGATGTGACGGGTCAATATAAGGATGAGTTTTTAGTTGCTTTACATAAGGATTACTATAGAATTCCTTTAAAAAGGCCTTTTCCTTGTTCCTTTAAGGTGATCCAATTTATGAAAATTGCTAGGCAGTTGGCAGGCTTGTTAGGAATGCAGAATGTCAGGCCCCACCCCTGATGCACTGAATCAGAATCTGTATTTTGACAGATGCGCAGTGATTTGTACGCACGTTGAAGTCTGAACGCACTGGCGAGGATCACTGCTAATGAGATAATGTGGGGGGTTGGGTCACAAATCACCCATCCAGTGTCAGAAGGAAAGAACTCGGGAGTGAGGGGCCTCAGGCCGGAAGAGCGTGGAGCCAGCTGAGCTGGCCTGGCCCGGGGTCACCAGGCCAGTCTGGGACTCTCGGCACCGCTGCACACTCCCTGTGTGTTCAGAGACCAGATCTCCTCCCAAGGAAGCTCTCCGTGTCGGGGCCTCCCCTCTGACTTGGGTCTCGGAGTGTTGACTGAAGGTGTGTGAGGCTCACACTGGATGGGCTGGATCCTTGAGTGATGTCACGTGTCCTTGTCCCCAAGTTGGGACCTGCCGGGTCATTTAGAAACACCCAGGACTTGCCCAAGCCCGAATCCCAGACCCACCACTGGTTATCTCGTGACCCAGCAAATACCCACCTGTCTGTACCTGTTTCCTCCTCCGAAAGGTGGGACGGATGATGGCCACTGCCTTTGGCAGCTTTAGGAAGTGCTGGTTCAGTTTCTGGCCCTGGGAGGTCTTGGCCTGCTCTGTTGTCAGGTGTATAATCTGGTAGCCTTGAAGGAATAGGCCTTCCTGAAACCCTCCTTAGTAACTGCACGTTTCCTCCATTTGGCCTGAGCCGGGCACCAGCAAATCTTTTGTAAAGGGCCAGGTAGTAAGTATATTAAGCCTCCAAGGCTCTACGTCTTTGTCACAGCTGCTCGACTCTGCCATCAGAGGGCAAAAAGCAGCCACGCATGGTGTGTAAATGATGGGCATGGCTATGTTGAAATAAAACCTTATTTACAAAAGTAAGTGGCTACTTGATTTGGCCTGTGGGCCGTAGTTTTCAACTCCTGACCTAAACTGATACAGCTCAGAGGAGGCGGTCTGCTTATCTCAATGGGCCCAAGGAAAGGCTCTCAGCAAGGTGGTCACCGAGGCTCACTACTATCGAGTCAGCATTTTACTAGTTGGTGGGGGGACGGGGGTGGGGTGGGGCGGGGACAGCAAATAGACGCCAGGGTTTGGGGTAGCAGCCTGCGGAAGGTAGCAGCGCCTTCGTTCCTAGAGGGCGCCAAGCACTGAGCAGGTGGGGAGTGAAGGAACGTTCAGAATGGAGTGCTGTAAATCCAAGAGGCCTTCCCGACAGTGGTGCCACCAACCCCTCACTGCTGCGTGCCCCACAGTGCAGCCACTAATTGCTACTCACTGTGACCTTGGGCAAGTTACTTGGCTTCTGTGCTTTGGCCCTCCTCTCCGTACGACAGGTAATGTGTCACCTACCATAGAGACTGCTGGAACTCGGACTTGTGAAGGGTTTTACCAGACCATAGCATGCTCTATCAAAGTGATAAGTCTTCTTACTCTCGCTATCATCATCACCACTATCATTATTCTTAGAATCATTATACTGAACAAAGATGTAATCATAAGGTAAGGCGGTCCTGGACAGATTTCAAGTCAGTAAAATGCAGGTGTGCAGACCTGGGCAGGTCTGGGACGTGAGTCTCCAGGGCAGGAGGGGGTGAGTGTGGGTACTCCTATGCTCTGGCCGGGGGGGCAGGGTCCCGCAGGAGAGGGGAAGGCACACAGCCTGCAGAGCAGAGCAGAAGGGCCCCCGCAGATGTGATTTTCTAGGTCCCAGAGAAGCTGACTCGGACACTTCCGCTTAATCATCCTTTGGAGAGGTTACAAAAACCCCACTTCTAAGGTCAAAGCCTGGTGGGAGCTCAGGCCTGCCACCTTCAGCTGGGGCACAGTTGGGGGATTAACCCCCAGAACGGGGTCTTCTGGGTGGGAGGGGGCAGGAGGACGAGAGATCAGCAGAGTCCTGGGTTGGCCTCTTGGACTCGGGGCTGTGGTGCTGGGTCAGGTGGTCCGCGGAGGCCCCAGGCTGGGGTGGGTGCTGACCCCGGCAGGGTGCCCCAGTGACCCAGCATGTTTCCCCTCCCTGCAGCTGCCCCTCCTCAGCCTGAGGCCTGAGAGCTCAGTTGGGCACCAGCCCAAAAGTGGGGGGCATAGAGGGGGGAGGTAATGTGAGTGGAATTAACTAGGCTTCTGCGTTCACCATCCTATTTGTAGCGTCATTCTCACTCGTAAGCTAATTTTAGCCATCCATTCTGACTCTGTTGCCATCTATAAAATGAGAACGTCAAATGTAACATTAAACAAGCAGGATGAAGGAAAAAAAAAAAAGGAAACGCCAGAGAGGCACCTAATAAATGAATCTCGTGTTTACGTGGGAGAGGGAGCGGTCCTTCCCCCGCCCACCCCCCATCGCGCATGCGTGCGCACCCCTCCACGCGTGCTGTTTGTGTATCAGCTGTTTGTACCAGCTCTGTTGTGCGAGCAGCGGGATGTCTGTGTTGAGGGAAGCGGGGGAAGGCAGCAGGGAGGGCTGCGGTGGTTGGGTGGTAAATGTCTGTTGCTCTTTAGGCAGAAGTAATTTGGCCTGCAGGGTGGTGGCCTCCCCATTGCCTGAGCTCTGGCTCGTTTGCCCTTCATCTGTCCTCTGGTGAGGTCATTGCAGGGGGTGCTGGGGAGAGCGGAGCATCCTTCTCAGTATCTCAGTGCCGAAGGCCTCTGGGCTTTTCCACGTGTGCTACCCCTGCCTCCCAGGGGGTACAGGGTTGGGAGGGGGCCTGGAGACGCCTGGAAGAGGCTGCTCTGCTCCCCTTCTCTGGGGCCTTTGACTGCACTCACCTGCCCTGCCCGACTTCCCCGGGGACGCGTGAGCGGATGCCCACGTTGCCCTTTTCTTTTCTTTTCTTTTGATTGAGAAATGAGATTAGGCCTGGGCAGGGTCTCTGGCAACGCCCACCACAGACTGGGATAAACACGCGGCTTGTGGCAGAATGTGGGCACCTGCTGGAGGCGGAGGTTTCTTTTCACTTTGAAATGCCCTTGCAGGTTCCCAGAAATTAAAAAAAAAAAAAACAGCTGCTGCTGCCACCATCAGCTTTTTCCCCAAATAGTGCAGCCTAGGAAGCTCCCTCAGCACACCTTGCTGATGAAAGCAGGAAGACGGGCCCCTCCGGCCAGCAGGTTGGGGAGGTCAGGGAGAAAGTTAGTAGCAGCATGCCAGATCTCCCAGCCCGCGGGGTGGCGGCCACTTTCTCCCTTCCGCTGTGCTCCCCAGGCTTTGGGATTTACGTTTTAAGCGCAGATGTGAAATAGCTTTATCACCTTGAAAGGCTCGCACTTAGGCTCCATGTGGAGGACAGTCAGGTGTGACCCACCTAACTTTATCCAGCGCGAGCACTTACAGGATTAGCTAGTTTAATTTCTTAGCTCACTGCAGCCCTGTGGGGTGGACATTGCTGTTACTCTGTTATACAGATGAGAAAATTGAGGCACAGGGAAGTCAGGCAGCTGGTCCCAGCTCAGAGCTGGCAGTGGAGCAGAGACAAAACCAGGGACCTTAGCCTCTAGGCTAGGCTGCAGGACAAGGCCCCCTTGGATCTGGGCACCCCTTGGAGGCTGCGGTGGACACTGGGCATGTGTCTCCGGACAGGGTTAGGGACCAGCTCCTCTCCATTCCTTGCCCAGACTCTGAGCGACATCCTGAATTCATCTGTGTCCCCACCCAGCCCTGCCTGCTGAGTAGGAGGTGCTAATGGTATTGGTTTATGACTGTTTTCACTTTGCCATCGCTGATTTTAATAAAATACTGAGCAGAGGAAACAGTGGATGAAATTAGTCCCGGAAGTGGTGGGGAAATTAATTCTGGAACTAGGATCGGGGATGGCCTTGTGGGAGGAACAACTTCCGAATGGGCCTTGACGGGTGGATAGAGGGAGGTAGGGAAGGGCTGGCCAGAGGCCGAGAGGTGGAGACAGGGGTTTTGAATTGGAGGACCTAGGATTGAATCCTAGCTCTGTCATTATCTGGCTTTGTGACCCTGGACAAATCCTTCTTCGAGGCGTCAGTTTCCTTTTCTACTCTAACCATGGGGTGAGTCAGGCCAACTCACGGAGGAAACGGGGAGTCGATTAGCGAGGGTGTCGAGAACACTGGGCATTCTTGGAGGACTTCTGTGTGCCAGGCGCTGTGCTTTATGTGTTACATGTATGTGTCGTGACATATGTTCTACATTATATAATATATGTATACACAGAGACACACACACACACGACGATGTCGTGACTACGCCTTGCATATGGTCAGTGCTCAATACACAATGTGTTCCTTCTTCTCCAGAGTAATTCTGCTGCCCAGAGAGGGGAGTCAAGATTCTGTGTCCGGTGGGACTCTCAGTGCTTGTCACGAATGGGTCTGGGCCACTTATAGCAAGCGTGTGTCCTTTGAAGGTAGACGTTTCTGCTGGCCTCCTTCGCTTCCCAGGCTGGCATTTCCATTTCGGTTTGCACAGTAACCCCCTCTTCCTTAGACTCCATTGGTGGGGGGGGTCCCCTATCTGTGAGGACCCCTTTGCATTGGAACAAGACAACTTATCCATACAAGTGGGTCCTCTGATGCTTGGCCGCATGCTGCTCCCTGTCTACAAGGACAGTGTCTGATGGAGATGTCTGGGGGTCCTCTCTGCATTGGCAGAGGGCACAAGAGCTGGCACTAGTGAGGCGCAGGTATAGCCAGATGGCTGGATGCCCTTTCCCGCTGGAGTCAAGGGCTGGGTCTTCCCAGGGCGGCTGCCAGGATTTCCAGGGTGTGGTTGCTGCCCCCGGCGTGATGGTGTCTCAGGCCAGGCGTTCACCCAGCTGCCGTCCTGAAACTCTGAGTGATGGTGGGACAAGGGCCCTCATCTTCGTTTGCAGCTGCTGCACGTTCTCTAGCACATGCTGTAGCCGCCGTGCTCTTGAGGCCGGCTCTGGGCACCATGCGCGGGGCGGGATAGTAGACTCAGTTCCTTCCCAAGGAGCTTGTCTAGGCTTTGTCTTGCTCTGCAGGATCCTTGAGGGCAAGAGCCCCATGAAGGGTCCACCCTCCTGGAGTCTCCAGAAAGGCTTGTGACTGGCTGAGAGGGCGAGAGAGAGCAGCGGGCAGGAGGAAGAAGGGCTGTGATGGGGGACACCACAGTGGGGGGCTGTGTGTGGTTTCTGGGGTGCAGCTCACCCCACCTGCCTCACTAGAGAGCCTGGGGAGCTGCTGGCTCGGGGCAGGACCCCAGAATCTTTATACCTGAGTGTCATCGCCTTTCCGCTCAGAGCCAGGGGGCTGCAGGAGATGGTCAGCTTGGGGCTTCAGAGAGGCAGTACTGTCCTGGAGCCCTCCGGGACCTGGCTGGGGCGGGGGTGCAGCTTGAGTCAGAGGAGATGCCGGTGGTCAGGTGTCTGTGTCTTTTGGGAAGCTCCCCAGAGGGATGGTGCCCACAGCAGAAGCCACGAGCCATCCCCCACCCCACCCCGAGCGCTCGCCCACCCCGAGAGGCCTGACCTACAGCTGTCCCCTCCCCTCCTGCCAGCCACGTGGTCCAGGTTGATCTCTTTGAGACCTATTTTATCCTTTGAAGTAGGCCCCTCTCTCCCTAGAGGAGTAAATGGTTCTAACGTGACCTGTTTGGGGCAAGAAGTGAAGCTGCAAACGCTGGCTTCTTCGGGCCACACAGGTCTCCCTTGTCCTTGGTGGTAAATCAAGGCCACGGCTGCGGGGCTTGGGTTTCCCCAGACTGAGGCCAGGCCAGGCTTCCCTCCTGGCCCTGGGGCACGTGCTGACCAGGGCCGTTTGTGTAGAGACCAAGGAAGAACAAAAGCCTTTTCACTTCCCAGACTGTGGCATGCTTTTCCGACTGCCAGCCTCTTCCAAAAGGTGCCCGGCAGGGAGCTTGCCTGAGCAGGGGCTGCGGGCCAGCTGGGCAACAGCGGCCACTCAGAGTAGCTGCAGGGCAGCTGTCCCCGCTGAAGCCCCAGCGCCTTCTCCAAAGCCAATGCCAAGCATCGCCCCCCTAGAGAGGGGGTGGCACGGGGTCCCCCGCCTTGGTTGGGCCGTGACACCAGGCAGACCTGGGTTCAAACCCAGACCCACCAGACATAAACTGGTTCTGAAGCCACAGGCACCGTGTATGATGTCCGTGGGCCTCAGCTTCCTGTTCTACAAGGTGGGCACACTGCTATGAAAGGGATCATTGGGTGAACTGGAGTACAGCATTTTATAGACGTTAAATGTCCTGAGGTTGCTAACTGAACTGTGCTCACGTAAGAAAATGTCTTTATGTTTCGGAAACGCAAACCGTAATGGACGCAGCCTCCTCTCAGGTGGTTCAGGGGAAAATACACGGTTATAGACAGAGACAAAGAGCGTGCAAATGATAAAGCAGGAGCCACCAAATGTTCACAACAGGTGACTCTGGTAAGGGGTGTGCAGTGTCCTTTGTGCTGTCCTCTTGAAGTTCCTTCTAAACATAAAGTTCGAAACAGACCTCCTCGCTGAGTTGCTTTGGACCCAGATGGGCGGAGGCACCCCGCACCAACGAGCAGCTGCACAGAGGCTCAGGGACCACACGTCACCCTCACAGTAGCCTCCGATTCACCCTCTGGAGGGACAGCCCCCAGCCTAGAAGTTCTGTCATTGAAGAGGGTTCAATGGGCTACAGGGAAGCCACACCCTCTCCTCCAAGGCCGGTTTGCCAAGCAAAGCAGCATATTTGGAGGTTGGAATTTTAAAGCAAATCCATCTAGCTTTGGGGGGTTGGCATGTCTCGGCATTTGGACCCCGGTGTGGGGTTACTCTGTGGCTTTGCCAGCCGTGAAGCTTGCAAATGGAGGCCTCATCTTCCTGGTGTGAGCAGTTGGTCACAAGTGGCCCCTGAGGCTTCTAACGAGCACAGATCCCAATGGAACTCCCGCTCCGTCTTCTGCCCCCCCACCCAGATGACTTTCTCCAGCTGCCCTTTGAAACAGTATTGATGGCAGCCGTGGCGAGAAGCTGCAGAGGTGGGGTCTGAGCTGTTGATGGCGGAGACCTGAGACCCAAGCCTCGGAGACGTTTCTCCCTCAGACTCTGCCCCCGCCAGGGCTGCCTGAGGGTGCGCACTTTGGGTGTGGGCGTTGGGGAGCATTTACCGTAAATGAGGGGATCTAACCGTAAAAGGGACAGTGCTGAAAGAGCTGGAGCGGCAGATCAGGTCACCAGGACAACCACTCCTATTTTGCTTCTATTTACCTGGGGAGCCAGTTGAGTGTCTCTGGGGCTGCCCTGGGAAGGGAGCCTCAGTGCCCTGCCTTGTGCCCCATGGCGAAGGCAGCCCCCAGCAAGCCCGTCACCAAGGGTCCCGCTGTCCTGTCTGCTCACTGCTCTCCATTGATCTCGTGCCATAGTCTCCAAAGATTGCCCCCGTGACCTAGGCCTCCCAGCATTCATGTCCTTGAGCGTGTCCCCCTCCTACACCAAATCCAGGCTGGCCCAGTGTAACCAGTAGAAGGTGATGGAAGAAACAGTGTGACTCCCAAGGCTGAGATAAGAAGCTGGGTGGCTTCAGCCTCGGTCCCTTGGGATGCTCATGCTTGGGACACTCCCTCTGGGGACTCAGCCACCATGCTGGGAGAAGACCGAGTGCCACGGAGAAGCCACGATGAACAGTCAGCCAAAGCAGCGTCCGCTGCCCGCCGTGGGAGGGAAGAAGGCATCTTGGCTGTCCTCCGAGGCAGGCTTCCTCTGGCTCCAGCCCCAGCCATCATCTGACCACAGCTACATGAGCGACCACAGGCAGGAGCCCCGCTGGGCCCACTCCGCACTCAGAGCCACCAGGAAGCACGATAAATTATCGCTCAGAGCCACCAAGCGTGGGGGAGGTTGTTGCACAGCAATAGAAAACTGGGACCGCGTGTGGCCTGAGTGCGTGGAGCTGCGGAGATGGACTGGTTCCCTGAGTTCTGGCTCTGACTGTAACTCTGGTGCTCCTGCCAAGTTCTCTGGTTTGCCCAGGGCCCAGTGGGAGGAGAGCAAGGATGGGGGTGACTCAAATGTAGGCTCACTCAAGAGGTACCAGAGGCTTACGGGCCCAGAAGTGACAAGGGACAGGCTGACAGATGAATATTTGCCTTAATGTTAGGAGAACGGGGCAGTCAGGACCTGTTCTTTTCATAGACTGACGGCCCTTGGACGGGGCCCTGCCTTGTGTGTCTCTGCACCCCTGCTGCCTAGCGCTCGCTGGGCCCGTCGCGTTCCTCAGCACCGTGGCATCAAGTAGACTGGGTCTCCCTGAAGGAGCCTGTAGGTCAATCCGTGCTCTGTATGGAACCTCACTGAGGGACCAGGGAGTAGAGGCAGACCCTGATCCCTGCCCTGAGAACTCACAGTCTGATGGGAGTAGGACAGAGTTTCATCCTCAGCAAGCCCCAGGCCCACTGCAAGGACTCAGGATCCAGGGAGAGAAAAGCTATACCTCTTTTCCCTTTTGTGTATTTTCTTCATATGAGATCATCAAAGGTAGTGAGGGCTGGGGGCAGGCCTCCTGGTCCTGAGAAATCTTTCGAGAAGCCTTCCGTGCCAGCCAGGCCAGGCCAGGCACCCTAGTGCGACTGCTGCCTTTGCCTGTCACTCCAAGTGCCCGGGACGTGCAGGGTCCCCCAGAGAGAGCGCATGCCACGGCCCCTGGCCTCCGGGAGCGCTCACCATCGACACGGCGAGGGGTTGACAGAACCCACGCAGCCGGTGCCGCCCGAAACATCACTAGCCCAGACAGAGCAGAATTCAACAGAGCTGCCAGCCCTGTTCTGTGAGAGGAAGAGGAGGTGGGTTTGTTTAAAATACTCCCATTACAGTCAGTTAACCTTTATGTTTCCTAAATGAAAATTGTATAAACCTGAAAATTTCGTTGATCAGGTTGCCTAGGAACAGGCAGCAGGTTTTCATAAGACAATGCAGTAGATTGTCACCGATAGGGCTATTAGGAAGTGAGCTGGTTAGCGTATTATTCCAGATCCCGGTGTTGGCGTTAGGTAATTATCTGTCTGCCTCTGCAGAGCACACCCATCTCCCCAGGCTCAGGCAGCCTCTTGCAAATGAGGCTTCTCAGCCTGCTTCTGAGTCCCAGGGATGGGATCTGGAGTCCAGGAGCACAATGTCAGCTCTGGGCTTAGGAGAGAAATCGAAAAGACCCAAATTCTGGTGAATTTATTTCTTGAGAATCACCCCACCTCGCTTGCGACAGTAGTGCTCGAAGCGAAAAAATTGGAGGAATAAACAACAATAGAATGCACAATGGAAGTAAAGAACAAACTAAGACAACTTCGGCGTAATTTTTTAGTACTTTTGCCCTATATGATATATACACTTGTTTATTTTCCAAAGGCACTGTAATTTGCTTTTTTCCCCACCTCTTGCAGTTAGGGTGACCAGCCGTCCTGGTTTGCCTGGGACTGAGGGTTTCCCAATACCCGCGTATGTTATTATCAGCCTGCTTCTCCGTAGCTGTGTAGCTTTCAATCAGCTTGGATGAACCAAACTCAGCCTAACTCCCTGTTCTTGGACATTTAGGATATTTTCTTTTTTTAAAAAAAAAATTATAATTAATGCTTGTGGTGAATAGCCTCCTCCCTGCAGGATAAATCCCTGGAAGTAGGGTCTCTTGGTTGCAGGAAGTGTATACATTTATGGCTTTTGCTGTTTCAAAAAGCACACATGTGGGGATGTAGGCTTCTTTATTAGCCATTTTTGAATTGCCTGTTCGAGTCCTTTACCCACGTCTCTGTGGAGATGCTCATCTCTTTCCTTTTACTCTATAAAAACTCTTTGTATTAAACATATCAGTCGTGACCGTTGAACCATTTTGTCCATTTTTTTAAAGCCTGCGTGGTGATCATTCTTTAAAGAGCAACAGTAAATACTTATTATCCGGCGTCTTTGAAGAAAGAGGAGTTAATATTATAGGTAATTAAAGCTTCCTCCTAGCCTTAAGCACTAAAATATCTTTTAATTGAAGTATTTGGAATGAGAATATCTCCATAATGGATAACCCGTGTAGGTCCTTTTTAAAACAAAGTACACTGCACACAATTTAACTTTTTCTTCATCTCTCGGACATGCCGTGAGCAATAGTGATTTAATGTGTGATAGTGACCCTCAGCAGCTGTTGAGCTATGTGAAGTTTTGGCTTCTGTACTATATGGCCCCAGACTGCTTTTTAAAATAAGGTACCTGGGGCTTCCCTGGTGGCGCAGTGGTTGAGAGTCCGCCTGCCGATGCGGGGGACACGGGTTCATGCCCCGGTCCGGGAAGGTCCCACATGCCGCGGAGCGGCTGGGCCCGTGAGCCATGGCCGCTGAGCCTGCGCGTCCGGAGCCTGTGCTCCGCAACGGGGGAGACCACAACAGTGAGAGGCCCGCGTACCGCAAAAAAAAATAAAAAATAAAAAAATAAGGTACCTGATTCTCATCTTTTCCCCATCATTACCAGGCTGTCGGGCTGTTAGTTCCGGCAGCTTTAAGCACTCCTGCCTTGCTCTACAACATCCCATCTTCATCAGCAATGGGATTGATGACTGGCTAACAAGGCTTGTTAAATCTATCTGTAAACTAAAAGCAAGTAAGCGCCCACCAAGGGCCAAAGGAACACTAGTGATAACAGTGTAGGAACTTCAACAGGCAGCAGTTTTACTTACTTCTTAGGGTTTGTATTACCTGTCATTAAGGTTGTTAAGTAAATGACTTCTGGATGTGAGCAGAATAGGATTAAGAAATTTTGGAGGCAGAGGGGGAAACAGAAAGGAAAGATTAGCAACCACTTGAAGACATAGCTGCAAAGTGAGAAACCGGTAATCCATGTTTAATCTCATTACTTCCCTCGGGAGCGTGCTGGGGCAGGTTTTATGGAGATAGATGGTGGCATCGCTGACCTAGACATTTTAAAAATCCGGCTTCCGGGCCTGCGCCTGCTGGGATATGGCTTAGAGCTTGTTACACAAGCCTTCTGATGCTCAGTTTTCTCATCTGTGAAATGGAGCTAAGACTAACTGGCCTGTCTATTTAATGAGACTTCATAGCAAGTGGCCTGCTATGAAGAATCACTGACCTGATGGAGCCCGAGAGGAATGTGTAAACATGTAAAGGGCTGAACGATAATGACGGATTATTACCATTGCTGTTGTTATTAGTCACAGACGCATCCAACAGCCATCGCCTGCCTTCTCACGCCTTCTGCGCAGGTTTCAATTTGAGCTCCAGCCCACACCTGGGCATCTTCAGCTGATGTCCCTGCCGCCCCTCCAAACCCAATCTCATCCTTGTAGGTTTTTGCAGGATTTGCACAAGTGGTGTGTTTTCTTCAATATTTATTTTGCAGGCCATTTACTCGGCACGACTATTTTTACAGTGAGTAAGGAGCAAGGCTAAAAATATCTGAGCTGGTAACCAGATCAGTTCTGCCTTTGACATTTACATGGAATTCGTTTGCATCTCATTTGTTCGCCTTTCTGTTTAACAGGTAGAATGTAAGAAGGCTCAACCGAAGGAAGTCATGTTCCCGCCTGGGACGAGAGGCCGGGCCCGGGGACTGCCTTACACCATGGATGCGTTCATGCTTGGCATGGGGATGCTGGGTGAGTCTGGGCCAGACCCTGGGGCCTGGGTCGCCTTCCAGTTGGGCAAACGGCTTTACCTGTCTGAGGCTCAGCTTCCCTATCTGTATATGAGGGTGACATCCCCTCTTACAGGACAGTTGTGACCATTAAGTTAGCAGAGATGGATAGATAGATAGATAGATAGGCAGACAACTAGATAGATAGGCATCTTGTCCCATGCCTGGCTCATAGAAGGTACTTGATATTATTTTTTCCCCTTTCCACTCCCTTTTTCAAAAGGAGGAAAAGTTACTCTCTTTGCCTCAGCCCTCTCTGCTGACTGGGAGTTCTTAAAGACCTGTGGTCTCCTGGCTGGCTTAACTTATGTGAGCCGAGGCTACATTTTCTAAAACTTGGGAGAGGAGGGGATGTGGTAATGGTGGGCGATACTCCTGTCTATTTAAGTGATTAACGTTTTTCTCTTGGGATATCAAATTTGTGTTTAAATGGATGTCTTAAATAACCTGTTTTATTCTTTATTTGCAAAAAAAAAAATGATGAAAGACAAAATATGTTTGTTCTGATGAAAAATGATCTCTCCTGGCTTTTAGAGAAATTGAGTTGCATATTATGCCCCTTCCTTAAAGGTATCTCTGTCCGTCCTGCATAGATAATTGAAAATCTTGCCGCTTAAATGGCATGAAAGATGGAGAAAGCAGTGGAGAAGCATAATGGTGTGGGTCGTAACAATAATTAGAAATTTCAAGGCGAGAGAACGGTATTTTAGTGCAAGTTATTGTGTGTCAGGAAAATACTAATTAAATGGGATAAATGGTAGTTAATGGTAAAATTCCATTCAGGCACACAGTCTGTCTAGTTTTAATGGGTTTCATTTGGATTGGCTAAGAGTCCCTCTTCTATATTGTTTGATAAGCTCTTTATGTATTTTCAGATTTGCTGCTGTTTAAATCATTCTTGGCTCAGTTTTAAATTTATAAAACTTTTCTTGGCTTTAGAATTTAGACCTTTAAAAAAATTGTATCTATTTGTCTGAGGAAGTAACAAGGCAGGTAAAGTTATTTTGAGGAAGCTTTAAAAAATGGAAAAGGATGCCATGAGAATTCTCAAAATGGCTAAGATGTTAAAGCTAATTTTTTAGCTTTAACAGAGTTTCAAGGAAAATTCCTATTGTAATTCTTTAAAAATTGGCCAAATGATTCTAACACTTATCTGGAAGAAGAAACACATGAGAATAAATAAGAAAATTTTTTAAAAAGAGAAATGAGAAAAAAGAGAGTTTGACCAAATATCAGAACATAGTCCAAAACTACAGTAATTAAAATAGTGTGGCATATAGGAAGGCACCTGTTGATAGAAAAAGTTAAGGAGCCTAAATTAAATGTGTTTCTATGTATGAGTTTAATTATTATAAAGAAATTAATTTTAAAAACTCAATGAGAATGATTTCCTGGTTGACTGTAAGATACTTATGTAGCTCTTGCTCTAAAAATAATTTGTATGTGGCCCTTACCTTATGTTATATACCAAAAGAAACCCCAAATGGATTAATAGTTCCAAATTTTAAAATAAAATCTTAAAAGAGTTGAGCCCATTACTGCCTGCTGGCTTTCAGAGCCTTGAATTTTAAATGATGAGTATAAAGTCCCTAGGGCATCAAATGGCTTTTTAGGATCCAGATCTTCAAGAAGCGCCCCCACCCTTCTGCCTCTCACTTGATACCCTTTATGTGAGGTATCATGTACCCCACAGTTTTCTCTGATTGCCTGGGGGAGGTTTTCTTCCTGGGGAAGCAGAGGTGTGGAGCAAAGCCAGCTCACTCATGTCAGTTGCCAAAGAGCAAAGGTGCGGCAGCTGTATTCTCCCCAGATGCCAAGCAAGGGCTCAGGGCTCCACAGACCAATGGTTTCATAATGGGAGCCCAGGCAGGTGCCTTGTTGACCACAGGAGGCATTCAACAGCAAATAGTCCTTGAGCACCTACTGCGTTCCTGGCCCAGGGCCAGCACTGGGAGACAGTGCCTAACAAGGCAGATGTGGTCCCTGCCCTCATGGAGCTTGTGGTCTAGTGAGAGAGGTGACGTTTAACAGCTCATCACATGGGTACGTTATTACTCATAATAGAGAGAGTCGTGAGGTGCTTTATGGGCACATAATGAGGAATGGAAACTAGTTGGAGGAATCGGGGAACACCTTCCGGTGGAGGTGACATCGCAGCTAGGAAGAGAAGGATGAGCAAGCCAAGGGCCATGCAGACAGAAGAAATAGCTTGGAATGCGAGGGTCCTGGTGTGGAGCCCTGAGGGCCAGCAAGGCGGCTGCTGGGCAGGTCCAGGCAGCGCGTGTGGGACGAGAGGTGGTGGCCGGGTGGCTCGGACCACAGTTGGTGGTGGGCAGACCCACATGGTCCCCGTGCTTCTCCAGATGCCATCTGGTTGGTTCCTGCTCTCTGAGGGATGGAAATGTGATGGATGCCAGGTGCTCACTCATCTTCCCCGACTTTGTTCTCTCACGTTTCAAGTTATGACTTCCCTGAGCTGCAGTAAAGAGGTAGTAATAGCTGGTTTAAAATGTCATTGTGGTTGAGTCTATTAGTTCTTGAGTCATAGCCTCCCCCAGTTCATCCCCATCCCCCATACCCTTGCTACTTAAGGGTTTGGCCTCTTGCCCATGTAGCTCTGGTTGAGGCTGCCACCAGGCGAAACCCCCCTGCCCCAGGCAGGGCCCCTCAGGTCACCGAGGCTCTCCTCCACCCCCAAGCAAGCAGAGAGCTCTTCGGGTGGAACTGATGGTGTGGGTCCGGCTTCCACCAAGGCGGGCTGTGTGGACCACAGGAAAGGGCTCAGCACTTCAGAATCAGGAGATCTGGACTTCTCGTCTGGTCAGCTGTGTGACTTTGGAGGGACAGTCTTCTCTGTCCTTCAGTTACCCCATCCATAGGGATATGGGAACCCTCATTTCATGGGGCTGTTGAGGATAGATGAAGCCGTATCGTGCCCAAACAGTGCTGTATTTTGTCAGGTTCAAGCTGCCATGGGTGGCGGAATGCACCTTGTGTACCATCTGGAAAGAAAAAATATATACTGTTAACTAAACCACATTGTGAGACGGATCCCACTTTCAGGATGTTAAGATGTGGAGAAAAAAAAAAGTGTGTCTTCTAATCAACAAAATACAGTAATATATACTCAAACTGGGAGCTGTTATTAGTAAGGTACTGGGGAGCCCCGGGCAAATTACCACCCAAGTAGGTATCCAACACCCCGCCACTTGGGACCGAGAATATAGCTAGACCTGCGTCTGTGTGTGACTTGTGCCATGGTACCTGCGGCCTCCTCCTTGGACCCCCAGCCAAGGGAGTTGGATGATCTTTGAATTTCTACCTCCCAACAAGATCTGTGCACTGGACTCCAGCCCTCATCACCTCCCAGCCCTCCTGAACTCCCCAGCTACTATGTTGAGGACATCTAGATGCCTGCTGAGACAGGGCCTCCTGAGAGGTCCCCAAATGTGTCCCCAGTTGGGAACCAGCTCAGCCTGAGGTCCAGGCAGAAGGGGGAATCAGACCACCACCCAGGGAACAAACTCACAGTCTCACGATCTGGTTGGCCTGTTGCCTCCCCAGCCAGGCTTGGGTCTTCACCGAGCTTTCTCTGCTGCGCTCGCCAGAAACTCCCAGGGCTGCCCTCTCTTTCACCCACTGGCGCAGTTTGGCACCCTGGGCCTCTGGACTCTTGGTCGAGGGGAGTGCCATCTGCTGTGCTGTAACAAGCCCTTGCTTCTTGCTTCTTCCCTTAACGTGATGTCACCAATGAAGTCTAATCCTTTGGCAAGATGGCCTGACCTGACTCCATCAGTCACCTGGGTCACCATCTCTGTGGTGCACTAGGCCTGCCTATCAGTCCTAGAATCACCACCATTGCCACCACCCACAGTTTGGCTAATGAACTTGGCTCACGCAGAAACACTTTTTTTTAAGTTTGTTAATGAGATGAGGTTTCAGTGATTTAAACTTTTATCGTCGAAAGAGCAGAGAAATACATAACACTGTTAGGGATTTTTAGAAGTGAGACTAACCCATTAAAGCTTTAAAATCCATTCATTCAACAAATATTTACTGAGTACCTCCTAAGTGCCAGGCATTGTTCTAGATGCTTAGGAGGAACCAGAGAAAGAAGTCTGATATCAGGGAGTAGACATCCTCGTGAGACAGCAGACACTCTGGTCTATAAATGACTTGGAAGCTGTGGAACTAATTTTTAAATACCCTTTAAGATTGTCTCCGTACTTCGGGAGGTCTCATCAGAGAGAGGCTGATGAGCATATAGTTGCAGTTATTCTTTCTTGATCTCTCTTGCTGTGGCAGCAAACGTTCTTGGGAGGAGACCTACAGCTGTTTTGGTTTTAGCTTTCACAGCCTTTGACAGAATCGTGGCATAATCAGCCCAATGGGAATTCCTTTAAGAAAGTGTACAAGAGAAGAGGAGGAATCATCCTTAGGTCAGTCTCCCTGCCTTTGAGCTCGACAAAACCAAAATCAGCTAAGACCCTTAGGAAAGGTATTTTTGCAGCTCTCAGACTTTGTTCGCTGCCTCGCCCACCCAGTGCACTAGAATCGGTTTGGTTTTTCTTAATGAAAGTGGACTTAATAAAAGCAAACATGATTATCGTTGATATATCTGATTCCTCTTGGCCTTCTCAGCCGTATAATCCTACTGCCTCTAACTATCTTGACCTCGCTGGGCACACACTATTTAACATGTTTGGTAGCAGTGATAGAGAAATACCTCATTGCTGAGGCTTTGAGGAAAAGCTTCACCCTGCGGTCCCAGAAGTGGAGAGACATTGCTGACCAGCTGAAGAAAGCCAGAGGCATTCTAAGCAGCGCTGTGAAATCCTGACCCAGTGTTCCCCAACATTAAGCCCCTCGGAAATGAAAGCAAAAAAAAAATTTTTTTTTTGTCTGGAAGGGATGAAGAGCTCTAATCTGCTGGCTTTCACTGATCAGAAGGAGATTGGCTGGAACATAGAGCCGCATGCCTAGACTCATTTGTAATTTCAACTGGGATTTGTCTTTCCCCAAAATATCTGTTTGAGGTCATCCCCAAGGAGGTCTCCATTTGTTCAGCTGTTTTCTAGTGAACAGAGGAAACTCAGAATTCAGCTTTTCATTTTCCATCTAGAGCAGCACAACGCACTAGAACTCTCTGCGATGGTAGAAAGGTCGTATATCTGCACCGCCCAAGATGGTGGCCGCTAGCTGCGTGTGACTGTTGAGCATTTAAGATGGGGCTTTTTATATAATTTAAATTAAATTAAACTTTAATGGGACAGCACAGGTCTGGAGGAACCCCTGCAACTCCGGATGATTCTGGGGCCCAGCGTCCTTGTAGACTATGGCCTGGAAAGGGCCCTTGGCACTTGGTGTCGCATCTGTATGCAGACCTCACGGAGCCACCATGGTGCCCCAGGCAATGCTCTGCACGCCACGCAGCAGATGTGTCACACGCTGGCAGCTCCCTGGATAAACAGCCCCGTCTCTTGTCTCTTTCAAGTTGGGGGCCTGGTGGGAGCCGTTTTCTGTGACTCTTCAGTAGCTGAGTAACAGAGCCTGGAAAAGGATGAGTCATGTGCAGACATCTTCTAGGGTTGGAACAAAGATCTAGAACCACAATTCTGAGAATTCCGCCAGCATCCCAAAAAGGGGGGTGCCCCAAATGAGCCAACTGGCAGCTTCAAATTCTCTTGCTGATTTCTGATTTTTTTTTTTCCCCCACAATGGAAAGCCTGTCTGCAAGAAAGGTGGTCATCCAGGCAGAAGGCTTGGTTTTTTCCTTTTTTGACAAGAGATAATTACTGTGGGCTTGATGGGGCATCCAGAGTACTGGAGCAAATAAATCGTGCAGTGGCCAGTGAGGGAGGGGCCCGGCTGCTCATGGAAGCGGTGGCCGGGTCGTCTCAATGTGATGTGGCCTGATGGAGCGCCCGCGTGGGTCTGCTGTAATGTGCTATGGATACGCAGCCAGCCGGTTTCCCCCATGTGGCTGGGGCTGTGAACCGCTGGAGCAGAGCTGGACTGCACAGCAGTAAATGAAGAGGAAAATTGAAGTAATGTTGTGTTATAAATTTATGATTTCATCTGCCCGCCCCAGAGGATGTTCGGCGATGGGGGGCGGAGATAAGAGCCCCCCCTCGGGCAGATGCCAAATTCTCATCTTTGTTGAACAGGAGACAATTTTGACATGCCTGGGAAGATTGGGGTGAGGCCCCCAACTGGGGTGAACTTGACCATGCTTTTCCTCATTCCTGGTGAAGACTTGCGAGTGTGCCAGGAAGTAGGCAGATACAATGGAATCATACTGGTGACTCGAATCAGGGAGGGACTGGGCGTTCCACCACCCTCCACCCCACCCACCCTGAGGGAGTCTCGAAGGTGACACATGGGCTTAGGTTTTTGCTGTCACGTTAACACTGAAATATTTAAGACCCCCAGCACTGAAGTTAGAGGCAAGGGAATCATTTTTCACTAGGAAATCCCTTGGGCAGCAGTGACTTGGCTGTTTGCATATAATTCATTAATCAATATTGTTGAAATCATGGTAAGAAGTCTATTGCTGAAAGATCTGATTTGATAGCAGGTGATTAATTTGGAGGAGAATTGGGCTGGCCAGCCATGAGATAAATACCAAGGAAGGAGCCAGTACGTGTGTGTCCACTTAAGGCACCCGAGTTCCCGTCTCTGTCCCAATACTTTATCCCTCTGTCTCTCTTTCCCCGTTGGGTGCCAGAGCTCAGCGACTCACTGGGGTCTGTTCCTCTGCAGTCAGGACAAAGCCGCGAGGTCATCCTGGTTGGTCTGGGCATCACTTTGTCAGCAGGGCACCAAGTGCTGGGAAATAAACTCGTGCAGAAAGAGCAAGCAGGAAGACCCTTGTGGGGTGTAGACAGATCAACTGGCCAGTGAGCGGTGACTGCAAGTTTGGAAAGGCTCTGGCCGAAGCGAGGGAAAGGAGCCACAGCTGGTCTCTGAGAATTGGGGCCCATGCGCACTTCAGGGGACCTGCAAAGCTTTCTACAGATGGCAAGACTCAAGCTCCCAGAAGGAAGGGAAGAACCCCGATGACGTGGCCTTGGGCCAGAGGCAGGGCTGGAACCCATCTCCTGATGTCTAGTCCAGCAAACTTCTGTCTTAGGTCTGATGACAGATCTTCTGGTCAAGGTGAAAGCTCTGATACCAACAAGCAGGGGAAAGTGAAGGTGGGTGGGTCCCATTTCTGGACCGCCTTCAGCATAAAAGCGCTATGAACAGGCAGCAGGAGGACCCGCAAACTCTAAGTCGTGATGCTGCACCCAAGCTGGAATTTAGTGAACGATCCTGGTGTTCAGCCGTCACCTGCAGGGTCAGAAAATGCTTGTGACATGTGAGAATCCACCTGGAAGTGGCTGATGAGACCCCAGAGCCTGGCTTCAGGGTGTTTAAGTTGCTGTATGGAGCCGCAAGGATACATGTGGAAAGCCGCCACTCACGGGCCTTATGGTTGGAGGGCGTGGAGACTGTCCTAAACCTGCCCATCAAAATGCTTTCTACTAGCGTTTTGGTGACAAAGCAACAGAAATAACTCTGGCTGCTATCGACAGTAAAAGAGGTTTTTGGAAGGGGCTTGGGCAACGGACAGAAGTGCCAGGAAGGCCGGGGAACAGGCAGGAACTGGGGAGCCGGGCGGTCAGCCAGCAATGACCTGGTTAGGGGGCCACTGTTGCCACCAGCGGACCCCGGGCTCTGCTGCTGACACCAGAATAGATTCTGAACCAGCCGCCCTCCTCTGCCCCACTGGCACCTGGAGAAGACTTGCACTGGCCCAGCCCGGGTTCACAGTCTGCTTCCCAGCTGCCAGGCTCAGCAAGAGCAGGAGGGAGGCCTTTCTGCTTCCATGATGGGAGGCAGGCCCATCTCCAAGACTCAGACACAGAGAAGGGGGTTCAGGTGCTGGGCAGCTGAAAACAGCCACAGGCGTCCCGCTCAGAGGTCAAAGCAGAGGTCAGGCTGGCAGCGGTGGTGGTGGTAAAGTAGGTGGCAGGCTGGCCAGGGTGGTATCTTAAGAGCGTGAATGGACTGAGTTTCTTCTATATGGAGCAGAGGGAAGCAAAGGGAGCCTGGCAGGCTGGGAACGGGGCAGCCATGGGTCTGCTATGGCCAGTGGAATTTCCATCCCAGAAGGCTACCCCAGCCTTCTTTGTAGCCGAACTCAAGACGTCAGGATGTGAGGAGTGAGGGTCTGAGTGGGCACCACGAAGGGTAGGGAGCTGCAGTGGCATCTCATGGGGGGTTGGTAACTGGTAACTGATCGGAGACGACCACAGGGACGCCAGAACTTGCCAGTTCTTTCCTCTGCACCCCATGCCCAGTCCAGCAGCGGTTTCCACAGACACCCCTCGGTTAGCCAGCACCCCCAGGTGATCTGCTGAGACGGGCGCCTGGAAGGAGCGTGCTTGCTGGGAAATGCCCGTCGAGGCTTTGGGTTCCTGTTTGTGGGGCACATTTAGCACAGCCAGGCCGTCCCTGTTCTCCCAGGGCCTTGGGAAGATACGGTGGAGTGTCCCTGCTTGGACGTGGCTTGGTCCCTGCGTCCCCCGGGCCATGGCTCACTGGGCCCAGTGTTCTTCCAGAGGCACGGAGTCAGCCCCTGAGTTTTGCCCCTAGACTGTGACCCCACCCCGCATTCCTTATGCTCTGTCCATGGTGCTGGCGAAGGACTTTAATCTCCTACTGTCAATAGCCTTAAGGTAAAGTACATACAGGGTAAGCTGTGCAAATGTCAGCGCCCGGCGCTGGCCGAGGGTCTGGGGCTAACCTGTGGCATTTACTCTGCAGGTTCAAGAAAGTGCGTGGGCTTTGGGGGTCTCTCGGCCCAAATACGGGCTAATCACCAGCAGGCTGACAGCAGTGCCCCAGCCATGGGCGAGGGGTGACCCAGGCCCTGGGTAAAGACCCCCACGGGAGACAAGTAATTTTGTGGAGGAAAATAACTCGGACTGTGTCTCACTCCCGCCCTCCCTCGGACTCCCGCAACCTGAAGCAGCTGCACTAACCGACGTGGTCTTTCTCTCTGTGTTCAAGGCTACCCCAACTTTGTGGCAACCTATGGCCGCGGCTACCCTGGATTTGCTCCTAGCTATGGCTATCAGTTCCCAGGTGAGTGGCTTTGTCCCCCAGGGCTCTGGGGACATGGGAGGTGGGCTGCATTGGGGGGGAGGGGGACCCCTAAGGAGAACCAACTCATGCATACGTCCATTCACGAAATGACCTACAGGTGCTAAGTTTCAGATCCACTTGACCTTGTATCCAGGTCAGGATGCAGCCCAGTTTCTGATTAACTGAAGTATTTCACTGGCTGAGAGTGGCTTGTAGGGGGAAGGGAAAGACAGGAGCCCTACCTCTGCTTGCCCTCCGTTTTCTGAAACCTCTTCCAGGTTCTCTCTCCTTGGGGAGGGGACTGAACTTGGGGCCCAGGGTTTTCTGTCACCCTGTGCCTCCCCAGCATTCACGTGCCTTGCTGTCTGGACCTCACCTTCCTTCCTCTCCTCGTCCGGCTCCGGTGCCCTTCTGCCATGTGTGTGGGGTGTGTTCTTGGGTTTGGGTCTGCTCTCTGTCCTGAGTGATGGTGGCGGGGGGTTGGTTAGATCCTCCCTTCCCTCCATGTGGGCGTCAGAGACTCAAGGCAGAGCGCCCGGTGATACCCACTCACGTGCCCAGGCTGCTCTAGCTTCCGTGTAACCGGGAGGCCTGGGTCTCTCACCTGCGGGGCAGCGGGGGCTGTGGTCCTGCAGGGATGGGGGAGGGGCGTGAAGGAAGTGATGATTTATGGGGCTTGCGTTTCCCTAGAAGCGGGGAAGCCAGCCTTCCCCAGACCTGGAGTACAGCAAGAGTGTTTTGGGGTGCTCGGGGGTGTCTGTGTTCTAAGGACAGCTGGGGGGTGTAGAGAAGATGCTAGGAGCAGAGTTCTGCCCTCTGGGCTCTGTGTCTTGTCAGGGGCCGCTAGGGAGCTGGGCTTCCACTCCTGGTTGGTCATCCTCCTAAACCCGGAGGCCTGAGCTGCAAGGCGGCAAGGCGAGCAGGACATGGCCCTGGGGGGACGGCGCTCTGAAGGCAGTGGAGGGCAGGGCGTGCGGTGTGCGAGGGGCCGGTCCCACCTGTGCCTCAGACTGAGCTTCGGGTGGGGAAGGGGCGTGTCGGGGGAGGTCAGGAAGCATGTGGGACACTGAGAGCCATGCTCTGTGGGGGACAGATCCTCAACCAGCAACAGAAGCCCTAGGCTCTTGTCCTGTGTGCCCATGGCCGTAGGCAGGTCACCCAGCATCTCGGGGCCTCTCTTCTGTTTTCTGGAAATGAGGGGTTTGGGCAGGATGGTCGCTGAGGTCCGTGCACCTTTCTGATAGCGGGGGAGGCGGAAGAGAACAGCAGGTACAGAAGCAGAAGTTCAGGTGGAGGGGGGTGCGTGGGGGGACTTGCCCACAAGTGTGTCCCCTGGGCCGGGTGGTTTCCCCACCAGGGTGGGCCCCTCAGCTGCCCCAAGGGAGCCCTCCGCACCGCTTCTCTGCTGCACGTGGCAGCTCAGGTGGCCACGGGCCTCTCCAGGCAGGACACCAGACACCACAAGCTGAGAAGCCAGCACCGGGCCAGGCACGGTCTGCACCTCCTCTAGATTTTCCCTCTACGGATGGGGACCCTGAAGCCTGGAGAGGTAGAAACCCTGTTCAGGGGGTCACAGCCAGTAAGGGGCAGGGCCAGGACTGGGACCCAGGTGGCCTGGGTCTTAACTGCCACACCCCATCATCTTCCTAGCATCTGTCTGTCCAGCACGATCACACTAGCCACATGCAGCTACTAAGGTTTACATTTAATTTAAGTAAAATTAAGTAAAACGGAAAATTCGGTTCCTCGGCCACATTAGCCACGCTTCAGTTACTCAGCAGCCACGTGGCTGGGGGCTACCGTCTGTGCAGAATATAAAACGTTTCCATCACCGCATAAAGTTCTGTTGGATGGAGCTGTTCCGGAGCCTACATGAAGAGCTGTGTTATGATGAGGGGTGCTTGGTCCCCACACGCACGTGCATGCGTGCACTGCCTCTCCTGGAGAGACCTTGTGTGTCACCATCCCTGTTCTCCATTCCTTGCCTGTCCTGCTCAGCCCAGAAGCTGGTGGTAGTTTGGGGGAAGCCTTTCCTCTCCTTCCCTCCCCTACCTTCCTCCCCAGGGGATAAGAAGATGTGCAGGGTCACACATCCTGGCTCGGTGAGAGTGCCTTGCTGCTCTGTGTGCTTGAAGCCTACCTCCCTTCACAATCAGGTTGCCATTGCCCCCTCAGTGTAGCACTAGTCCCAGCAAACAGTTAGGGATCCTAACCCGGTATAATTCGGGGGACTCCTTGCTCAGGCCCCCGTCTCATCTGAGAACCTGCCCTCGGGGCCCCATGAGCCAGCCCGGGAAATATCTGGTTGAACTGTGTCCCAGGGACCTGCATCCTTGGGTCTGCCCTAGATGGACATGTATGCAGGACAGACAGAGATGCAAGAGTGACCAGCCGAGGCTGGGTAGGATGAGATGGGATCCCCCAGGTGCCTAGCCCTTCACCACAAGCCAGGGCTTTGGGAACAGAGCCGGGGGGAGGGTGGTGGTAAAGGGACATGGAATGGGCTTGGGGTAACCTGCCCCTGGAGGAGTGGCCTCCTGTGGAAAGGTAGCTCTGTCTGCTGTCCGGGAGCCTCGAGCGGCCGAGGATTCTCGCACACAGAGCCCAGGTGCCCCTGTGGTTTTCCAGACTCCTCCTGGAGCCTCGGCCTCAGGGGCAGGGAAGCTTTGCAGCGTTCTGACCTGAGTCTCTTGCCCTGTGCCAGTAAGGAATGTCTTCAGTGGATCTGGCCGGGGGGGCTGGGGTGCAGAGGGGTGACCCAGGGGAGGGCAACCCAACTCTTCCCTCTCCTCGCCCCTATCAGGGTGGCTCTGCTGACCCCCTCCCCATGCCTGTGAGTCGGCGACGTCAGCACAGATGATCTCATCACCGCCAAGCTGCCCTGGCGTCTTTTCTTCGTGGTCTTCCTTTTCCATGTTCTCGGTGGTGCCCACTTCACCCACTGCCCACCTCGTCTCTCTTGTGATGCGTGTACCTCCCGCACCCCTCCCAGCCCTTCCTGAATCCATCCTGTGGGGGGATGCAAAGTAGCTAAGAGCAGCGGAAGGACACCCCCGTCCTGGAGGGCTGCTGAGGGCTGCATCCTGTGTGTCCTCGCCACACGCCGAGTATCCTGCATCCCCTGCAGGAAGGCGCCGCCTCTTCACCTGAGTTGGCCCTTCCTGTGAATCCCCATCTCATCTGCTGGTGTCCCTGCCTTACCTGTGTGACCTGGGCTTGCTGCAGACCTTCCTGGTTGCCCAGTTGGTGTTAAGAAATGCCTGTCTCTGCCCACCTTTAGGCTTCTATGAGAATAAAGGAGAGCTGCTCCAATAAAGGGGGCTATGGGCTTCAGATAACTGTTCGAGTGGGAGTAGTTCTCTTCCAGAAAGACTGAGTGCCGACCAGCCACCGTGGACGTGGCTCCTTCCTCCCAAGCCCAGATGGTCCACCGCGTGCCCCTTACCCCCAGCCCAGCCCTCGTGGGTCGGTGAGGGGACTGGACTTATCACGATCCTGATCGGTGGTCTCCTCTCTTTTTCCCCCTCTGGACCCTCGTTTCAGTTCAATCTGTTAATTTCTGTTCTTATTTCACTTTGCAGACTACTTGCCGATTTCACAAGACATAATTTTTATCAACTAGCTCTTAAGAGAGGCATAACAAATTGGGGTTTGCTACCATTACTAGAGAGAGGACACAGTCCCTGCCGGGGCCACCCCGCTGCTGTCAGTGCCCACTGAACACTGTCGTAGCTGCCTGTTGGAATGAATGTCCTTTTTCTCATTTTTAATTCTTGGAAAAGACTCCTGTCCTCAATGCTTCTTTCAGTTTTTTAAAAGCAATTTTATTCTCCAGTCCCCTCCCAGTTTGCTTCTCATATGCACTGTGGACACCTCCCCCACGTATTCCACCTGCCACCCTCCCAGAATGTCATGGGGCCGGGGGGAAACTTCTCACAAACTTTGTAGAGCCTTCCTCAAGGGCATCTAGGAAGAAGGCCTCAAATTATTTTAAATAATCACCAAATAGGCTTGTTGGGGCATTTCATGGGTGAGCTCTTAAGTGCTGGAGCCCACAGGGGTTGGGGATATGTGACTTGGAGCACCTGTGTCCTGTGGCGGACAGAACCAGAAGTGAACACACACACACACACACACACACACACACACACACACACACACAGACTATTCTATAAATACTAATGTGAACGATCTAATCTGGAAGAAAAATTATATAAACATTATCTGGTTGTCTTTGTCTTTGGGGGCCAGTCCCTCAGTGGTTGTTGCTATAAGAATGCACATCTGTCTTCGGGAAGGGACAGTGGAGGCACCCAGGTGCTGCCGCATCTCAGGCCCTGTGGGCCCCGATCCACACTGCGTCCCTCTTGCCCTGGCACCTCTGCCCTCACCTCGCTGCCTACTGGCCTTGCATTCCCTGCTGGCATCAAGGGCCTCTTGGCCCACTGGGGTCAGAGGGCACGAACACAGAGGGTCTGTCCTGATCAGGTCGGTACCCCTGATGGTCACCCCCAGAAGGGCTTCCTTTCCGTCCACTTCCCCACTCTCTTGGATTAACGAAGTACAGCTCAGTTGGGCCCTCAGGAGTCACCCTTGTTCACGCTCAGGGTTTGTGAGAAGTGACCTGCGTGCTTCCGTCGGATGCATTCAGTCCATCCTCTTGAATGTCAGTGTCCTTTAGACCCAAGCTGTGCAGTTGTGTTCATCTCATTAAAGATGCTTGATGTAATCATTGGTTCCTTTCCTTTTATTTTCCCTCAGGCTTTTTCATGAGTGCTGTTTTTTCTTTTTAATCTGTATGGCTTTTTTCCTCTTTATTTTGTTCTGCTATGAATTGCTTTGCTTTGGTGAACTTGTCCTAGTATATGCTTGCCTCACAGACGTTTTAGCCGTTGTGAATTTTCATCTCTGTAAATAGTTCGTCTGTGCTTCTCCCTGTTGCCGTTTTATTTTTACCCCTGTAAGCAACTGAGGTAGAAAAATAAATTGTTTACCACGGACATGCTGTGTGCTGCCGTCTCTTAGCCCGACAGTGTCCTGCTCTCGCTCCGGGGAAGGTGAATGCACTGAATAACCAGCACCAGTGACAGCCTAGCGCGGTTTCCGAAAGCATGCGCACTCCCCCTGGCTGCCGCCTGCCCCCAGCCCTCCCTGCTTCCTCGTGTCCCCTGCACTTGCTCGAGGTGGCCCTGTCCTTGAGCCGTGGCCGAGCGTTTGCATGCAGCAACTGCTCGGTCCGCTCCCGTGCCCCCTTCCTCTGCCATCACCCCCTGCCCTCGAGTGAAAATGCCACCGAACACCTGGAGCCCCTCGCATCTGTGCACCAGGTGTGTGTGAGCCCGTGCACGCACTGTGCACACCTGCCCACGCGTGGTTTGCACGTAGCTTGCTTTCCTAACTCCCCTGTACGGTGCAGGTCCGAGGAGGCACCTGTGTTGCTGGACATGAAGTTAGAAGATCTCATTTCCAGGTCACTTGGCCACGTAGTAGCCACGTGACCTCGAGCAAGTGACTTAGCCCTCTGAGCCCTCGGGATTATAACAGTGCCTAGTGAGTTAGGTTTTTAGAATTACCTAGGGTGATGTGTATATGCGAACATGCCCTGTAAATTGGTGAATGCTATGCAACTGGAAGTTTCAGAAACAGTGGGCACTGGTGTTCTTATTCTACCACCCTCCAGAGTGGTTTTCTCTTCCTCGTCACCCCCAACGAAGCTGCTTGCTGGGGGATCTACTTATCCGTGAAAGGAATGATTGAGAATCCCCAAGGGAGTTGCTGGGACTTTTTGCTTCACCCCTCCTCTTCCCTTCCTCCCTCCCCATGTACTGATCATCAGGTACCAAATATCTGGACGTGCATAAGGCTATAGCTCCTTCAGGATGCTCACGGCCCAGCCGAGGGAGACAGCCAGTGATCAGACCCACCGAGCATCATGGGACAGGTGCTTAGCTAGACAGAGGGAATCTCTCTCTGCTATAAGGGCACAAAGACAGGCTGTTGGTCCTGCCTGGTGTGACCCCACTACTGGGTCTTACAAAGTCAAATAAAATTAGCTGGGTAAAGAAGAGAAGGAAGTGTATCCCAGGTAGAGAAATGACATGCTTAGACACTGAATCAAGTATTTTTTTTAAAGAAAGAAAATGCAATATAATAATACCTAGGCAAAATAAGAATTTGTTTTTTCTCTCCAGTGTGGAAGAAGCCTGATGTGGCTCCACGGTATCAAGGGTCTGGGTTTCTTTGATCTTTGTGTCCTATTCTCTTCAATGTAAGACTCCATCTTATAGACTAAGAAGGCTGCTCAGGCTCCAGCCATTACGTACTCATCCCAGAAGAACACATCTCTTCCCTTTAATAACACTTCTTAGAAGTTATGTGTGGCACTCTGCTTCAATCCTGTTGGTCAGGCCTTAGTCACATGGCCACTTTTAGCTGCAAAGGAACCTCAGGAATGTCTTTATTCCTGGTAACCATGTGCCAGCTAAAAACAGGGTTCTGGTATTAAGGAAGAAGAGTGAAATATTTATTAGGGGACACTTAGCAATCTCTGCCACAAACCTGAAAGGGGCTGCGGTGCAGGTCCCAGGGATTAAGAGCAGTTAATGGGTTGGGGGTGGGTCAGGGGAGACAAGGTTAGAAAGGGGGGCAGGTTCCAGAATTCACATTTGATCCACAAAACACATGAAAAGCCCTTAGAGGATTTTAGGTAGAGGAGTGATGTGGTCAGATTTCCAAAGTGAGTCAGAAGGGGTTTGGGGCGGCGGGGGTGGGGGGCAGTGAGGGACCCATGTGGGTGAGTTCAGAAGAATGCTCCCCTCTTTCTGCACTGCCTCTCCTCCTCTCTGCCTCTTCCTCTCGGGGCTCTGTTCCTCTCCCCCTGCCTCAGGTTGGCTGCGGCCCTTTGGGGGTCTTTCAGCTCTACTGGGACAGCAGGGTTAATGCAGCCCCAACCGTCAAAAAAGTGTCTGAGCCACAGCCTTGGCTACTGAAGTGACCTCAGACACAGGGCGCTGGGGGCAGCCAGGAGAGTCAGGCTAGCATCCCTGGCTCAGCACTGCCACCTCCCTCCTAGGATGACTGTGTGGGAACAGCCGGGTGGTACAGGTTCCAGGCGGGGAAACCCTGGGACTCTGGTTCAGGAAGTACCAGTTTGTGTTTCTGCGTCCTCAGTGATGGAAAGCAGATTTCATTCAGGTGCTGATGTTGACTGGCTTCCTGGAGCACTGGCTTAAGAATGATCTTGAGGCCAAGTCTTAGCTCAGCAGAAAGGGAGCGGTGGTTGATTAGTGATGCCTGCATGGTTGCTGGATCCGGAACTCACAACTGCTCACCACGTATTTTGCCTTCCATGTCTCCAGTCTAATGATGGATGGTTCTCAGGTGCTGGTTCAGTTTTGGTCCTTCTAAAAGATGGTCATTCTGTTCCACACCGAGGGAGGGGATGTGGTCTGAGGAGAGGCGCCATAGCTCAAGGATACCCTGTTCTCTCTGGTGGAGAAGCTGCTGTAGCCCATCTTCAGTTGTGGCTCTGCGGTGTAAGCTTCGGTCACATCGTCTAGTCTTTGAGCAAAGACCAAGTCTTAGTGGTCTGTCTTATCCTGAGGGCCGTGGCTTGAATGTGGAAAGAAGAGGGAAGAGGGCCCGAGTTTTTGGAAGGGGAAGGAGTTTGCCTTATGCCAGATGACTGGGGGAAGCAGCCCGGGGCAAGGGGCTGCTTCCTGAGCTCGCTCACACCAACCTGTCAGTTCCCTCCGGTTTACGGCACGCGTGACGTGTTCAGACGTGCTGATAGCTGCCACGCCAAAGGCCTGGGGCCCTGCCTGGATGGATAACCTGGGCCACTGCAGGGAGCGACTCCAGAGGCCTTCCGTCCACCCCTCCCCCAGCCCACCCACATGGCGGAGACCCTCGTGCTCAGCTCCCACTCGGGAAACCTGTGCTCGTACTCCCACCAGAAAAAGTGATGCTTTTTCTGGTCAAGTTCTTGAAGAGAGAGGAGCAGGCCTCCCTCCCAGCCTCTGTGACTGTCAGGGGAGGCAATTCCAGGGCCACTGTGGTGGAATCACAAAACCAGTGGCCACCACTTCACTCGGGTGTCTGTTTAAACCTCAGGACTTTCCTCTGCTTAAGTTTGGAAGGGGCTCTTTCCTCACCCCCTACCCCAGAAATGCCCTCAGGGGGAACCCCGGTATACCCTGACGCGGTAGGTCCTCAGCTCTGCCAGTGCCGCCTGGCTCGGGGCTTCTGCCTGGGTTCCAGAACGGAGCCCTCCCAGCGAGTGATGGCTGGCTCCTGACGGGTAGGGGAGCCCACCTTGACATGCCAGGATGGGATGGTCGGCTCCCCAGGCCTGTTGACATGTCCACAGTCCCAGGCGCCCACAGCTAGATGTTTCAGCACTGTAAACAGAAACGCTCCCTTGTAACGGGAAGCCCCACCTGACACGGCAGCCCGCACACATCTGCTTCGTCACCAGCCCTCTAATCTGCACCTCCCTCCAGCCCAGAGCTTCGTCTCTAGGGATTACCCCCTTCGCAGATTGGATCCACAGGCAGATTTGCAATCACAAGCCAGCGCCTCCTGTGGCCAGCCCGCTCCCACGCCGCCTGGCCCTGTGGGCACTGGGGGCTTATCCCTCATTTGAATATTAAAGCTTAGTCAGGACAGTGTAGCTGCTGCTTTAAAAGAAAATGAGGAAGTAAAATTCTGCAGCACACCCCTATTCTGGCACGAGATGTGCATGGGCCGCCCTCCCATGCTCCTCCCGTCGCATAGAAAATCAGGGGCTGACGCTATTCCCAGATGATGAAAGCAGAGCGTGGTGCCTGATAGGCACTTAATAAATGTTTGCGGAAATGAATCGGAGCAGTCTGAATGGATGGGATTGCGGGTTTCACTTTCCATCAGGTTTCCATGCCTCTTGAAACTCCTCTGCATGAAAAAGGGAAACGTGACTCGGGGTGCCAATGCCAGAGACCCCGGTTCTCAGGAGGGAAGTTGGGAGACTGAGTTCTTGTCCCCAGCTTGCTGGGACAGTCAGGCCACCTCTGGGCCTCAGTTTCCCCATCTGTCCAATGGGGCTATTGATCTCCTTGTCTTATCCCCTTCCTCACAGATTGTTGAGAGGGTCACTGACCAGGCATTAAAACCAAAACAACAACAATAACAAATAATAGAGTGTGAGATTATAGGCAGACGGCAGTGCCAGGCCTGAGGGATGGGCAGCTCATGCGTCTAGGACAGCCAAGGACAAACCAGAAGGCCAAGATGGGCCCCCATTCCCTCCTTCTCCCCAGGCTGAAAAGACGAGCAGAGTCCTACCCCGAGATATCTTCCCTGAGTCCAGGTCAGCTTGGATCCCCTGCCTCAGAGAGACCCAACCAATGGGGTCACTGCCTGTGCTGCCGGTGCGTTCCGTTGGGGGTGGGCCATGAGAGCGCATTCTCGGTCGTGTGCTGGACAGTGTCATCAGGACCTGCCGGGGGCTAGATCCTCTCTGGGCATTGGGAAGGGATCCTGATAAAGCGAGTGAGGAGGCCAGAGCCTGGAGGGGCGTCGCACAGGCAGCCAGATGTATCCCCCTGTGGTCTGACGGGGGGGGAGGGGTGGCAGGGTTGGGGAGTCACTGACTGCCAGCAAAGCTTTCAAGAAGGGGCACCATCTGAACTGGGTTTTGAGGTGCAAATAGGAGTTTGCCATGCAGCCAGTGAGGGAAGGGTACTCCACGTCCAGGGATTAGCAAGTGTAAGGGCCCAGAAGCATTACGTGGCTTCCCTCCCTAGCGTTCCTACCTCTGTTGATGATTCTGTGGCCCCCATCTGGGCAGGTGCTGTCCTATTACCTGGGCCAGGACAGCTGGACAACAGACTTTAGCACTGAGAAGCTGATGCCACTTCTTCCCAGACCTAGGGAATCACGGGCAGACACTCTGTGAACCAGGGGTGCTGTCCCCACCGTTGCCTTAGGCTGTTCCCTGTCGGATTGCACTGAGCTGGCCCAGTGGGCCCTGGGCGCTGGCTGCCCAGGGCTGGCTTCCTTTGAGGCCAAGAGCCTTGCCCAGTTGCAGTCACCTAGAGAAGGACAGGAGAGCGAGAGTGCAGCTGCTGACCCCCCTCGGAAGCCCTGCTGCCCTGCTCTGAGCCCGAGCAGGCCTCAGGGCAAGCCTGAGTTTGCAGGGGAGGGTGTGGGGCCTGTCCTGCATCTCTCTTAGTGGAGCTGGTTTAGGGCCTCTCCACACTCTCTTCCTCTGACCTCTGGCACCGCCCTGGAATGAGCTAGGATTCAGGTAAGGCCTGGAGCAGGTAGAGCCCCTTTCTTGCCCACCCTGTTGTACCTATCCGTTCCTCTTCCACCCATTCCGCCCTTGCTTACCAGCACCTGCTGCATCACAGCCCTGCCCCAGAAGCTGGGGACACAGTGACGAAGCAGAGAGACATAGCCCTGCTTTCTGGGGCACGTGCTGGCAACAGAGGAGAGAGCAGGCTTCCACTAGATGGAAGGGCCCCCAGAGGTCCCTCTGGCTGAGCCCTTCCTAGAGGAGCTGGGAGGGACTGAACAAATCCAAGGGCAAAAGGGCAGGAGCGACCGCCAGCGCAGCTGACGCGCGAGCTCCGGGGGTCTTCAGCCACCGCAGCCAGGCCCTCCCTGAAGCCCCTGCGAGCCCCTCGCCTCCTGCCGTCACATTACCCACCTTGTACTTCAGATAAGACGTATCCTTATCACTCACAGGCAAATTATAAATGGTATCTATTAAAGCCCTTTGTATGTGAAATGTCGTGTAAATTAATAGGGTTTTAGACTAGGAAGGCCACGCTACTGTTATTACCTTGGGCAATAATAATAAAAATAGAAATAAAAGTTATTATTCCACTTACTGAGAGCTCACCCGATGCCAGATACTGGTGCACCGGAGCCACCAACGCGCTGAATTTCACAGCAGCCCTCAAAGGAGGTCATTAGTCGCGCTTACAGAGGAGCCAAATGAGGCCAAGGCGGGGTTACATAACTCATCTTGGGTGGCACAGCTAGTGAGCGTGGGAGATGGGATTTTTGCCACCTTGCTTTTAGCCATGTTGTGCATGGTTTCCTTTAAGCTTAACTGTCTGGACCTGAGTCCTTCACCAAGTAGCGTCTTCCTGGGGGTATTGCACTGGGGGCTCACTGAGATGGTCGGGGGGAGCCTCTTGGCCGTGGAAGGCGCCCCAGTGGCAGCTGCCCTTCTTATCATCAGTGTAACGATCATCTTCTCAGCATCTCGTCTGCTTTAAAGGTGAGGAGACAAAGGAACAGAGAAGGTTCTACACATCACCTTGTCACCTAGGGCTGACATGCAGTGGCGTGATCTGCCGGCTGTTCACATTTTTAATGATTTCTGTACCGGTTGGTACGTAGCAGCTGCCTTGAGCCCCCAGAATGCCTCCCCCTCACCTCCCGGGAGTCTCCCCCAAGACCCCCTGACCATCCCATGGTCCGCCAGTCAGTGCCCAATTCAAAACCTAAAATAGCCTGTCTCAGGGGTCAAAAGTGCTGGACTGCATTTACAGGAGAGAGAGCTTGAGATCACAGATGTCAGCTGACCCACAGAGCTAGTGATGGGGCCAAGGTGGGAGCCTGGGATCTTTCAGCAAAAAGTCTTGGGGTGCTCAAGACTTGAAGGTTTGCTGTCCTGGTGCACAGCCGTGGGTGCTATAGGGCTGGTGTTTGGAATTGTGCCGAGCCCTTGCACAGGCCCGTGAAGAACGAAGCTGGGGAAAGTAGGCAAAGAGAGGAGGCCCAGGAGAGTTTAGGCCATTTAGATTTAAATGGCTAAGGGAGAGATCCTATGCGGAGAATGCAAAATGTTGACTCTTTAACTGGCAATTGGACATCTGAAACTTTGAGAACAGGACATGTAAAAAGCCATCTGCAGGGCTTTCCTGGTGGCGCAGTGGTTGAGAGCCCACCTGCCGATGCAGGGGACGCGGGTTCGTGCCCCGGTCCGGGAAGATCCCACATGCCGCGGAGTGGCTGGGCCCGTGAGCCGTGGCCGCTGAGCCTGCACGTCCGGAGCCTGTGCTCCGCAATGGGAGAGGCCACAACAGTGAGAGGCCCGTGTACCGCAAAAACAAAACAAAACAAAAAGCCATGTGCACAGTGAGCTCTAGCAGGACCAATGGTCAGACCAGTGGCTTGCCCTGACACCCATTGGTGGTAGGTGGGAGAGTGTCTGCAAAGCAGAAATTGCAGTTTTATGAAGAGTGAGGGGAGGGGTGGTGCAGGAGAGAAGGAGAAACTCTCAGGATAGTTTGCTCACGTCTCCTTAGAAACTACAGTCTGAAACGCCTTCACTTTGAAGGTCTTGGTCTTGGTCTCTGACAGGCTGACGTTTGTTCTGTGGGCAAGTGGGTGTCCCTGGGCTAGCCAGGACCACAAACTGCTGTCACAGAGCGACGAAGGCTGGCTTTGGAGTGAACTCTTTGTGGCCACTCTCACCCTTGAAGTCTTGCTAGAGAGAGAGCAATGCGGAACAGAGTGTCCTCCTAGGGCCAGGAGCCAGGGCGGAGCACTTGTAATGTATCAGCCATTCCCGATACTGGCCCTCTGGCCAGCACTGCGGAGAAACCTTGCCTTGTCCCCAAGGCCCCAGATAGGCCAAAGCTAGAACTCCTTAGGGCCCAGAAAGGGAAGGATTTGTCCCCAGCTCGGTCGGTCCTGACTGAAAAGAATTTTGAGGGACCTGTGTTTTGGTCACGTGTACCAAGGGCCTAGCTTGGTGATTTTTTTTTAACTGAATTGAAGTGGTACGACCTTTAGGGGCTATAGGTCAAGATCATAGCCATGGGAATGCCTCCATTCCCTCTCCTTTTGTTTGCTGGATTTTGGAGAAAAGAATTAGCTGGAATGGCCACGCCCTACCCTCCACCGTCCTGCAAGGCTGTCTTCTGATCGCTGCTTCTCTCTCCAAGCAGGATTTGGTGTCTAGCCACACCCCCGTCTTGAGCTCAGCTATGAGAAGACCCTATAGTACACACAGTCAGGGGCCTGGCTGCAAGCTAGGTGGGCCCGGGGTAGAGGCCCCCTTCTCGCTGGCAGAGTGGCCAGAGCTCCCCTCTAGCCCAAAACCCTGCTTCTCGGTAGCCAGTTTTCTCTCCTTTGCGGGGAGTTGGTTTGTGTGCAGCCTGGGCCCGCAGCTGGAGACCCCTTTCCCGTCAGGACTAGTGACTGGAAGCTCTGTGAGGGCAGAGAGTGTGTGTGTTTAGTTCACTGCTATGACCCCAGTGCTTAGAATAGTGCCTGGCACGTAGTAGGTGCTCAATAAATATTTATTGAGCACATAAGGGGCTGAGAATGGGTCGGGAGTTACAGAGGCCTCTGAGGTCGGTCCCTGCAACAGTTCTAGGTGAGCAAGGGCACTGTGGGCCCCAGCTCTCTGTTGGGAGGTAATACGGCCCCCCTGGAGAAAGACGCCGGGCCAGAGTCCCCAGGGAGAGCTTTCTGCTTCCTGCCTCCCCAGGACCCCGGCAAGCAGTGCCTAAAGCCGTGTTCTCAGCTCCAGCCATGCTTTGGGGAGCACTGGAAGTTTCCTTTGTCCGGGCTGCACCCTGACATATCATCAGAATCTCTGGGGGCTGGGCCTAGGCATCAGAGGAAGAGGGAGGCAGGAGGAATTGCCTGGAGCAGCTGCAGGTGGGTGACAGTGCCCGCCCTCAGAGGGACCCTGGGCAGCTCTACACGCCTCCTGGAGATGCAGGGTGTGCTGGGGAAGGGGGTGGAGAGTGCTTAAAGCAAGCACAATGTAGGAAAAACTGTCTTTCCTGGTAGTGAGCATTATAAGAGAGAGTTTTATAAAGATTCCCCTCAGAAATCACAGCGTGTCAGAGCCATAAGGAACCTCAGAACTCACTCATCCGAGGTCACAGAATTAAGTGGTGACCAAGCCAGAACTGTATCCCAGGCGGCATCTTCTCAAACCGGGAAGGGGAGAGGACGCAAAGTAAGAGGCCCGTGACCTAATACCCCGCGGTGGACAGGACAGTTGGGCCCTTCAGTGTTTACTAAAAACCAAGGACACCCCAAGACTTCCTCTACATCAAGGATTCTCTGCCCTCGATCCCACAGGGAATCCTGTGCATGTCTGCATGCGTCAGAATTATCTGGAAGGCCTCTAAAAGATAGAGACAGAGGCCCTACCTGAATTATCTGGAAGGCCTCTAAAAGATAGAGACAGAGGCCCTACCTGATTCTTTGTGTGCTAAAGCTCCCTCAGCCGGGCTAGAAACCCGCTGCTCTGAACGGAGACCCTGAAGTGGATCTCAGAGGAGATGGTCGCAAGGATTAGATTCTCCACCGTGTTCTCAGGAGGGCCTTTCCTTCCACAAGGTTAGCGGAAGACAGGGTACGCAGATGTACACCTCAGTTTAACCTTTTGTAATTTTTTTTTTTTTTGGCGGTACGTGGGCCTCTCACTGTTGTGGCCTCCCCCGTTGCGGAGCACAGGCTCCAGACGCGCAGGCTCAGCGGCCATGGCTCACAGGCCCAGCCGCTCCGCGGCATGTGGGATCCTCCCGGACCGGGGCACGAACCCGTGTCCCCTGCATCGGCAGGCGGACTCTCAACCACTGCGCCACCAGGGAAGCCCCAACCTTTTGCAATTTTTGAAAACCTTTAAACCAAACGTTCTCCCCCTCGGCTGCACCCTGGGGTCACCTGGGAAGCACTTAAAGGTCCCCCTGTCCAGGCTGCACCCTAAACCAGATAAATCAGCATCTCCAACAGTGGGACCCAGGCCTCAGCATTTGTGAAAACTCCCCAAGTGGTCCAATGAGCGGCCAGCGGTAAGGATAGTCCGCTAGACAGAGCAGGTGCTTTTTCTTGTTGTTGCCGGCCCTCTCCTGTAGGCATTTGAGTTTGCTGCCCCTGCGCTGCAGGGTCACGGGAGTGGAGAGGCAGCTAGACATGCAGGCAGTGCTGCCTTTCAGCTCAGTTTACCCAGAGCAGTGCCTCCCAGCCCTGGCCCTCCTCCACCACCTTAGGGCATCTGACCATCATCATACCAGCTGACGCTCCACAAGAATCTAAGGTGGGACAGACTCTGGACTAGGTCCCAAGTGGGACATGGGGCTCGGTCCCCACCCTACAAGAATTTGCCACCCAGCGGGAGAAATCAGATGTGCACGTAAAAATAACTGTGCTTAGGTAAGGCAAAAACTGGTGAGTGCCACAGAGGCAATAAAAAGTAGGTGTGGCGTCGTAGAAGCCGCCAAAAAACCAAAAGTGCCGTTGACTTCTGACTGGCACTAAATTCTCAGAGATCCAGAAAGTCCAGAAAAGCATCTCGTTCACTGTCAGTGGGATGGCAACAGCTCTCACATGAGTTACTTACCCCAGAGGTGTGATAGTGCCAACCCCAGAGGCACCGCTTTCCAGTGACAGAGGGACTTGGGTTTGTCATCCTCTTACACCAGCAAGACAGGCTCTTGCAGGCTCAGAGCTGAAGGGATTTCAGAGGTCATCTGGCTTGACCTCCTTGCAGGAGACAGGAGTTGTTACTCGGGGCGCAGAGAAGTGAAACACGGTGCTCAAGTTATAAAGCAAGCCAGGGACAGCTGAGGCTGGCGGCCAGGCTTTGATGCCAAACCCAGTGATCCTTTTACTGCGCTGGTGGGGCGAGGAGCTCCAGACTGGTGAGATTGGGTCTTTAGGTCTGAATGACAGCTTCTAGGAGGCGTGGCACCTGCCCGCGCCTGGGATTCCACCGTTAGTGCTTCGTTCTTTGTACCCAGGCGGCCTCTTTTTGAATGCAAGATTCTCTAACAGGAGGGACATACTACCTTCCTAACACCTGAGTCGCCAGGTAAGAAACCTATAGCTCTCAAGTCCTGAGGTTTTATTAGCAAAACATTTTTCTCGTTGCTGCCTGATTTACTGCTAAGAAATGGGAGGTATTAAGCCACTGGGGTCGCGCCAGCGGCTTGGCCCAGTTGTTAGAGCTGAAAAGAACGCATGTTCTAATTTTGAGGTATGGACGTTCAGCTGCACTAAAATGACATCATGAAGTTGGGACATCCCGAAAGATTCCAGACCACTGTTATCAGTAGGAATTCAGGCCTCCTGTGTGCTAATGACCATCTGACCACGTGGCCAACCCCGGAGAAGGTGGAATAGCCCTGCGTGAGGGAGAGCCCTGTCTTGAGGGCAGGGCTGATGGCTGGACAGAGACCTGACGGGCTTCATCAGAATGAGAGCTCACACTTGTCGAAGCTTACTTCCTGGCAGGCATTCGTCTAAGCACTTTGCATCTATTAATCTCTGACTGATATCGCCATCTCTTTTACAAATGGGGACACCAAGGCACAGAAGGTTAAGGCAGCTTGCCCAGAGTCACTCAGCTAGTAAGTGGCTGAGCCAGGATTTGAACCCAGACAGGCTTCGTGTCTGTGCACTTGGCTATTGGGCTAACCTGCCTCACGAGGAGAAGCCTGGTTGCCCCCTTCACGCGTTGGCCAGACAGGCTGTGTCGAGGAGGGAGCCCTTCTCCGCATTGCCAGCAGCGGACGGGGGACGGTCATCTGGGCAGTGGGGTGCTAGCGTGGCCACGGGCACTCATGGACCAGGGGCTCTGCCACGCTTGCCTGGGCCTCAGCCCCAGCAAGGAGCCCTGAGCCCTGCCAGATCTGCCTAATGCCCTGCAGTAATCCCCTGAATGCCCCCTGCCAGGGCAACCCAGACCCCCATCCCTTCAAAAATAAAATAAGAGGTTTCCCAAGGAGGGAGTCTGCCGCAGGTGACCCCTGGCTCCTGAGGGCCTGGGGAGAGATGCTGAGCACAGGACCAGAAGCCGAATCTGCAAGGCTCTCCCTGTTCTTCCACCTCCTCCAGGTCCAGCCCTGGAAGCTCCTGGTCCCCAGGTCCCTCCTGCCGTCCTGGAGACAGGCTGCACTCCATGGGGACAGCTGTAGGCCCATGACGGCCCCTGGCTGGGGCAGCCCCAGCACCTACACACACACACACACACACACACACACACACACACACACACACACACACACACACACACACACACACACACACACACACACACACACACACACACACACACACACACACACACACACACACACACACACACACACACACACACACACACACACACACACACACACACACACACACACACACACACACACACCCCTTTCCTGGATCTGTGCTCACGCATCCCCCACAAGCCCCACCACCAAGGAGAGCCCATTGGCCTTAGAAATAGCATCAGTGGCTTAGCTGCCAGGTCATCTGGAGAATGTATTTGGGGTGAGCGGTGAGGCTGGGCGGCCTCCCAGGACAGGAGGGGATGGCAGGGAGCTGGGGAGGTGGACCAAGAAGACAGCCCCGGGGTGGGATGCTGGGGCAGCGCTCTCTCCTCCTCGCTTAGGAGCTTCCCAAGGAGGCCAGGCTGCACGGGGGGGATGGGGGGAACGGCGGGCTGTGTCGCCACAGAGTGGGTGCTGTGAGGGCTGTCTCTGCTGTTCTGGGCACACTGGGGGGCTCCCCTCCCCTGCTCCCCCGCCCCCAACACCTGTCACTCCGCTTAGCCCCGTTTTGATGGTTGAGTTTAAATTCAGCCCTTAGCAGTATCTGCTGAGCAGTCTCCAGCAGGAGCCTTTATCTGAGATTAGGGATAATGGATTTCCTTTCTTGGATCAGGGTTTTTTTTTTCCTCCCTCTTTCCTCTCTCTTTCTCTTGGACTTTTTGTCCAAAATGCACTCAACTCCAGAAAAGAGAGCTTTTGTTAAAAGTCTTCTTACTGACTCAACTCCCCTCCCCCAGCTCTGTCCCCCCTCCCTCCCCCCCACCACCATTTTTTTCATGCTTCCAAGGAAACCTGTTTCAAGTAAGAAGTGAGAGAGTACAAAAGAATAAGGACCTTCCTCCTGTCCCCGCCCTCTTCCTTCTCCTTCAGGGTCCCCTGAGCCCTGCTCCGGGCCTGCAGCAGAGCCTGGTGTAGCGTTGGGATGGGGAGAAATAACTTGACATCTTCCTTATTTTCCTTCAGCACTTTGCGCAAGCACCCACATCTTCAGAAATCTAGATCCTGCCTGGAGGAAATGGGGAGGGGACTTGGTGGGGGAGTCCCTTCCCTGGTCTGGCAGGGGTCATTGCTGTATACATTTATTTCACCTGGATCTTTCTTTTTCCCCCTTCAACAGCCCTATTACCATATTTAAATGCAAGTATGTCTCTTTTCATTGGCATTTGAAGTAGCTTAGCCTGACGTTTCTAGTATAGCTCCTTCCCTTCTGAACTTCTTTCCTCCCCAGTAGTTCTGTGTAGCTAGGGCAATAGTCTTAGAGTTTAGCGGGCTTCTAGTTTGCTGTGTTTGGGGGACGGCCCTCTCTCTCCTCTCTCTCCTCCCCTGCTCCCCGGTGCATGTTCCCTTACCGCCCTCGTCCTGTAGCAGCTCCTTATCTGGAAGGCTCAGTGGCCAACGCTGAGCCCCTCCGTTGGGCTGTTTGTTTGCTTGCTGCTGGCTTCCGGCACATCATTTAAAACCACAGGCACCGGACACGGGTCTGCTTGGAGGTAGATTGTCCCACGCGTGGGGGAGTGTGTCTGTGTGTGTCCCAGGGCGTGGCTGTGCGTGCACAGGCTAGTGGCCGAAAGAAGCCCGGGGGAGGGGACGTGCCCACCCCTTCCTTCACCTGGACACTCTGCAGCCACACTGGGTCACCGTGTCCTTCTGACGTTTAGTCCCACTGCTGGGACAGCCTCGCTGCCTGGTGCGTTGTCAGATCAAAACCCCCAGGAGACCCTTCAGTGCCACCTTGATTGGGACGGTGGAGCTCAGACAGAAGGGCCAGATCTAGATCCCCCTAATGTGCCTCCAGAGCCACAGGCCCACCCCACGTCGTCTCTGCGGCCCCACACTTCCTCCCCGAGCTGGCCCCCAGAATGCTTCACCCCTGGGCCCGGGGCCGTGATGCTGCTGGCACTGAAGTGTGGAGTCAAGACGGCCAAGCCAGCCTGAGGCCTCAGGAGAACGGCTAGGCTTAAGCCGTCTCCTGGCCAAGGTGCCTGTAGTGTCAAGAGGCCACCCTCAGGGCCTCCTGCCTATGGCTGAGGGCTGACTGCACCCCAGGGACCCCTGCCTGTGACCGGGCCATGCGCGACCCCACCAGCTCTTGACAAGCCCTGGGGAATCACCAAGGTGCCCGTGCAGGGGCCGCAGGGAGCTCGCCCTGCTCTCGAGAGAAGTTACTCTTCATTCCCTTCCGTTATTTTGGTGTGCCGTCTAGAACCAGTTTCCCGGGTGACAAATGTGTGGCAATCAAACACACCTAAAGATGCTGTGCCTTCCAGAAGCCTGAGCGCCGCTTATCCATGTCCCTTCTAAAGGCCGACCCGGACATCCCTTCCCACCCCTGTCTTCTGTGTCGGGGCGGGGGACATGGCCTGTGAGACGCGTCTGTCCGTGGCCCTTTCCAGGACCCTCCTTCACCCCAGCTCCTCTCTCTCTGCCAGGCTTCCCGGCAGCGGCTTACGGACCAGTGGCGGCGGCAGCGGTGGCGGCAGCACGAGGATCAGGTAGGAAGGTGTGCGGGCCCGGCGGCTCCCAGGCATGCCCAGTGTGCAGGGGAAGGTAAAGGCCCTGTTGGATGTGTGGCTGCGTCTGCCCACCACTCTCAGCACAGCCCGGAGGGGGGCGGGGGGCGGCCCCAGCGGGGGGTCAGTCCCGGGACCGCAAACCAAAGGTAGATGATGATTCCCTCCCTCGAAAGAGAAAAATGGATTTCTTGTGGACTTCGGACGGGCCCCTTCACCTGACAGCCGGCTTCAGGGCACCCGTGGGCATTTCCCTCCTTGGCTTTTGCTGGTTCACAAGGCCCCCTGCCTCGAGTCTCTGACCCAGCCAGAGAAGCTCTAGGTTGCCAAGGGAGACTCAGAGTCCATCCGTGTGGTCCTGGCCTGGGAGCAACCCACCCCTTTGGCCCCTGCTGCCCTTGGCAAGGGGGCTTGCTGATCCGGGGCTAAACCCCGAGTCCCTGAGGGTCAAACGTGAGGCCAACCCTGACCCCAGGGCGTGAAGCCGCTCTTCCTGAAGCCCCCGGGCCATCCCAGACTCTCTTCTGAGCCGAGACCAGAGGGCTCCGAGACTCTAGCCGCCAAGGGAATTGGGGTGTTCCCTCCCATGAGGTTGCCCAGGTCATTTGGTCTCCAAATCCAACCTTTGAGGGGGTCTGGGACCCTTGGGGTGAGCTGGGAACCTTTCCCCAGCGGCACTGTGGGCTCAGGCTGGAGCTGGGCCTTTGTCCCTCTCCCCCAGATGCCCTCTGCCTTCCTGAGCAAGCAGGGCTTCTGCTGTGTGCTCCCCCATCCCCCAGGCCACCGAGAGGCCCCCCACCTCCTAAACCCGGGAGCCATGGTTTGCAGCTCTCCCCCAACACCCCGCGGCCAGGCCGCTGGAGCACCCAGGGAAGTTTAGTCTGATGTAACAGGGCTCTGAGGAGGGCCGGGGGAGGGAGGTGCTGCTGAGGGTACCAGGAAATGGGGCATTAAAAGCCCAGAGGGCAAACGCCAAAAAGACCCAAACCCTCGGTGGTAAGAGACTGGCACAGTGAGGCCCTTTGGAAATGTCAGTAAAAATCCGTTCCATGCAAACTGGCACTGCCTCAAGCTACAAAGGACCCACTCCCCTGAGCCACCCGCTGGGGGCTTGTTTGGAGGGGCCAGGGAATTCTCAGGGGGCTGCTGAGGGCGTTAACCAGAGAGCTGGGCGGGGGCACCGGGCGCCTTTCCTCGGCTCCCGCCCGCGCAGCCGGCCTCCGAGGCTCCCACCGGCCCTCTGGCCAGCGTCTCTTGGTCCCCCTGCCCTGGGGGCGGGTTGCACAGCTGCCTAGTGTCTCCCTGTTCCATCTGGTTTTTTAACTTGAGAGCTTTTTGGTATCACGATAAACGAGCCTCTGTCCTACCTGTGCCTGGGGGAAGGGACAACAAAAAGAAAAATCCTGAGAGTTTTGAGTGTTGTTGGTTGTTGTTTTCTCCGTTCAGTTTCTTTCTTATTGTAACTTGGATTATGAAACTAAACTTTAACCCAAAATTAACCCTGCCTCTCTCCCCACCCCCATTCTCCTTGACTTCATGGCAAGTTTAAAGGGCAGCATGGGGTTCTTTGAGAGTCTGAGAGTGGTCTCCCCATGGTCTCTGCCCCCTTCTGCCACCCCTGCCCTCTCCCAGACCCCCAGAGCCAGGCGGGAGTCCCCCCCATCCCCTCTAACTCCTAACCCCAAAGGTCAGAGCCATCTCCAGCCACCCTTTTTTTTTCAGGACCAGTGGTGTTTTATTTGTAGCCATTTCCATCCGGAGCCAAGTCTCCCACAGGCCATTCGAGGTCAGCCATGCTCATCACCGCACTGTTAGTGAATTCTCTTCAGGAGTGTGCTCCCAGACCCCCTGCCCACACCAGCCTGGGTTAGTGCAAGGAGTAAACCCTCAGCTCGGAGGTGCCACCCCAGGATTCAGGCTCGGCCAGGAAGCTGTAGGGCACCCCCAGTGCAGCCTGGGTGTGCCCGAGGGCGATGACCAGGCTGTGCCTGCCCAAGTCAGAACACTGCCCAGGCTGGAAGACACCTGCCCACGTGTAGACAGGGTAGCTCGGCCCCCACCCCCTACCCCCTTTGAACCTGGAGCAGGGTTACAAGGCTGGGGAAGGAAGATCTCCACCTGTCTTTCTCTTAGTGCATTTTGACCTGTAAGGACTCTCCCCTTCCTCCCTCCCTCCCCCTAGAAAATGATCTGGACTCCAAGTCTGGCAGGATGGCCAATTATTTACCTGTCATAGTGGCCCCTGGGTGGCATTTTGGCATGTATGGGAGGGGCTACACAGACTTATTTGGGTGTGTGCATCGGCCCAGGCCAGCAGGGGGGCTCACGGAGGGCTGATTGCCTGGTCTACCTTCACCGCCTCCTGCAATCCTGCCCCACCCATCCCAGCTCCTCCCCCGGGGACAGGGATGCTCCTTCAGCCCCCCCACCCCCACCCGACGCAGCCTCGGCTGTTGGGGGATTACAAGTTCAACTGCATTCTCTCCTAGGGAGAAGCTGGTCTAGGGAGTCTGTGGAGTGCCGCCCTTGGGCTTGGTCCCATGTTGAACCTGGCCGGGGACTCAGAACAGTGGGAAACAGGGCCTCTGCTCCCCAGGGGCTCTCAGGCTTGGCTTAGAGATCAGGTGGACTATGAAAGGCCCTCTTTGCACTTTCATTTTTCTCAAGCTCCACAGTTTTGTGTGGCTTTTCCCTTCCTTATTATGACGCGCCGGGGGAGCTTCCTGAGCAGAAGCTCCAGCCGGAGGCCGTGGGGTGGGAAGCAAACAGCTTCGGTTCTGATGAGCTGGGCAACGGCATCCGTCAGGGCTACGGTGTCAGGGTAGGAGGGCCCTGGGCCTGGAGCTCTGCACCCACCTCAGCCGACTTCTCTGGGCCAGCCTGCCCCGGACCTGAGGTGGGTGGGCTCGGGTGACCCCCAGGGGGAGGTCCCGGCGACTCCTAGATGACTTCACTATCAGTGTCACTTTTCTTTTACCTTCACCCGGAAGTTTGAAACGTCATCTTTTCTTGTGCTCAGTCGAGACTTTGTTTGTTTATTTTGATCGTATCCATTCAGTTCCAGTGGCCCCATCATGCCCCTCCCCCAAACCTAAATCCAGTTTGGTAAACGGCTCCCCCAGACAAATGAGGGAAATGGTTCGAATCTCCAGGCTATTGGATTTCTGGGTGGCATCGCGGGTGGGTCCGTGTATCAGTCTTAGGCCCCGGCCCCAGCCCAGCCCCCGCCCAGCCAGGACCCCTTACTGTGCTTTACACTTGCCAGCTTTGTTCCCATCTAGTGACATGAGCTCCTGACGGTGGTGGTGAGTGTGAGAGTCATGTTCTGTTGTCTTTTCTCTTGCTTGGTTGGGGCTGCGGTGAGAGTGTCTCTGAGGCATACTCTCCCGCCTCTCTTACACTAGGATCTGCACACCTCCTCTCAAACACTCTTCTGAGCACGCTCAGCGGGAAGGTTTGTCCACACCTATTAATCCTCTCTCAGTGTCCAGCTTCCTGTTAGTACCAGCTGGTTTGCATGTTTTTGCTTGTTCAGATGAAACAGTTCAAGAAACAAACTCATATCCAACTCTCGAGAAATGTCTTTTTTGTACACTTTCGTTTTCGATTTTTTTTTTATTAGTTACAACTCTGAAACACCTGTTGTCCAGTAAAACATTTCACACCCCCTGCCTGTTCTTAGATTGTATGTCTCTGTGGGACTGAACTAAATGCATGCACTGTAGTAGATGTACTGGTAGCCGTAGCCGTAGTTGTAGAACATGCATTGTTGAGTTGATATTACAGGGCCTCGGACAGCTCGGCACAGCACGGCTGTGTCTGCAGGATAGCGTGGGGGCCAGGAAGAGAAGGGGCTCCATATTTTCAATGTTGCCAAAGGGCTTGGATCCATGTTCCCGCCATCAGCCACCACCACCTCCCCTCACACTCCCTGCTCCCCCAGTCCAGGACTGGGTCACCACCCTCAGCTCTAGCCTTCCCAACGGAGATCTCTCTTAATAGTGTCCAACTATAGTGAAAGAATGCAATCAGGGTTGGAGGGAGTCTTACCGTTCTTCCTTGTTCCTGTCTTCCTCCTGTGGTTCTTGAACAGATCGGGTCTTTTTCTACTTCTTAAGGCCCAGCAGCAAGGCTTCTCCAAGCCCTCTACTCCTTGAGTCCTTGGCCAGCTCACATCCAGCCCTTCAAGGATTCGGGTCCTTGTGGCAGCCCTGTCTACATGGTCGGAGGGGAAATGAAATATGATGGGGAGAGGGATTAAGATCTCAAGATCCTTAGTCTGCAGACAGGGGATGCATTTGGTCTTAGTCGAGGTCGGCATTTGTTCTTACGGTTGCTGAAGGTAAAAGGAGAAAGGGCGGAAGGGAAGTGGGGTGAGAGGGGTGACATTCCTGCTGTGGAGATTACTGGCACTGCTTCTTGAGGAGGGGAGGGGAGGGGAGGGGAGTGGTGGAGAGGAAGGGGGCCTGTAATATCCAAAGAGAGGCCACAGTTTGCCAGCATCGCCCCAGGAAGACTTCCCAGTCCTGCAGCCTCTGCCCTGGGTTCAGGGCGTGTGCAGTCAGCCATCTCTGGACACTTTGTCTCCCCTCCATTTGTGGTGACAAATCATGAGACGGTGCAGAGGTCTCTTAGAGCTCTTGGAGGCATCCCTAACCTTCGTAAGTTGATGGAAGATGAAGCAGTAGTTGCCACCTGGGACCTGCTCCTAAAGCCAGGCTGGTTGGTGGCTGTGACCCAACGCTGCAGGACGCAGGTGGGATTTGAACGTTCAGGGTGCAAGTCATCTATTAGCAGAGGAGACAGAAGCCCAGGAAGTCCCCATAAGAGTGTGCAAAATGGTAGCCCGTGGCATGTGGCCCAGTCGGGGTGGACCAGGATTGAATGTGAGCCGGCAGGTCGGCCAGATTGAGGGCCCCGAGGCCCAGGAAGGGAGATCTGGGAGGAGCCGGCCTTCTAGCCCAGTCTTCATGGGGGTAGGAGTGGGCAATGGCAGAGGGAGAAGCTGGAACTGTCAGGCTTCGGGGCTGCTGAAGCCGTAGATTGACCCAGAATGGGGAGCAGCAGAAGAGGGTGGGGACAGAGGCAGAGAGAGCAGAAAATCCCCACCACCCCCCACCCCCGCCTGAATCCTAGGTCTGGCTTTGCTGCCCTTTGGCTGGACGTCCCTGAGTTTCTGTTCCAGTAAAATTCAAGTCTGGGGATAGAATAAATCATTTAACTTGAGCCATAAAGTAAACACTTTGGGGAGGAGAGTAGATCTCAGACCCGCCCCACTTTTATCTCAGGACATCTTCCATGTCCCCGGTGAAATCCTTTGCCTCCTGTGTGTTCGGGGCTGAGGGAGTCCACTCGCTCCTCCAGCTGCTGGAGGAGTGCGGACATTGTCTGCACTGGTCGCGGCACAAGCCTTAGGGTTCCCAGGTGTTGCTTTCAACAAGCCTGTACCGAAGGTTTGCTTTGTGCCGGGCTCCAAAGCATATAAAGGCAGGTAACACTTCTTGCCTTCAGTGGTCTGAGAATCTAGATTCCTTCCACTGAAAGCCCCTATTTCCCACGATGCATTGTTTCTGGCACTGTCAGCTTCATTTAAAAAAGGAAAATGGATCACTGTGCTGCCTTTATTGCTAAAGATGGCTTTCCTAGGCCTCCGTTAGCAGAATCCGATGTCCAGGAAAGGGGCGTGGGGTGCAGGGTTGCAGTGCGGGCATCTCTTCTTTCCCGCCCAGGCTCCCTTGTGCTAGCAGCAAGCATCCTCTGGGGGCTGTGACCCCAAGATGGCCCATCTGTGGGTAAGGTCACGGGGACACCCTCTCATTGGAATAGAGCCAGCACAGTAGCCCAGAGGGAGAGAAAATCTGTGACCTGTTAGGACTGCTAACCAGCCAGATACTTGAAAGACTGTCCCGGAACGTACACCTCCCAGTCACTGCCTTGTGCTCTGGGCATGGGCACCTTGTTTCTCAGTTTGTCATTAAAATCTTCATTTCTGGGAGAGCCAGGACTTTGCCCGTAAAGAGTCCAGCATTGGATTTCAGTAACCCCAGTGAATTTATAATAATGTGCAGAGCTGCCCACCTCTGACCTCATCTTCATTCATTTTCCAAGGGCTTTGGGACCAACTCTGTTGAGGATAAAATACATCAGCTCTAATCAATAATTTTGTAATAGAAATACCATGCACTTGATAAATCAACTCTAGTGCATTTAGTGACTAGCCTCAAAGCCCAGACCTAAGTATGAGTTAATCCTAACGTGAATGGAGTGGGAGAGTGTTAATGGTCTTTTAAATCAGTGGAATTATTTTCAGTGGGTGACACATCCGTGCCCGCCCCCTGAGCTGGTTGGCCTTCTCACATGCTGGCTTGGGAGCACAGGCCCTGCTGTCTGGAGGAGGGGTGGGAAGAATGGTGCCCTTGAGAGCTCTATAACAGCACATATTCCAAAAGTTGGTGAACCCACGTGTTGATGAGAGTCATCAAAGGAGCACATACCTGGGTACATCATGGTTCCTTGTGTTCCTACAGAGCTAAGGCTGTCACGTCTATTACCGCAGCTACCCCGTGAGATGGGCAGAAAGGCAGAAGGTTTGGGCTCAATTTTACATGTTTGTTTTTATGAGAAAGCTGGGCTGCAGAGTGGTCACATGACTTATCCAAAGTCACACAGCTGGTTACCTGGTTAGCGAGGCTTTGGTCAAGGGTAAAGAACCCTGAACTTGAACCCAGGTCTTTGGCCTCCTTTAAGGAGCCCTGGGAGGAACCATGTTTGTTCCTGAAGGACTCACCTGCCGCCCAGACACCCTGCACATAGAGGAACGTCCTGGGAAAGCCCAACAGCCTCGGCTGCCAGCTCTGTGTTGGCTGAGGACTGAGGCTGCAAAGCTTCACAGGCCAACCTTTCAGACGTAGATTTCAGAACCAGACCCAGGGCACGTCTGCCGTGGCGTTTAAATCGGCAGATATTTATTCAGTGTTCAACAACAGTCATTGTTATTATATGTGACAGGCACCGTCCTAGGCCTTGATTCAGGGTACTCTGAGCTGTATCAGAAAACCTAGCTCAGTGTGATTAAATATTACAGGGGATTTATTGGCTGACATCCTGGAAGCTCTGTTGGAAGAGTGAGCTTCATGTGTTCAGGGCTCATTTCCTGCAGTTTTCTTAGCTTTGCCCTCCTTCTCATTTCGATATTGTCTTTTTGTTGGTTTCCTATGATGGCAAAATGGCTACAGCAGTTTCCTGACTCACATTACCCTGTCTAGAAGAAGAGGGGCGTCAGGTGGTCCAGGATTCTAGCAAAAGTCCAGAACTTTGTGCTGTTTGGTTAAGGCCTAGGTTACAAGAAGCAGTCACTGAGGGTGGGATCTGACCCCTCTAAACCCAGCTAAAGGAGCTAAAGGAGCTCCGACACGGTGGAAGAAGGATGGATTTCCAGAGGCAAATCTGGGTACTATAAAAGGGGGGGAAAGAGACTGATGCTGGCAGCCCTGGAAGCTCATAGATGACTCCAGAGCACAGTCCCTGCCCTAGAGGCGCTCCCAGCCTAGCATGGAGACTAATGTGTACTTACAATATGATGCCAAAGCCCAGTAAAGGAGGAGCACAGAGCTGTGGGGGGAAGTCGAGGAAGGTTTCACGGGGGAGCGAGTATCTATACTTTTAAAGGACAGATAGGAGCTCCCCAGGGAGCCTGGGGAAACAGCTTATGCAAAGAGCAGAGTGATTTTGAAGTCCTGCAAATGGTTCACTCTGACTAGAAAATAAAATGCATTGGCGTTGAGGGCAACAGCCAGTTAGAGAGCTGGGCAGAGTCAGAGCAGGGGGTCCTTAGTGCCATGCTAAAGAGCCTGGATTCACCTAGGTGACTGGGAGCCTCAGAGAGGCCTGAAACCAAGAAGTGACATCAGATTTGTTTGTTAGACAAGCCAGACAGCAGGGTGGATTAGAGAGACAAGAGGGGAGGCATAAGGACAAGTGGCAAACCATGAAATTGTAAACACTCCACAAATGTTCATATATAGCTGCCCAGTAAGAGATGCTGTGGGCCTTTTACTCTTCCCCATTAGCTGATTAACTCTGGGCTCCACGTCCTGCTGGTTGGGGGACAGTGGGAGGCTGTCTAATGGGCGGTGGGGATATAGGCTTGAAGAGGTAGAGAGAGGCTAGAGTCTGGGAGAGGCAGACTTTGAAAGCCCGACTGATGTAGTCCTATTGGTGGGAGAGAGAGGCTCGTATTCTTTATGGCAGTGGAACTCAGTAAAGACAGAACCAAGTAAGGAAGATCAACCTGGCAGTGGCCCAGCAAAGCCCAATCTGACCCCTTAAGCCCTGGGGCTGTGCTGGGTTCGTGGTCTGGAGCAAGGGGAGGAGAGCAATGCAGACCCTGGAGGGCGTTCCATCATGGGGAGTCCACCTTTGTTTCCAGCAATTCTCCTTTGCTTCTGCCCACAAGTTGTTGTTCATTACCTGCTCGGGGCTATTGGTTCCCATTCCTGTGCCCTCATGGCAGCCACTGCCCTCGTCCTTGCTGCCAGTCCGTTTCCCTCTGTCCTCATCTTTGGTCCCTCTGTTCAAATCCGGCTCAGAACACCAGGAAACCACACCCGATTAACCCTCCCTGGGATGCCCCCTCCTTCGCTCTAGCTTCTCAATGTGATCGTGTGTCCTCAGTCTTCTTCCTGATTGGTGAGTTCTCCTCAATGAAAGGCAGGGTTTTGAGTCTTTGGAAGATATTTTGCACGTTATCTCAGAGTGGTGCCTGCCTTCTCCAACAATATGACCCATCAATCCTCCGGGAGGCAGTCAGCCTCCTTCTTATTATAGATGAGTAATTACTGTGCAATTAGAGAAGGCAGAAAACAAAGGGGCCCTTTGTTCCTGGATGCTCATTAATAAATACAAAGGTCTCCCCTTTCCATCCTGGGATCCTGCACAACAGGAGGTGGGCAAATAATGCTTTTGAACAGCTGTGATTGGCTGTTGCAATTAGGTCGGTCAGGATGAGAGAGCCACAGCGATATCCACTCTATGGCATGGACCAGAGGGTTCCAGCCGGCATCTCAAAATTCAAACCCACCTGGGAGGCCCCTTGAGGGAAGGATATCTTGCAAGTGGTGGATAGAATGCTAAAGACACTTCCTAGCCAATTATAATAAAATAATGGTAACAGTAATATGTTAATGATATCTCACATGTATTATGAGTGAGTCACGTACTGTGCTAAGCCCACCTCCCTTATCCCATTTTATTCTCATCGCCCTAAGAAATGGGTGCTGTCATTCCCATTCCCATTTTTAAGGTTTAAAAGCTGTGGCTTAGTGCTTCCCTGGTGGCGCAGTGGTTGAGAGTCCGCCTGCCGATGCAGGGGACACGGGTTCGTGCCCCGATCTGGGAAGATCCCACATGCCGCAGAGCGGGGCTGGGTCCGTGAGCCATGGCCGCTGGGCCTGCGCATCCGGAGCCTGTGCTCCGCAACGGGAGAGGCCACAACAGTGAGAGGCCGGCGTACCGCAAAAACAAAACAAAACCTGTGGCTTAGCATGTGTGAGGTGTCAGAGGCAGGATCTGAGCCTAGGTCTGTCTCATCGGACAGCGCTTGTCAGCAGACGCTCCATCGTACCAGTCCTGCCATACCTGCAAAGCTCTGCACCTTTGAAACATACCCTCAACAAAAACCAACCGCTGCCATCAACTCAGTTCTCCATATCCCTGGTGGAGGAGGAGAGAACCCAGTCATTTTCAGGAGGCATTATATGCGGTTTTTGCACCTGCTTCTGCTGTTGCAGACTTAACATCACGGTTCTGTCTGGCTTTAGCTGACATTTCCGATCTGGCTTCTGGTCTCTGAATCTCTTCAGACCAAAGGCACACAAAGGAGGCCCAGAGGAGGCACGGTCGGGTAAGTGTGAGCCAGGCTAAAGATCATTATTAGAAAGGAGCCTTTAGCTGAAACAAAACTGAAGGAAGTTAGCCACTGCCTGAAGGAAACTAGGCCATGAAGCAGGGGAGGACGCTTTGGGCAAGACTTCTCGGTAGGGATGAGTTAACATCCCTTCACGTGAGCTGTGAGGACTTAATCTGGAAGGTCTCTGGGAAGCCCAGCCCAGCCCTGAGGCTGGGAGGGGATTGGCCGCCCAGTTGCTGGGGCTTTGCCTTAAGCCAGTGGCTGGGAGGGGCGGAGCCGGAGGCGGGAGCAGTGGGCTCCTCCGCCAATCGTCCTGCAGGGAGGCTGGGCTCCCAGAACCATGGCAACAGTACCATGAGCAGGGGCTCATTTGTTTTGTTGATGAGCAATTACTACGCAATTAGAGAAAGCTAAAAATAAAGGGGCCCTTTGTTCCTAGTTACTTATTAATATTAATAAAATGGTCTGTCCAGTTAACGCAAACCTGTGCGCCTGTGGTAGAGCCCACTGTGGGAGGCAAAGGCTGCCCAGCCCCGCTTTCCCCTCTCTTTCTGGAAGTTTTTTCTGACTGTAACGTGCAGAGGGTAGGCTTTCCCCGTCTTGGCCGGGAGAGGAGATGCTCAGCCTTACCAACACATGGGACCCAGGATGCCCTGGAGTCACTGACCCAGGCAGAAGAGTCTGGTCGTGTCAACCCAGCCTCCAGAGAAAAGACCACAAACACAGCAGCAAAACCAGAAAACATGGACCTGAGTTGGAAGAAACCTCTCGCCCAGTTTTGCTATGTACCCTTCGCCACGTTGTTCGACTTTTCTGGGTCTAGGTTGTTCAGCGCCAGGTGCATAAAATAGTCTCTAAGCCTTCCACTGAGGTAGCCCCTGAGATTTCAGTGTCTCCCCTCCCACCTGGCTTGAAGAGAAACAAATCAGACTTGGAAATGACTTGCTAGAAGGTTACTTGGTTGTTCAGGGGTTGACCCCACAACTTCTGGCAACTGGCCTTGGAGATGGAAACAGCTCAGAGGCATCCCTTATATCCCATCCAAGGGGACGGGTTACCTTGTGGATTAATCAGATACGGATGATAAGAGTCTTTTAAGAAGAAGCAGGAGAAGAGAAGGAGGAGGTGGAGGAGGACGAAGAAGAAGAAGAAGATGATGACAAGAGCGTAGAAGGAAGAGCAGGGAATCAGAAGACTTGGTTCCTGTCTGGCTTCTGCCAACAATAAGCTGGTTGATTTGGGGGCAAAGGGTTTCAGACTGTTGGGTTCTTGGGCACCGTTCAGCTCTATAGCTCTGTATTGCTGCTGTTTCCAAAGCTCGGGATCCCTTATCATTGGGAGCAACATGTGGACAGTGATAGTGCCTTAAGATCCGAGAGGAGTGACCGAAGAGAAAGCCAGGGGCTTCCAAGAGATGGGGCAACTGGTAGGGATGCATTTGAAAAAATCAGTCACACGTTTTTTTAATGTGTGAAGGCAATGAGAGGGATAGACATATTTCCAGAATTGTGTATCATTAAAACAAAACAAAACAAAACAAACCCTATAGTCAGATATCCATCCTCGTGTGTGGTTGGTTAACCCTTTAGGGTTTGGCATTCTGGATGGTATTCACTAATAAAGGTGGACCTGCTAATAGCTGTCGTCGATGAGCTGCGGAACTGGGGCGAACGCAGTGGTTCTTGAACTTGGCCACATGTTAGAATCACCTAGGGAGTTCTTAAAATTCCTAGTGTCCAGGCCACACTGTAGACCCATCCAATCAGAAGCTACAGGGGGATGGCGGGAGGTGGGGGGCACGGTGGGCAGGCCTCAGCGTTACTTAAAAGCTCCCCAGGCAAGTCCATCCTGTAACCATGGACTCAAATACCATCAGGTTCTTGCTCGATACGGAGCCTCACGCCATCTCTGTGACTTTGTCATCAGCCCCCCTACCTCAGAGACAGATAAATAGAGCCAAGCCAGACGGTTCACCCCAGCCTCCTCTAACGAGCGGGTCGGGGATCCTTAGCCCGCAGCCTTGGAGCCCAGGCCCCTCCTGCCCACCACTGGTCCTCCTGGCAGGGCCAGGAAAGCCACCCCTCCAGGATGGGCTGAAGGGGTCTTTGTCCTCATAGATGGATTCTCCTACCTCCCCCCCCAGGACAGCCCTGTCCTGGCTGAGCTTGAGAGCATGTACCCGTAGAACCAGCAGCCCGGAGCAACCATAAACAGGGAAGCAGCCACCCTCCTTGACTGTCTGATGAATGGGGGCCTTTTGGTAAGGTCGGAGTTTGTTTGTTATTAGAGACCTAATTAGAAACATGAGAGGGAGCCGAATGGCGCCATGCTTGGCCAATTAGTGACATGCATGCGCCCGCTTTGAACTTCAAGGACACAGAGCTATTAGCGCTTACATCAAACATGGATTAAACTCCTGTGCCTTTATAATCATTAAAGACGGGCTGCTCAAGTGGAAAGCCTTTTGTACAGGTCCTCAAGGGGCTGCCCCTTGGGCATCCTTCCCACTCCACCCCCTGGCTGCTGGAGCCCCAAACAGTGAGTTTCCATGAAATGTGATCAGGCAGTAAGTACTGAGGGTGCTAGGGCATGCCAGCTCCCCACAGGACAGCCCTCAGCAGACTGGAGTCTTCGGGGACTGAGACCAGCCCTCTGGTTGCACTTTCTAGGGTGGGAGGGCTTCCTTTCTCTCTGGCAGTGCCCTTTCCACCTCCCCCTGACCCCAGCGATGCCGCATGCCTGCTTCGTGCCCGGTCTTGTTCTGGGATGTGGCACAGAGGAGGGTGGTCTAGTCCTCAGGTGAGAGGCTGACCCCTGTCTCCTGTGGCAGGCATGGCCCAACCTCAGGGAGCCCCCGGTCTGATGGGGGAGACACCCCCGCCACCAGGGAGCTCCCAATTTGGAAAGGGCAGCAAGACCCATGCCCTCGGGAGCTGGCATTCCAACATTGGCGCTTTGATTCCTTGTCCTTGATTTTGTGACCTCTGTGAGGCCAAGAAATATCCAAATAAACAGAAGAAACCTTGTCAAACTCTGATGCGAGGAAGGACAGCTGGGCAGCGGGATTCGGTTTAAAAAGCAGCCCGGGGGAGTAGCCTGGAGACCAAGTGAGAGCTGGTTTCAGTCGGTCTGAGGCACTGTGAGACCCTGGACACATCCCCTCGTGGCCCCAGCCCTCGGTTTCCTTGTCCGCAGCCCCAGGGCAACAAAACCCGTCTTACTAGTTGTTTGGAGCGTGAACAGGACAGTGTTAAACGCCTGCCAATGCGCCTGGCACGCAGTAGGTGCTCAGTGAACCTTAGTTCCTTTTCTAGCCTGGCACCCCGAGAGACCACAGCTTCTAGAACCCTGTGCCCCTTGCCTCCAGACCCCGTTTTGCCTGAACTAGTATGAGGCTTTCCCCTGCCCCACCTTTGCTAACTGGGACAGGGCATCACCTATTCCTTCCGAGCTTTTCATCGTGACCGAGGATACTACAAGGATGTGGTTCTGGCCTTGGGTTTCATAGCGTTTTCTGTTAACAATAGTTACAGTGAAGGAAGTGTACGCTGGGGCTGCAGTGAGTGGAATCACTTACAAGACACAAGCAAGGACCCGACCCTTCTGGCGGGGGGCGGGCAGGGTGAGAATTAGAAAGCGAGCACGCCCAGCGCACACAGCACGGCTGGGGCGCCTGGGTCCATGCGGGGAGAAGCCAGACTGGTTTCTTTTTTGGAAAGATAAAGAGGTGGGTGTGCCTTGGGGACACAGGGGGTCACCCGAGCAAAACACAGCCAGGCAGATTCTCAGGATTAAACTAGGAGCAGCAGAACTGCTACAGAGAGAGAGGGAGTCCTTCCCAGGCCGCACACCCCCTAACCTCCTTTCCTTCTGATTCTCAGGTCAGGGAGGGCTGGAATGGGAGGCTCTGGCAACGCCCATGTGCTACTCCTTGCCCATTCTAACCTGTGTGGGCCTGGAATCTGAAACCAGTTAATTTAGGGAAGAGGCAGCAGGATGTGAGTGTTAAAACACCCACCGCCTGCTTCAGTCAAACCATAAACATTTGTCTCTGGGGTTGACTTTCCCTCGTCTTCTGAAGCGCTTGAGAGGCTCAGGGCGGAAGTGTTGTTGAAAGGCTGCTTTGTATCCCAGAGGAATCAGGATCACCACCTTGCGTTCACTCCTGTGGCCTGAGCTGGAGCGGCCCCTGGGGTCCCTTCCTTGGGGAAGCTGCTGCAGCCGGGCAGACAGTTCACACTGGCAGAGCGAGTACCACCTCGGCCCTAGGGACTCACGTCGTGGCCTTTCCTTCCCTGGGGCCCCTCTCCCCCTTCTTCCTTAGAACATGCAAACAAGGTCAGTCCCCCAAGACCCCTGGGGTCTGGGAGAAACAAGAACCTGATGGTGGCCCCAGAAAGTTCGTTCTTTGCCCTCATGACAAAAGCTTGGTTTCTTTGGCCATCGGGCCCAGGCCCACTCAAGGCTACTGCATCCCCAGAATTTACCCCGTGAGCAGATGGTAGCCAGCCACTGACCCCCTTCCTCCCCCTTCCCTCCATCCCGACTAACGCAGCCTAGTCCTTTGGTTGGAAGAGACACACCCACACCCGAATCAGGGCTGATAAGAAAAAAGCATCGAGATGGAAAGAGAATGAGATGTTTTCTGCTGAGATTGTACAACAAGAGAAAGTATAAAGTACCGGCCACAAAGCCCTCCTCGGATATAGGTCCTCTGCGGGTGCTTGGGGCTGCCTGCTCACACTGACCTGAGTGGTAGTTGAGTATCCCGGTTCACTAGTAACCCAGGATGTGAGGGTTTTGGAGCCGACCAGCAGTGAAGTTATCTCTTTAGGGGATGTGATTTGACTGGAAGCTGAGACCATTCTACAAAATAATGAGTCCCAAGTCTTAGGTTCCACTGTCCATCAATTCCCCACTTAAGATAGGCCAGCACTAACCAACGGACATCTACACTGACCTCCGTAGTCTGAAGCAGGCTAGGTGTTGAGCAAACAAGCAGAAACTGCAGTCTTCTAAGATTGCCACCACTGAAACCGACAGTCGGGATGTTTGTGACGCCGACTCCCTCCGCCCAGTGAATGAGCTGACACTCTGCATGTGTCCTGTGCGGTATTTATGATGATCCAGGCGTCTCCAGACTTGTTGATACCAGGCCGAGTTTGTCCTTCTTAGTAATATACTGGTTTGTATATGGAGACAGGGAGAAAGAAATACCATCACATTGCTCTCTCAAGCCTCCCCCAGTTTTAAAGTATGTCTTCTCCTTGCCTTCTGAAATAGCTTGAATTTCAGCAGAGCTTAAAAAAAAAAAAAAAATGTTGTATATAAAATTGATTGTCCCTGCTTCTGGGTCCCTGAACTGATTTGACTTAAATTGAGAGTGTCATACAGTTTTCCCAGGTTAGATGTAACTGCTGGCCCTCTCTATCTCCCTCTGCCACCTCCAGGCTAAGCTCTAGGGGGAAAGTTTGAGCCAGGATCCCTGGGACGCAGTGGCCTGGCAGACTGCTGGATGCAATTCCCTCCTTGCCCTGCTGGTAATTCACAGCTGAGGGTTTCTCCTTCCGTTATCAGAAGCAGGTGTATCTTTTCAGGCTGACCTTTCCCATCAGACCACCTGCATTAATTTACAGTGGGCACGCCTTCCAGAGGGCACAGTGAGGCTGCAGACTGGGGCCGTCAACTCTGTTTCAAGGAAGGCCTCGGCTGCCTGGCTGCTGTTCTTCAGAGCCCCCCAGCAAGGAGAGGGGCTGTTCAGAGGCAGGTCTCCGCTTCTGACGGCCACCTGGCATTATGGACCCAGCATCCACTGGGCCCCCCGTGTCGTAGGGGAATCGGGCAGCTTGCTCTTGCCCTGGAGAACACAGGGTCCTGTGAGAACCCGGAGAGTCCCCTCCTTCCACACGCCCCCCGCCTTGAGGGGTCCCTTGCTGACATGAGACACAGGCTCTGCTGCTGTGGAGTTTTAATCCGGGCGGAGAGAAGCATGATATAGACAAGGTGAGTGTCGGAGGGGCGGTGACTCTGGCCTCTTTTCTCTGGCATCAGCCTATCAGCAGAGCCCCTCTACTCATTCCTTTTTCAGTCGCTTTCTTTAAATTCTCTAAAACAAACAAAAACCCCTAAAATCTAGTGCGATGAGTTAACTGCAGCCCTGCCCTCGAAGAATATCACACCGGCTTATGCTCCGGGTCCTCCATTCCGCGGGAGCTGGGGGTTGGGAACGGGGCCACGACACCGTCAGCCCAGACCAGACTCCCCTCCCTTGTCCCTGTGGGAGGCATAATGAGTTCTGCTGGGCAGCAGGTTACCTTCTGAGCTGGGCTTGCTGGAGACGGGCCCACCACCTGCATTTGCCTTGTGAGCAGGACACACTCTGTCCCAGAAATGTCCTGGGGGCCTCGAGGCCCCCTCCTGAGATTAAAGCTGGCAGCAACACATAATTCACCAAGAAGATGATTGAAATTGTCTCGAGGGCTGGCCCTGCCTTTTGGCGAAACGTGAGACCCACGAAACGAGGACCCAGGCCTAAGGCTGGGACTTGGCAGGGCCCTGGCTGGTCCCAGATATGTGGCCTGAGCTCATCTGGAAAAGACTTTGGAAACAGTTCCTTTCTCTGGATCAGTAATAACCTACTTTCCAAGCCTTAGAGCCAGAGGCGCCCTCCCAGGGGTGCCCCCCCCTTAGAGCCCTGGGCCCTAGCTTTCTGCCCCAGGTCCAGTGGCATCACTTTGGGATCATACAGAAGTACTGGGACTTCCATACCTTTCCTAGACCTACAGTGAGTCCTGATTCTCACTGCCCTCCCCCACAACTTCCCCACCCTCGGTGACGAATTCCACCCTCAGCCCGGCGCCTTCTGACGGCAGCTGGGCAGAACCACATGCTGACTGTAAGCCCTCCATAAGGCAGGCGTCTCCTGGGTTTGCCGTGAAACCCCGAGGGGCCCACGAGCTTCGGGTCCAGCCCCTGCAGGTGAGCGTCTGAGCCCGCAGGACAGGCCTTGGATAAGGTCTCTGGATGGCTTTCCTGGGTCAGCCATGAAGGTGTTTTCTTCCCTTGATAGGCAGGAAGTTCCTCCTTTTATCTGATGCGAAGTACCTCCAGATTTAATGCCAACGCGTTTCCCTCGCTGGCCTCTGGACATAGTGTCCTCACTCTCCTGCCCCCAGTCCCCAGGTCCTTGCATCAGGTCCAAGGTGATTAAGTGCACCAGGTGGATGAAATAGAGCCTTTTGGGAATCACTTCCCGATTTGTATGGCCAGTGAGTTGTACTCTCCTACATCAGATTTTCCTAAATCTGCGTATGGTACCTGTCTTGTTGGGCTCTGCATAGACAGCTGTGTCAAATATAGGTGTGTTCGTTTTGTACTCGACAAGTTCCAGAGCACCGTCTCTTTTGCGTTTTCGCCACAGCCCACGGAGAGTCAGGCTGAGTAGGGCAGGCAGCACTCACGTGTCGCAGGTGAGGACTCCAACCGGTGAGGGGCTGACACTCAGGCGTGTAGCCAGAGGTCAGGGCCAGGGTCACACTCAGGTCTTCTGACTCCAAGTCCAGTGTTCCCTTTCTCTGCACCATAGCTGCCTCCCTGAGTATAGCTGCTGCCTGGACCCAGAAAGTCCAGAGGATGCTGGGGGACAGGGCGAGGCGTAAAGAGGAGCCTGCCCAGTATTAAACCACCGCTGTGGGCGCTGCCCAGAGCAGCCGATGGGAAAGTGACCCTGCTCCCTCACAGCAAGCCCCCAGACTGCAGCTTGGCCCCGGGCTCGCCCAAGGCCACTTGGCACTCACAGCTTCTGCTGCAAAAACGCCAGGGTGTTCGCAGGACACTGTCCTCCTCTGGGACAGGAGTCAGAACGTCCGATGTATAAATCTCAGCACTGTTTATTCAGCAGCACATACTGAGACCCCTCCCTCCCTCCCCATCCCCCCCACACACACCCCCTAGCTGAGCAGGAGACAGGCGTCCTTGCCCGTTAAGAATAATGTCCCATCCCCTCTTCCTGAACTGATCCTGGCCTGTGGGACATTTCTGGCCCCTCAAAATGAGCCTGGAGGCAACCTCCAAGGAGACAGACCATTGAAAATTGACTGAGGGGTGACTGGAACAGAAAGCACCCTTAGGTCAGGGGCTCAGAGTCGTGCTTCTCCCCCTGCCTCTCCTCTCAAGGTCACAGCTTGGAGGGGAGGGCCTCCTCCTTTACTGTGTAACCAGCCAGTGTGCAGTGCGAACCTCCTGAAAGAAGAAAATCGCTTTGTCCCTAATGCCTTCCCACCATCAGACAGCGGGAACAGCCGCCGGCACGCTGGCGTGCGCAGTGCCCTGCCCCTTTCTTCCCGAGCAGCAGAGCCGCTGCTGGGTAGAGCATTCCCGGAGATCGTGGGTTCGGGCCACCCCATTGGCTTGTTAACATGCTTTCTGGAGCCTGGGTCTTCCGCCCACAGAGAAAGAGGGAGTCATTGACCAAGGGGCCCAAAGACCCGGCCCCTCCATGCCCTCAGCCTTTGAGGGTGCAGCATCCACTGTCCAGAAGCCTAGAGAGAAAGGACCAGCCCAGGACCAGGTGCTTCTTGCCTGCCAGCTGCACCCTCGGCGGGAACCCACAGCCTGATCCTTCACCCTTGGCTGGGGACTGTCTGCAGGGTGACTCTGAGCTGGGGCTCCGGCATTAGGAGGGCAAGTGTCTATTCACGCGAGACTTGGGGTTTTAGAGCTGCATTTTAATACAGTGCCTTCTCAACCGTGATACTGGTGTCATTTGATGGAAGAGGACTGAGAGGGGAGGGGCAACGTAGGCCTAAGAAGAGCTGCTTACTGTGAAATTCCCTTCAGGCCAACTCTCAAGCTGCAGGCCTCCTGGGCACACAGGCTCGTGAGAGGTAGCCGGGGGCTGGGCAAATACCACCAGCCCTCCTGTCTTCTAAGCCTCCGGAGGGGCGTGTTTCAGGACATGCCGCCTCCTGTCTCCCAGGCTGCCTCCACTGGCTGGATTAGTCTCTGGATGGCCCTCCCCCTGCTGGAAGAAGCCAAGATGGAGACGTCCCTTCTCCCTGGCTTCTAGATAGGTGGGCCTGCCCACTGTCCTCCTGGATCCTCATCTGGACACAGGAGAAAGGGGTCAAAAAGTCTTCCTATCTTGCACCGTGGCCCACTGCCCACACCCCTGCTCTCCACCCTGAAACAGAGCCAGCTGGATACTTTGTTGGTTACTTGGTATAGGAGCGGGGTCAGCTGCCTGGGTGAACCAGGAGTCTGCTGTCTGAGCTCCCTCAGTTTTCCTAGCCCGGAGGAAGAAAGTGTGTGAGACCGAGAGAATGCTGCCTTTTGAATCTCGCAGCTTGTTGCTAGCCTCCGTGAGTGAGCAAGGCCAAACGTTATCTGCAAGTTTAATCTGTATTCAAAAATCCCGTCCCCTTTGTCTGCCGGTGCCTTCCCAAATGAGCAACTCACTTGCTCAAAGCCTCTGTGATTTCTTTTCTCTTTAACCTGTTCTTCCCATCGGCCAGTTTCTTCCTTTCTCAGCACAGCTTCCAAGGGGCCTGAGCTTGGGGCCTCCTGCCCTAGAGGGCATCCCAAGGTAGCAGCTTGCCTTTTCTCTGCTGAGTCGAGAGCCAGGCCCAGCTTGGCTTGCCCCCCTTTGCATCTTCGTGTCCCGTCCCAGTCTCCAGCTGGCCTGGCTGGAGTGCATCTTCGGTCTCTTCCCATCCCGGCAACAAGTGGGTAGAAATCAATTCCACGTCTGGCTCTTCAGTCCCCCCGCCCAGAAGTAAGGGGCTCCAACCACAGGTCCGCGGGGCAAGGCCATGGCCCAGAGCAGACTTGCAGATGTTCTTCCCTTCTGCCACTGAGGGCGGGTGGCCACAGGGCAGAGGGAAGTGCCGAGGGGGGCAGGAGGGAGAAGGCTGTTGGGAGGAGCAGCCCCTGGGAGCCATGGAAATGCGTGGAAGCCAGATTGTCTGGTTCTTTGAGATGGGTTAGTTGTAGCCCAGAACTGGCCAGCCCCAGACTCACCTTGAGCTTTAAAAATCAATGAGAACTTATTTTTACAGTTAAAAAAAAAAATTTTTTTTTCCATTAGGGAAAAGAAAAAGTTTAAGCTACTAAGGGGACATGAAGATGAGACAAAATGAACCTGGTTGACAGGCTGTGGCCCTTGCTGGGGAGGGAATGATGGAATTTGGGGGAGGCTAAGGGAGGGAGCCCGAGGCAGTGTCTCCTCCCACGGGCCCCTCCGCACTGCCACGCTCAGCGTCTGTGGGTGTGAAGTCCCATCTCTCTGTAGCAAAGGTACATTCCTAGCTCTTTTCCTGTCTGGAGTCTATATCTGGAGATAACCAACAGAAAGCAGACATTTCGGTCAGATATGCTTTAGTGATAAATTGGTTCAGTCAGTATGCTCTGAATTCATACTTGTCTTTTTTTTTTAAACGAAAGGAAAAAAAAAGTTTAAATCCCCCCTTTCCTTCTACTGCAGGAGGTGAGTGTGTGGGTGTCCGGTAGAATCATTGGCATTCACTCAGCTTCGGCCCCAGAGCCTCCAGCTTCGCCATCCCCACCCCATCCCCTCCCTCCATCCCCAGCTCTCCACCCCAGAAGGGAACCCTCTGCCACCATCATTACTGTTATGTTAAGATGCCCAAATTTTCCATGACATATCCCATCCTCCGACCACGTTCAGTATTGATGACGTTCATACAGGGATATAAATGGGAGGGGTGGGCAGGGAGGGAGTAGCCAGTGGGGAGGGGGGAAGTGGTTGGTGGGGGGAAGGGGCGCTGAAGATCTTTTTTGTCTTTTTTTTGTTTAAAACAAATTTGTCATTTAATGGATCCAAAAACAAACCAAAAAAGAAAAAGTGAAAGAAAAAGCAAATCAAAAATCCCCTCCCCAAAGATTTTTTTTTTCCTGGACACAAATTGCTTCGTTTCCTGTTACATTTTAATATCAATATTAACACAATGTGTAGTCTAAAACTAGTTCCTTTGTAGTTTGCATGGGATGTGAATGCTGTCTCAACGTGCCCAGATCTAGACAAGACTGCATGAGCATCAATTCAGATGTGGAAAAAAAAAAAAACTCTTTCTCTCTCTCTCTTCCATATATACCTCTATTTCTATTGTGATAATTTGGTGGGCAGTGAAGCACCTCCGGTTGGTTGCCGTAGTGTGTTGAATGATTGTTTTTTTCTTCTCTCTATTTTTGGAGCTCCGAGCTTCTTAGTAGTAGCCTGGGCTGAGTATTCTTGAGTCCCTGCTGATGTCTTCGCATGGCCTTGGTTCAGTGTTAGAAGTTGGGCCTCAGCTGTTTTTCTGGAGTGTTTGGCTTGTAATGACCGGTGCATGCGTGGCTTCTGGCCTCATACCCAGCTCTATTCTCTGCACACCAGTCCTGAATAGCTACAGTGCTCAACCGAATTTTGGCGCGCCCGCTTCCCCGGCAGGCTCCAACCCGGCGCGGCCCGGAGGCTTCCCGGGGGCCAACAGCCCAGGACCTGTCGCCGATCTCTACGGCCCTGCCAGCCAGGACTCCGGAGTGGGGAATTACATAAGTGCGGCCAGCCCACAGCCGGGCTCAGGCTTCGGCCACGGCATAGCTGTAAGTACCTTCCTGCCCATGTCCTGTGGCACCCCGGGGCGGGTGTGCCAGAAAAGCCCAGAGGTGGGAGGCCAGGAGAGGGCAGCGGGCCCCCATCCGCATCACGTCAGCCATCCAGGGCTGAAGCTTCTTCGTTTAGGTGCTTCCTGAGCACCTGGGGGTCAGGCACGGTGTGCAGCCACGGGTGAGTGGAGGGAGTGTGGGCAGGTCAGGTTCAGATCACCACTCCAGCACGTCCAGCCCATGCAACCTTGAGCCACGTATATAATCCTCTGCTTCCCTGGCTGTCAAACGAGTATAAGTGTTCCTCCCTCAAAAGACTGTGAGAGAATAAATGGAAACAGGATATGTCAGCTGCTGGCTCACAGTAGAGCCTCAGTATCAGCCCCCTCTCCTCGATCCCGGCCTCCTGGAGACTCAGGTGCGCCGGGACGTTGGAGCTACGGACCCGCCCCACAGGGTAGCAGCTTAGTCGGGAGGGTCACCACCCGAGGTCCAGGGGCAGCGCCGGGGCCTGGGACATAGCGTGGGGTGCAAGCCCTGTCCCAGGAGGTTTCCTCCGCTAATGTTTCTTACAGTTTCCAGGTTCCAATAAGTTCCCATTTGCGTTCTGTAGCTGCGCCTGCCCCCGAAGGCCAGATGCATTTGATATTTGTAATGCTCTGTGGTTCTATAATCTCACTAATCCAGGCAATGGAAATTTGCTTAACAGATTTGCATGCTGTTTTCAGATTGTATTGTTCTTCCCCCTCGCAGTGTGTGTGAGCATGAATGTGCCTGAGCCCACTTACTCGCTTGTCCCTTCCATTTGGAAAACAGAAAATCGGCCAACCTCACCATCTTGGAGTCAGTTTGATTTTGAGCTGAGGTGGGAGTGTCTGCTGTCCCAGGTCATGTCCCTGTCGGGAGAGCCCTGCCTCCCGAGCTGTGCTGGGGAGAACAGAACAAGGGCAGACGGTCTGGGCACCAGGGCAGCCCGTCCCTGACCCTGGTGTTAGAAGTCCTCCATCCCCACCTCAAACGCACGTCTGTGCACTCTCATGCATGCACACACACTCTCCACACACTCACACTCACACACACACAAACACACACACACGCTTCTGCCATCCCAGGCCTGTGCGGTCCGGGTCCTTGTTCAATCCCACTCCCGAGCCAATATCACTTAAGGCAGTAGTTTGATAAGTCAAATCCCCTCGGATCAGCTGTAGTACCAGATCCAGAGTAGTAGTATTCAGCTTAGAGCTGCATCAGTTTGGGAGACCGTCTGTCACCACGTAGAACACAGCTCATTTCCATTGTCGGTGCCCAGAAACACAGACCCTATTTGTTCATGAAAACCTCGGTCTCTGACCTGTGTGCTGTGATGGTTTCTGAAATAAGCACATCGTCACGTTTGGTCTGCACGGGCCTTGCTTTCTCCCCAGCTGGAGCCGTTGGGACTGTGGACAGAGACACTGTTATCTTTGCTCGCTGGGGCTCAGGGCAACAGTGCCCATCGTTTTCGGCGCAAGCCCCCCTTTCCTATCACCCACCCACCCCTGTGAATCTGGCTCTCAATTTTCCCCTGGGTGAGCGGACAGGCCGGGGGTGGGGAGTCGGGGCCGGGAAGGATGTCATTCTGGTCCCTCGTGGCACGGTGTCTCAGAATTACATATTCATGCTGGCAACCACAGTCTAGTCCTAGAGATAATTTCCTTTCCCAGAATATGACAATCTGTTCCCATGTATAGTGTGCTGATGACCTTAACAATTGTGCAATTTTAGGGACCTTTGATTGCAACGGCCTTTACAAATGGATACCATTGAGCAGGTGCTTTCGTTGCCATCTCACTCTGAGGTATTACCTTCTCTGCCACGTGTCTCGCCTGCTGGGCGTGTCCGTACATGTATGCGCCCTGGGCATGCAAGTACGCACGGCCCTGGTCTCCTCACGTCCACATCTCTCCTTCCTCTTTCTGGACCCCTTTTCAGGGGGGTGGGGGGCAAAACAATCCAGTCTTTTAATCTCTCATCCCTCCTCCAGCTTAAAGCATGACCCCACTTTTTTTCTTTGGTTCTTTTGATTCCTTTTCTTTATCTTTCCCACCCCTCATCTTTCTCTGTCTTGAAATACAATCAAGAGTATGGGAAACTGGAAGGAGATTTTGTGCTGTGCCCGTCCCAGGGGGACGGAGGCAGGGAACCGCTGGGCTTCTGCCAGGCCTGGAGGTGGGAGGGCGGGCAGGATCCTGCGAGCTGGCCTTGTGGGTTGCTGGGCCCTTTCAGCTCCCCAGAGCTCGCTGGGCTCGGCCAGTGGGGCTCATGCAGTCAAACAGCCAGACTCCATCTTTTAGCGAAAAGAAAACATTTTTGCCAGTAACTGCTGAGTAATTATCCAGATTACCGCACGAAAAGCAAATTAAATTAACGACATCACCTGCGTTACGTGGATTTGGATCCCTGCCAGTTTCCTAACCTTTTAAACTGAGCTCAAGTTAATTAAACATTTTTTAAATCACTTTGATGGGGATATGGAAGGGGTGGAGTGGAGGAGAGGGGAGGTTGGGGCAGTCAGTGAGGGAGCCTCTTGCCACGTTCTCATTGAAAATGAGTATCCATCATTCTCGGGAAGCGCACCAAGGAGAGCGGTTCTCTCGCGAGAGCTAAACGTGACCCGTGTTAGCGAGTTAGTCTGAAGTCTTGAGACATGAGTCTGTTTCTTTGGAAGAGAGAGGGCGACAGCCAAGGCCTGGGAATGGGTCCCACTCATAGAATCCCAGCTGGGGTGTGAACGCCTTTCACTCCAGGAGCTGGGACGTAAAGGAACGAGGCCGGAGATGGATTTGCCACTTTGGTTTGCAGTCAGCAGGATGCCCCTCGTGTAGAGGGCTGCTTCGGGCCCCTGAGCCAGCCAGGACTCAGCAGGGTGGGCCCAGCTGGGGGACCAGGTGGAGCTGAGCTCCATAAATCTCTTGAATTTCTCTAATATTGCTGCTAAGGAATCACCTCAACTAACGCAACTGCCTCTCTTAACCAAATAAACCCCGTGTGTGAATTCTCCCCACCCCTCGCCTACACTTCCCTTCCAGCACTGACCCAGCCATCGCTGGCCGGCCGGAGCCAGAGGCCACTAACAGTGTGAAGGAGAGCTACTCACGACTAATTAAGCTGGGTCTGGGGGCCCCAAGGGAACTAAGATTCCTCTGAGAGCAAGGCAGACTGATGTACCCGAGAACGTTGGGGATGGAAAGTGGCACCAGCCCTTTGTAGAATCAGTTGATGAGGGGATTGAACAACTACCAGCGCTTCTTCCCTCCCTCCCCTGGAAGTGGAGGGTGGTGTAGGTTTCCTCCCATCTCCTCCCCACACCCTCCAAGGCCTCTGCAGCGTGTCCATGGGGGTCGGGGGAGGGCCGAGGCTGCCCCCAGCGCAGCCTCCCTCATCCACCTTTAGGACTCAGAAGGATGGAATAGATGAGAGTGGAGGTAACCACCTGCCCCCTCCAAAGTGATTAAGTGGGCCAATCGAGTCACATGGCCGCACCAAAACACACACTTTGTCCCCAATAGAGGTGACCCTCAGACATTTGGTACCATCCATGAAGGAGGGGCCCAGGCTCACAGTCATTCAGGCAGATTCGATTGGCAAGTCTGTGAATCCCGGGCCTGTTTTTATTTCCTAGAACCAAAGCTGGTTATTTGTTGTGAATGTTTTTATGTGTCCTGACCTTGAGTCTTTGGTATGTAATAGGATTTTTTTTAGTAGAAATTAGCATTTTCAGTTATTGACAGTCATTGATGGGTATCTCATAAAGACAGAAGTTTTTAAACATTAAGCTTTGAAAACAGAAGCTTAACCAGAGCTGCCCTCTCCCCAGCAGCAGGCGTGGCTCCGATGACACAGCTCAGGCTGTGACCCCAGTCAGCGGTTAGCCTGGCCATTTTCCAATGTCCTCAGTAGCCCAATGTAGCCATACTTTGAAAGCTCTAGTTAAGCTGGGACGAAGTGAGAGAGTAGCATGGACATATATACACTACCAAATGTAAAATAGATAGCTAGTGAGAAGCAGCCGCATCGCACAGGGAGATCAGCTCGGTGCTTTGTGACCACCTAGAGGGGTGGGATAGGGAGGGTGGGAGGGAGACTCAAGAGGGAGGGGATATAGGGATATATGTATACATATAGCTGATTCATTTTTTTGTGCAGCAGAAGCTAAGACAACATGGTAAAGCAATTATACTCCAATAAAGATGTTAAAAAAAAAAGAAATGGGAAAAAGATAAAAAATAAAAAGTTGGAGTAAATGGTATGCTTGCCTGACATTTCTTCTTTCTTCTCCCACCCCCACTTTTTGTTCTCTTCTGGACACCCTCGACCTTCTATACCCTGCAGAGCATACCTGGATGTCCAGGCAAGACTGGGCGAAGTTTCTGAGTGGCCCTTTGTTTAGGTGATGTCATCAGACCTGTTCCCCCACCAGCCTCACTCCCCATCCCAACCAGAGATGGCTCACTTCGGATCGAGGGTTGACTGCATCTCATCATCTCATGAATCTGCTGTAATATAAGACAACAGCTTTTAAATGTGTATATATCCCATGATTTTGGTTTTGTTTTATTTTTGTTTTTCTTGATGGTTTCCCTCCCTCTTCTCTCTTCCCCCTTCTCCTTTTAAATCTCTTCAGATCACATTTGGTAGTGATTTTGACTTAGTGCAGTAGTCATATAGCTTTAATATCTAGTTAAAAGCTAACCATAGTATAATTGTTATATTAAGGTATTATTTTTTTCTTAAAAAAAATTTTTTTTGCTTGTTTTAATTCTGTTCTCACTTTTCAAGGATGCTGAGATGGTAATATTACTCTCAATATTTTGGTACCAATTCTGAGACTGTATGAATTTTCAGGTGGAATTTGAGCACACACAGAAGCGAGGTTGTGAAATATGGAACGGGAGGTGGGCGTCAACTTTCTACTTTGCATTGTGTAAGAAGTGAGATGTAGTAGGCTAATTAACAGACTATAGCGGTTCTTTTTTGTGCTGTCTCTTTGTTAACCTATCTATTTTCGGCAATAAGGTAAGGACGACGATGTTTTGAGTGTCCTCCTTTTCTATAAGTGCTTTTTTTCTGTTGAAAGAGGTGATATTATAAGGTTTTTTGCAGTTGTGAATTCTAAAAAAAGAAATGTTGTAAATACAATTCCATTAACTACATAGAAACTATTAAGAAAGAGAGAATCAAAAATATTTTTGTGAGGGAGTCGGTCCCCGGCAGTTTGATGCTCTGTGGATGGAGGAGGGGAGTAACAATAAACCAAGTCAGTGACTGAGACCGAAGAACACCCAGCTGCCAGGCCGACCCCACGACAAGTTAGAACACTGGTTAGCTCCTCTTGTCTGTGTGATAGACCTAAGAACTGTATTAGTGTCATACCAGCATATTAACCTCTCGTCTGTGCACAGCTTCCAACGTTACCGTCTAGTTAGATTTTTATTTAAAATATGAAAAACTGCTTTTCCCAAGACGTTTTTTAAAAACAAAGCTACAATTTTAATATTTAACATATTTAATGTTTCAAAGCACACCTGTTTGGCTTGGGTGGGGCGGGGTGGGGGGACATTCTTTTTCAGTCTTAATTTTTAAATATTTGATCATTTTCTATCGTCCAATCATTTCAGCACCTCCAAAGGTCCCTAGGACACTTTGCCTCTCTTCTTCCCCTGTTCCCCATCTGCCCCCAGCTCTGGGGGCCCGTGGGCCAGGAGTGGATAAGCCTGCATTAATGAAACCTTTTCTCCATTCACTTTCTATTTACCAATTAGGAAAGCAATCTTTCGGTTTTGTTTCTTTTTTTTTTTTTTTTTTTAATACCTCAGTGCTGCAAGTATCACCAGAGAGGCTATGGAAGAATTTTTTTTTAATTTATTGTAGATGTAAACAGAATTTAAAAAAATAAAAAGTATAAACATCGCTGCACTGTGACTGGTGGGAAAAACTGACCGTTTCCTGTTTGCACATGTTGAACATTTGGCTGTTATAATATATGGTCCTCAGATGGGGAAAGATACTTATGATGAAGGATATTTTTTAATTTAACTTTTTTTTAATGTTGGTCATAGGTCGGCAACAGCAACTATAGAAGTACAACTCAATAGATGGCATTAAAACATATTGTAGTGTGGATATATATTTTTTTCTTTTTTAAAATGTGATATTGACGTTTTATTAATATTTTTTAAATTGTTACGTTTATAAATTTGGTACTTAAGGCACAGCCAGTATGAGACACTGAATGCGACATTTATTATAAAGAGCTGCTGCACTCCTATTTTTATAAATTTTACTAACAAAGTAGACTAATGTAGACATTCACAGACATGGTAGGGTAAAATCATCTTCAAGCAAAAGGCTCCAAAATGCTAACTCAGAAAGAAAGAAAAAAAGCCTTTTTCAATTTTAATTAAACAGCAACATTTTTTTAAAAAAAAAATCACGTTCTTTGTTTTTTCCAATAAAATGTTAGGTTGTTTGGTGAGGGGTTTTTTTTTGTTTGTTTTTCTTTCTTTTTTTATTTCCAAACAACCAGGCTAAGTAAAATGCTGGGCGCTTTTAAAACATCAAAACTTGTTCAAGTAATAAAATAACAAAATAGAAGTTTTATTTAAAAAAAAAACAAAATAAGAAAAAAAAAAGAGACAATAAATTCCCAGAAATTCAGTGTCTAGACTAGGGAATTTAATTACTATTTTGTCCATGTTGATGATGTACTGTACTACCCTTCCTTTCTCTGCATCCCCCATCACCTCATAGAAGACTCTTTGTTGATCATTGTCTGTTAATAATGTATAAAATGGCTATCTTGTAAGCGTGCTGTCCTGGTACTAGTGTAGTGACTTTTTTTCTCCTCTTTCTTCTAGTACATATTGATAGGTATAAGGTAATTAAGGTTTAAAAAAATTAGACATAGTTATTCAGATTTAGGACCAGTAAGGATAGAACTTTCTCTTATTTATGAAAAAAATGCTAATAATTTGGGGGCAGTTTTTTCCTTTCATTTTGTTTTTCAATTTCAAGTTTTAATTTTATTTCTGCTGATCTGATGTGGTTTCAGCTAACCCAAGGTCTCACGATGTTCAGATGCCGGTAGACTCTACGGCGTTTTGTAGATTCCCACCCCACCCCCCAGCTGTGAAGGGGTGTGCCATACTACCTTAAATGCTAACGCTAGATATGCAAAACTGGATTTTTTTAATTTATTTTTTAAAAGAGGAAGGCATGGTATATTAAAATGATTTTACTAAGAGAAAAAATATTTTTTTAAGAATGCTCAGAAGAAATTGATAATCTGTGTGAATATGTTTTAGATGTTTATAATACCTTTTGAAGAGACCCAGTAGCCCATAGCACAAATCTCGTGGAAATCTGATATGTTTTAATGTGGCTACCTAGGTTAAGGTTCACGTTAGTCCCCCACTCATCTAGAAGTCCATTTTGGAAGATTTTTGTAAATTATTTTAGCACTGACGTTCAGCCTTGTCTTTGTTTCAGTTAAGCTCAGTGGCGAACATGGGAACTACCTTTCACCTTCCCTGGGGGAGAAACCCTCTTGGCTGATGGCTTTTCCCCGGAATCATAAAGTAGCCACCGGGTGACTTTCTGGCTTCTAGATCCATCTGCCTGGGGCCCCCAAACTCCTCTCCTCCCACACAGAGGAGAGTGAGTTGCGTAAGCTCCTGGACCCATTCCTGGTTCTACCTGGACGTGGAGTTGGTGGGGACGACCAAGTTCCAGGTCTCCTCTCCAGGAGCTTCCACCCACCTGGCTTGTGGCCTTCCTCACACCCACTGGGAAAACCAAACAGCCTCGCTCTCTATCCCAGTCGCTCATCGGCTTGATTCAAACGAAGTCCCAACAGGCCTTTATGTTCCTATCCTTCATAACCTTCATCTTAATTTGAACTCGTAGCTTGGACTTTAAGGTAGCATGGCTCTATTGCTGTCGATTTAATGTTTCACTGCACAGCAATTCACAGCCAGTGAATGTTACACACATCTTGCTAGACTAGTATAAAAATCATTGGGTAATTGTTGGTTCTAATGACCTGAAAGGTGTTCAGTTTTTGTTTTCAATTTTGTTTTGTTTCTTGGGCTTTTTTTTTTTTTTTTTTTGGTTCTCTTTTCATTTGGGGATTAAAAAAAATTTTTTTTTTTCTTTTTTTGGTTCCAAATAGAAAAGCAAAACCTATTTTGATCTTTAGTGCAAACGAGGGCTAGGGACTTAGCCACCACCCCACCACACTGCTTCATTCTGCCATTCACTCACTGCAGCATAATCAAGAATAAAGCAATATAGTTTACTATATTTTTTTTATTGAAGGTCAGCCATGCTTTCTGTATTATATTGCATATGAAATTGTTTACAAAAGAAACACTAACATACTTCTCTTTATCAGTTGGGAGTGGCGCGCAGGGACAGAGGGAGGCTGGGGGGTTGGGTGGGGCAGGGAAGAGTTTTTTGCTTTCTCTAATGTGCTCCACAAGCCAGGCTACCTGCCAAGGAAGGCTGAAGCAGGGTGGGGGGTGTTGAGAGCAGAGGGACAGATGCAGGCAAGCACATGGAAGAGAGATGCTGGCAGGCTTCCCCCATCCCCCTGCTCCAAACAGAAAAGAAGCAGAAGTCAGCTCAGCCCGGTCCTGGGCACCGACACTACACAAGGAGACGCTGTACGTTAAGCAATACTTTAATACTGTATATGTTTGTTTTCTTTTTCTTTCTTTTTTTTTTTTTAACCAAAAAAAAAAAAAAGTAAGTAAACTAAAACAAAAATATATACGTAGAACCCACCCCTCTGGGGAAGCAACCTTAATCCAAACACTTGGCTATCAAATGATCAGAATGTATTGTCTCGGACAAGAGTTTGTTTCCAGGAGGCAGGGGCGTGCGGGGGGGGGGGGGGGGGGGGGGGGGGGGATGGGGACTGAGAGACAAAAGTTTCAGAGCCTTCCAGGAGGCTCTCTGCTACTGTATTCTGTACATACTGTACCATCCTGTGTGGAATCTGTGAGTGTCCTCTTGAGTAGCGTGGGCTAGCCAATCTGCCGTTCATGGTGTATTGTAAACTCGGAATTCCATATGTAATAGGATGCAAGTCTAAGCGTTTCATGTGGACATCAATGTATCTAAATAAAACTTTCCCTAGCACTGTGGCTGACCTCACCCTTACTTTTATACTTTAGTATGAAACTGATGACAACTTTGGTAGTGAGTATTTTTTTTATATATATACATATATATGTATCTATATATATATATCTCAAGCATCTTTCAGGTCTTTGTGTGTGGCTTTCTTAAAGCCCTGTTGTAAAAAATTACTATGTGGATGGCAGTCTCTCACATCACAGATGTGGAAAGTATAATTTTATATTTGTATTTTCAAATAAATAAGTTTGTGAAAGGTTTCCATCCTCTACTGTGGTCCAGAAATCAATGTGTTTGTCTGACAAAAAAAAATAAAATAAAATAAACTGTTTTGAACAGAGTTGTTTGGTGTTCTTTCACATGTGGAGGAGGGCTGGGTGGGGGGGGAGGGCAGCTGTTGATTGGTTTGGGGAGGGTGTCACCAGTCATACCTCCCTCCTCTCACCCCTCAGTGAGAACACTGGTCACAGGGCCTCTAGCAGAGAAGAAGCCCTTTCCCTGTCCCCAGGGAGCTTGTGGACTTTTTCGTGTGTGTGTGTGTGTGTGTGTGTGTGTGTGTGTGGTGATTATTTTTATTTCGTTGAAGTATAGTTGATTTACAACGTTAGTTTCTGCTGTACAGCAAAGTGACTCTGTTATATATATATGTATTCTTTTCTATCGTGCAACTATTTTTATGAAGCGTTAAGAGAGTATTGCAGTGGAAGAACAGGCGGAGAGTACCTCAGAACCCGTGGGTGAGCAGGAAATAAGCACCATGGTCCTGTGAGGTCGCAGGACCCAGATGGTGGCAGTGTGCAGAAGGAGGTGAGTGGCTTTCCGGGTGGCTGGCCTCAGCTAGTGATCAACAGCCTGCAGGAGAAGGCAACAAACCAACTTCCGTGACTCTTGAGTAGGGATTGAAGGGGTATAGGAGCCCGGCCTTTGGGAGAAAGGCCAAAGAAACAAAAGGGAGAAAACAAAAGAATTGAGACACAGTTCTTTGAGGGCAAGTCCCAAGACCTGGCGGTAGCAGTCAAAGCATGATCTGAACCAGAGGGTTTCTTGGCTTTTAAGGCAGTTTGTAAGGGATGAAGTATAGGCCTGCAGCTGCTTCCTCAAGACCTTGGGTAAAGCCAGACTCCCCAGGGCCTGTACTCTGTGGGTCCCTCTTCCAATTTCCTGTCTCCTGCTTATTCCAGCTCTATCATACGGGCATTTCTGCTACTCAAAGGGCTGAGAGAAGAAGATGGAAGATTCCCCTCTTTATTTAAGGCTGGAGGTGGGAGAACTGGGTTCCTGGCCCACCTCTCGTATGTCCACAGGCAAAGCCTCGGCACTCTGCTGTGTTTTGTTACATTGAGGACAGGAGAGGAAAGGATAACCCTGCTGTCTCACAGAAATGAAAGACCAGTGAGAAGTTGAGAATTTCCTTCCTAGAATTCTGAGAGGAGTGGGGGCCGAAGACATGAAAAAGGTCATTTTCTCCATCCCCTCCTCTTGATTCTTCAGCTCTGAGAAGGGTAAGGCCCAAACCTAGCCCAGAAGCCTAAGGAGAAGGGGGGACACCACAGGCAGGAGCACCACTGCCTGTCTTATGTTTTCCTGTTCAAGGAGGGTAGGTAATTTGGCTATGGTCATGCTATTGCTGAATGGCAGAACTGAGAACCCAGGGCATCCTGCCCCTGGGTGCAAGCCTCTTAACAAATGTCAGTATCAGTGTTGAGTGTGCCTCGTTGGGGGTGGGGTGGAGGAGGGGACCCTCTAAGCGCCCACCTGAGCCAACGAGATGTACCCCAATAGGGGCAGAAAAATATCGATCACAGAGAAAACCAAACTTTCAGGGAAGAATAGTAAAAATACAGAATAGAAAACAAATCAGCAAAAACTTGGAAAAGGAAAAAGAAGAAACAACAGCGTTAAGATAAATACAAGCATAATAAGCAAAGTAAGGAATTTGATCAGGGAACCCATCATTATCTAATAAATGAGAATGGGTTGAATTTTCTACCATTACAAAACAGAGAGGTGTGTTTAGAAAAGCAAAATCCAGTAATGTGTTGTTACAGAAACTCACATGATTCAAAAAAAGCTGAAAATAAAGGGGTAGCAAAGAGAAAACAGGCAAATGTAAACAAAAAAGGGCAAGAATTGAAATGTCAATATCAGAGTGGTATTAACATTAAAAGCACTCAAAAGAATATTTTGTAATGACAAAAAACTCTATTAAAAGGATATAGGGGGGACTTCCCTGGTGGCACAGTGGTTAAGAATCTGTATGCCAGTGCAGGGGACACGGGTTTGAGCCCTGGTCTGGGAAGATCCCACATGCCGCAGAGCAACTAAGCCCGTGCGCCACAACCACTGAGCCTGCGCTCTAGAGCCCATGAGCCACAACTACTGAGCCCATGTGCCACAACTACTGAAGCCTGCACGCCTAGAGACCGAGCTCCAAAACAAGAGAAGCCACTGCAATGAGAAACCTGCACACCACAAGGAAGAGTAGCCCCCATTCACTGCAGCTAGAGAAAGCCCACGCACAGCAACAAAGACCCAATGCAGCCAACAATAAATAAATAAATGTATTTATTTATTTATTTTAAAAAATAAAATAAAATAATATAGGGAATTCCCTGGCAGTCCAGTGGTTAGGACTCCAGGTCTTCACTGCCAAGGGGCCTGGGTTCAATCCCTGGTAGGGGACCTAGGATCCCATAAGCCATACAGTGGAGCCAAGAAGACAAACAACAACAACAGAAAGAATACAGAGGTGATGAACTCTGTGCCTCAATTGCCAGAAGCACAAACATTAAATCAGAAACCAGAATTGCAAAAGGAGCTTGATAAAAATTAAACTATAACTATAGAGATTTTAGTACACCTTTCTCAGAACCAGACATTTTTAATAGACAAAAATAAAGACATAGAGGAATTGAACAATGCAAGTAGTAAAAAATCTGATGACCTATACAGCATCTTTAAAAAGAGAATGTACATTTTTGTTGTCTATCCCTATATACAAAAATCAATCCAATACTTGGCCAAAATAATTATTGTTATTTTTAATTGTTAATAATAATTATTAATACTAATGTTAATTAACTTAAACAAGTAGTAATTTTGTAGTCTACATTCCATTATCATAATCCAGTAAATTAGAAACAAAGTGTGGCTATAACCAATATAACTGCACAGTAATCAAGAAACAATTCTGTACATTGTTGGATCAAAGAGGAAAATTTTTAAAAATACAAACTGTCTAGAAAGCAACAAAAAGCACACATTATACATGAACATATAACATACAGCAAAAGGTGTCTCAGAGGGAAATGCATAGCTTTAAATGCCTTCAATGGAAAAATTGTATATTTTTCAGTAAAGGACCTTTTTATTCATCCTAAAGTAGCAAAACAGCATGTAAGAAACTAGAAGGATGCAACTGATAGAAGCTGAAAGCTGTAAAGTAGAAAACAATAAAGTCATCAAAGGGATAAATAAATCCAAAAGTTGGATTTTTCCAAACACTAATAAAATAGACAACTCACCCTAAATAAGAGAGGAAAGAGCAAAAATACAAGGAACAAGAAAGGAGGCAACCACAAGTAACGGAGAGAAAAGAATACCTAATGGCAACAAATCTAAAAATTTCAAGGAATTAGAAAATTTCCCAGAAAATATAAATTACTGAAACTGGTGAGATATAGAGAGCCAAAGTAAATTGATTACCACAAAAGATATTGAAAAAGTAATTAAAGATCTAATATTGAAATATGGACTGGGTACAAATGGGTTTACAAGTGAGTTTTATCTAACTGATAATTCCAATGCTAGTTAAACTATTTAAGATGATTTTAAAAATATGGAAAGCTCTCCTTTCCTAACATAGATTTGATGTCAAGACCCAATATAGAAATAAGACCAAAAATACATCTACAGACTTACAAGCTCAGATGCAAAAATTCTAAATACAACGTTAGCAAAGAAAATCTAGCAATGTGTCAAGAGTATAATATTGTATGACCAAGTAGGATTTATTTCAAGGTTGCAAGATATTTCAATACCAGGAAAGCTATCAACATCATCTGTTACATTGGCACACTAAAGGAGAAAAAAAATATGATCATAACAGTAGATGCTCACAGAGTATTTGAAGATACAACAGCTATTACTAATAAAACCTTGAAAAGTTGAAACAGAAAGCAATTACATACAACATAATAAAGTCTATTTACCAAACCCAACAGCAATTATCCTCAGCAGTGAAACACAAAACCAATTTCAATTAAAATAAGACCCTTGTAGAGGAGCTGCTATCACTATTAATATTTAATATTATCTTAGAGGTTCTAGAGAAAGCAATAAGATAATAAAATGAATCATATAAACATTAGGAGGAAAAGATAAAGATATGACTCTATTCCTAGAAATTGAAGAGATTCCAGTAAAAAAAAAACAAACAAACATAAAAATTGCTACTGAAATTGGTGTAAAACTTTGGTAAGGTGACTGGATAGAAGATAAATATACAAAAATCAGTTGAACTCCTATCCAGTAATAAGTATCTGGTATTGGAAATAGGAAAACATATTTAGAGATAAACTATATTTAAAAAGTATACGATCTAAAATAAGCAAATTATAAAATATTATTAAAAGCATTAAAACAAGATCTGACAAAAATGGAAAGATCATATTCTTAAGTGGAGAGATCTAATTATAAAACTTCAGTGCTCCCAGATTTTATATATACTGTATTTAAAACACAATTCTAAAATTGTGTTTTAATTCAATTAAATTGAATTAATTTAATTGAATTAATTTAATTGAATTTATTAATTAAATTGAATTTAATTCAATTGTGTTTTAATTTAATTGTGTTTTAATTTAAACAATTCTAAAATTCTCACAGAATTTTTTAACTTGTTTAAATAAATCTTCATTACATAAAAGAATAAATGACTCCCAAATTGCAAGAAAAGTATTAAAAAGGATAATAATGTTACCTGTATTACTAGATATCAAGGCTTACCCTCAGTCACTTTATTCTCTTCAGTGTTGCCAAAGGTAAAGAAAAAGTCAGATAGATAAGTGGAACAGAATAAATAATCCAGAAATAGATCTTGGTATATAGAAGAATTTAATAGTGTATGATAAATGTAATGAGTAGTTTAATTCTGTTGAAAAAGGGTAGATTACTTAATATAGAGTACAACCATAACTGGCTTTTCAACAAGAGAAAAATAGAAGTTGACTTCCAACATACATTATTCATAAAAGTAAATTCCAGATGGATTAAGGATTTAAATGTAAAACTTAAAAAAAAATTCTTGCAAGAAAATCTACACCATTCATGCATAATCTAGTGTTTAACGTAAAATCAGAAGCCCAAAAGCCATAAAAGAAAATATATTATAAAAACCTTTAAAACTAAAAAAAACTTAAACTTTGCATATGACAAAGAAACTTAAATAGCCCAATGACAGATTTGGGAAAAAAACATTTGTAATGAATGTAGAGGACAAAGGTTAATATACACAGAGCACTTATGAATTGACAAGACAAAGGTAACCCAATAGATAAATGGGCAAATGATAGGAAGAGGTGATTTGCAGGCAAGCCACCAAATGGCTCAACATATGAAGCATATGAAAACGTGCTCAAAATCACAAATAAAATGGGGAATAAAAAAGTTACACTCATTAATCTGATAGAAAATGCAAGGAGCTATATACCTACTGCTGTAAAATAAAGGGTACTTTTTATATTGCTGCTATATACTGCTGCTAAAAATGTGGTGTTTGGTCTTTTGGGGAAGACTTGTTCAGCCATCACTGGGATCTTGAGGGATATTCCCCATGTCTTCCTCATCAGGATCATTGAGATTGCCCAACCAGAAGTGCATTTTTAATAGCTTTCCCATCTTCTCACATCATCTTCCCTTTCAAGGTATTGTAATATGGAAAAATGATTATATATTATTTTCTGAATGTTTTGTACTCTGCCTTCCCTTAGAAGTAAGCTAAGCCTTCCCTGCCTCTGCTATTACAGCCTACAATATTAGAAAGACACTTTCTCCAAGATTCTTATCACTTCCAGTCGGCCAATTTTTCTTTGATGGTCAGAATTGATTACAGAGTGGCTAGACCACTCATCATTTCCTCTACCTCCCGGGAGATTAAACTGTTGGGCAAGTCAAAAGCAACAGTTGGAATAGATGCCTCTTTGGGGGCATCCCTCATCTGCCGATGCCCTCCACCAACCCTCCAAAGGTGGCTGAGGATCAGGGAAGAGGAGAGGAAGAGGCTTGTGGCTGCACCAAGCAGCCTGGCTTTCCTGCTTCCCTCGCCACCCCTCCCGCAGGTCTCTGGTTAATTGCTGTGACATATCGACAGGCACTCTCTGAGGAAAGAGCAGGCGAGCTGGCCCACAGCATCCCAGCTCAGCAATCATCGCTGATTAAAAACTAGTTACAGAGCAATGAAGATGGAATCTTGCATTAACCAAATGACCCTGTCCATGGCCAAGCCCAGCTAGATGGCAGTGATTATGAGAGCATCACTTACAACGTCTGCACACGTTAATGGCTATTTGAATATGCGGGAGATTTACGGGGTAGTGACAGCGTTTGGCTGGTTGGGACTCCAGCTCTGCTTCCTACCTGTGTGTTTACGGGTTCCTGTGGACTCACAGCCTAGTCACAGTGGCCTAGCTCTACTGAGCTTGTAGGTGGGTCTAATCTGAATACTCTGGGTTGTGTAAGGTTGCAACTTATCATATTGCCAATTTTCAGAGAATCTGAATTAGCTCAGCTACACTTAAGGCTGAAACTATCCCGAGCATAATTTAAGGTGCTTTGAAGTCTTGCACTAATCAGAGTCATGGCTATGAATATCAGAACTTGATACTGAACGAGTATGAAAGCGCCCATAAAAGAATTAGGTGAAGGGGATTATGGAAAACAGTGCATGTGGCTATTTCTGTGAGAGCGCAGGAATTACTGTGTGTGTCGGGGGGCTGTGGAAGCGTGGGCTCATAGGAAGTCTAACTCCGCTAAGGTTGACACTGCCACGGTCAACATGTGACACTGTGAAAAGTCAGCCTTTCTCCCGAGCTCCTGCCCTCTCCCACACCAGCCCAGGAACATTGGGTCTTTGCCAGTTTAGGTCTCAGTCGTGCAGATTAGGAGTGAGGGGAAAACTGTCCTGCCCAAGAAAGGACCGAGCGCCCAAGACAGGATCCCCTTCAACAGATAAAAGATAAATGAACAGATGTGTAAGGTGAGGGGAGGAGAAAGACCAGAGCCCACAAGAGCTGGGTTTAGAAGCAGAAAGGAGGGCTTCCCTGATGGCTCAGTGGTTAAGAATCCACCTGCCAATGCTAGGGGACACGGGTTCGAGCCCTGGTCTGGGAAGATCCCACATGCCGTGGAGCAACTAAGCTCGTGCGCCACAACTACTGAGCCTGCGTGCCTAGAGCCCGTACTCCACAACAAGAGAAGCCACCGCAATGAGAAGCCCGCGCACCGCAACGAAGAGTAGCCCCCGCTCGCCGCAACTGGAGAAAAGCCAGAGCGCAGCAAAGAAAACCCAACACAGCCAAAAATAAATAACTAAATAAAATAAATTTATTTTGGAGAAAGGAGAGAGCCATGATTGTGATTGTGAGGTGTGTGCATGCATGTGCGCGTGTTTGCGTGTGTGTGTAAGAAATGGGACAACAGCACCTCCCTCGTTTGGTTGCTATAAGAGCTAAGAAGCCTGCCATGCACGCTTTCTCTCTCTCCCTCGAAAATTTAAATAGAATCATCATTTGGAATTTTTTGAAACACTTCTGGAAAGATTTAAATTGCCTTTTGATAAGTTTTGACTGTAGATATTTCCTTGAATACACCCTCCGAGTGGAAATAGGGGCAGGAATTCAGGAGCGAGAAGGTCTGGCTTTTCCAGGGCTTTAAAACTGTGCCATTTAGGGCCAGAGACCCTCCCCTTCGTGCCCCCAGAGGGGGTGCCCAGCAGCAGGGTCACACAGACGGTGCAGGGCCAGCCTGGGAATTCAGCCCGAGAGCCACTTGAGCTCATCACCTCTGCCCTCACCTCTCACTAATCCAGACACGGGAGGAAATGAAGGTGCTCCATTGTTGGGGCAGGTGCAGGATGATGGGGCGGCTCCCGCCGCCCTAAGGACCGAGAAATGAATTGCTCCGGGTCTGAGTCGTAAGGGCAGCTGCATTTACCTCCGTTTGGCATCCTTCTTCCTCCACAGGAGCCAGGCCTGGGAAGCGAGACTGTGTATCCAAGCTGGGGCTAGAGCTGTGAGGCAGCCCGTGTGGGCATCTGGGGGCAGGTGACAGCTAAGGGCTCCATTACCAAAGGACCCAGTGGACCCAGCTCTGGGGATTGCAGGCCAAAGTGAATGTCTTTCTTTACCAGAGCCCAAATCCTACCCCTGCCCCTAACCCTAACACCTATCCGTGGTCTGAGCGCGTGTTGGAGGACTTTAGGGCCCACAGTGTGTATCCGTCTCTGCTGCAGATTGGAGACCTGCCGCCGATGCCCTCCCCATGCTGACCTCTCACCTGTGCTACTGCAGTAGGCACCGGTGTCCTCCCCTGTCTCACCCACCCCTCAATAGCTACCAGAGTGGCTGCAACACTATAAGCCTGCCTGTGTCACTGCCCCTCAAACATTTACTGCCCCCCACCCATGCCCTCCAAGAGGTTCTCAGTGTTGGCATTTGGGAAATTTGTGGGATATCTTGGTGGTCACAATGTTGGGAGGGCACTGCTGACACATAGAGAACAGGGCCAGAGCTGTGGATGCCACGATGTGTAGGACAATCCCGCATACGGATGACTTGTCCTGGGTCCCACACAATGTGGGTGTGGCCTCGAAGGGTCCACCAGGATATCCATGTAAATGAGAAACCAAACTATAATTATCCGGGTCTTTCATCTACTTTTGTTTGACAATCAGCTCAAAGTATGTTTTGCACAATTTCAGTACACCACTTTGACAGGAAGGCAACTACCACACAGAGGAGAGCAAGCTTTGCTTCATTCAGAACTTTACCAAGTGATTCACCCACCAATTCAGAGAATCCAGTCATCATCGATGGCCACGGCCCTCAGTCAGTCTGCACTTACAGCGTCACATTCACAGTGACTGCTCGTGTCAGAGCATTTGACCACTTCATTACATCCTCTGCCATACTCATTCCCAAATGTTTCCATAGAAAAATACATTATTTATTATAAATCACTTACCTTACATTTCTCCTTTATAAATTGAGCATTTTATTGAAGGTTTTTGAAGGCTTATATGTACATAATTGTATTATTTGAAGACGTTCTTTCAGGTTAAAGGAGGCAATTTTTTATATAAGGGGGGTAGCCTAGGTGTGGAACAACTTTCTTTCACCAAAAGTTGCAGTAAGGACCATATCTAAAAGAAGCAAAGGATGTGTATAAATGGGTAAATTCAGTAAGTTTGGTGTCTTGGTCATTCGATGAGATGGTTATGGGGCTATGAAGATGAGTTACTGTAAGGCCTTCCTGGCAAATGAGGGAATCAAGGTCTCTCTGGAGGAGTTTAACTAGAAATGGAGGTAGGCAGAGAGACGCATCATTTAGCCATGAAAGTAGAGACCCAAAGAGAGTCTCGGGGCCACAGTTCATCTCGTTGGGAGAGGAAGTCTTACACTATAAACTTCAAGCGTTGCAGCCACGGGCAGGACATCTGCAAGGTGGCAGCAGATGCAGGGCTCTGAGCCCACGGATTTCTAGGATTCTCATCCTGCAGAGAGACAGGCGCGCCAACCTCTCTTAGTTGTCACAGTTAAACATTTGCTCCCACCAGACGGCCTTGCTCTGATGCAACAAGCGCCAAGCAACCTTCTGGTTAAAATCTGGCCTCCCAGGTAGTCCTGGATGATGTCAATGGGCTGGCCCTCTGGAACTGTCCCTCCATTTGAGTGCTCGGTGTGTGAGCAGAAAAAAGTCCGTTCAGGGTGCTGGCGATGCCAGGTGTGCAGCCCTGCGAGACCAGGATGGGAGTAACTTCCGCAAGGCAATGCCTGCCTCACTGCAAGGCCTGCCCACCGCCACCCTCGGGTGTCCTCTCATTGAGGGCAGTGCTCATTTCTACCCCTGCGTGTAGGTTACATATCCGTTTCCCTCCCAGCCTCCAGGCAAGTTCCACAACTTATTTGAGTTTGTGTCCCAACACCTGGAAACCCGCAAGGGTGCAGCCCTGCTGGGAACAGTTCAGAACACGTGGTAGGTCCTAGGCAAAATCTGTGGAGTGGGTGGATGGATGGACCATCTGGCCGTTTAGCCCACTCGTAGAGATGGAGCTCAGGCCCGCTGCTCTGAAGCATCTCCTGCCGCCTTCAAGGCCCTCTGATGGCTTTCGTGCCTGCGACCCTCTGTTGTTTCTGCACAGTTGGAAGAATCTTTGAAACTGTTCTGTCCTATATCCTGTACCACGTGGGCTTTAGAACCAGCCACTCCTGGGTCTAAAGCCAGTTTTGTGACCTTGGGCAAATTACTTAGCCTCCCAGCACCCCCTCAGCTGCTCCTTCTGTGCAATGGAAATCATGCCACCAACTATATCAGAACTAAGGTAGGCTTTTCTATAGCCCACGGGCTTTGGTGTTAATAGTTTTCAGAACCTTCCAGTGAATGCAAACAAACTCTTCCTGCCCCACTGCACCCTCTCCTCCACCCCAACTCCTGACCCGGGACCCTTTGAGCTGGGCTCCTGCAAGGAATCAAAGGGCTCCTTTATTTGCCTCTCCCCCTCCCCCCTCCCAAGAGCCTCCAAGGTGAGCCAACTTGGCCTTGGAGCCTGTCTTCTGTTCAAGGTGGGGGGCGGGGAGCTGGCACCTCCATCTGGCGCACGAAGCGGACGTGAGCTCCGCACGAAGGAGATCCACCCCTGCAGCCCTGCTCTCCCTCCCGGCCCCCGCGCACACAGCAGCTGGCTTCCAGGGGAATCAAGTGACAGCCAGGCTCCAGGGAACCGATGGCGAGACCAATTGATCCATAGTGACAGAGAAGCCTTACAGCCTGGAAGCCCAGCAGGGGATCAGTTAACCCATAGAGGGACAGGCAGTCTGGGGGAAAGTGGCCTGATCCTCTGCTCTGATGGGCACTGACTATTGTCTCTTAATTCCCTGCTCCCGTTAGCCTACTAGAAGCTGCGAATGACCTCTAACGTTGTCATTCTGCCCACAAGGCATTCTGTCCCCTCAGGGCCTCCCTTTACCTTGGCACCTAATGGCCTCCATTCTGCCCACCTGCCCATCTGCCCACTCCTCCCAGCTAACTCCTTACACCTTCCCAATCACCCAGTGCAGGGCCTGGTCTGCGTCCTGCGGCTCAGCTTGCTCCCTCTGCCTGCAATATCCTCTCTCTGCAGTGTCCTCTTCCACCTGACTCACCCCTCCTCAGCCCTCTCTCCACTCAGCTCTAAGTGCTGGCCTCCGGGAAGCCTTCTAGGAGGAATGGATGGAGTGCCCCTCTCCTGGGTTCCCGCAGCCCCTGTGCTCCCTTCTGCGACAGCAGTGAGCCAACGACAGTGGCTGACCTGTCTGAGCTCCGGGAAGGCATTGATGGCATGTGTCTTCTATTTCTGAGTCTCAGGCTCCAGCACAGAGCCTGGCCACTTTCTATCGATTGGGACTTCCCTGGAGGTCCAGTGGTTAAGACTCCTTGCTCCCACTGCATGGGGCACGGGTTCGATCCCTGGTCAGGAAACTAAGATCCCACATGCCTCGCAGCGCGGCCAAATAAATAAATTCTTTAAATCAATAAATAAATCCAAAAAAACACTCTATTGTTCAGTAGGTGCGCCACAAATACATGCTGAATTGAACTGAATTTGGTAGAAGGTTCATATTTTTTTCCCAAACAAATCTCGCCAGATTAAGATTACACTGGAATTTATATATTGGTAAATCATGCCTATGCAGTTTGCTTTTTTCCCCTTTTGGGGGGTAACAGTTTTATTGAGACATAATTCATACACCATCCAATTCACCCATTTAATTTAAAGCCTATAATTCAATGGTTTTTTAGTGTCTTCACAGAGTTGTGCAATGATCACCCCGATCAATTTTAGAACATTTTCTTCACCCCCAAAAGAGACCTCACACCTATTAGCAGTCACTCCCACCTACCCCCTCCCTCCATCCCCTGGCTACCACTAATCTATTTTGTGTCTCTATATATTTGTCTATTCCGGACATTTCCTATAAACCGAATCATACAATATATGGTCTTTTGTGACTGACTTCTTCCACTTAGCATAATGTTTTCCAAGTCCATTCCTGTTGTAATCGTGTCAGTACTTCATTCGTTTCTATTGCCAAATGATATTTCATTGTATGGATACATCACATTTTATTCTATCCACTCATCCGATGATGGACATCTGGGTTGTTTCCACTTTTGAGCTATTATGAACAGCTTTCTTTTTTTGAACGCTAAAGATATTTTTTTACTCTTAAAATCATTTCAAACTCACAAAAATATTTTGCAAGAATAGTACGAAGAACTTTTTCCCTTTAACCACATGAGAATGAGTGGCTGACATCATGTCCCGTCACCACTAGCAACCCCCCTGTACTTATACACACACACACACAGTACTGTAGCACATATTTCCCGCCACAATGACACTCTCCTACATAATCACATATAACCATTGAATTAGGAGATTAACATCAATTCATTTCTACCAGACAATCCAAGTTTTACCAATAATGTCCTTTATTGCAAAAGATGAATCTAGAATCACGCATTGCCTGTGTCATGTTTCACTGGTCTCCGTCATAACCTTGACACAGTGTTTAAACAGTATTATCAGGGTGAAAATTTTGCTGGCAGTAATGTTTGGATTATATGATGCCTTATTATTTGGAGGATGTAGCAGGGACAGGTCCCCCGGTATTGCAATCTGTACTTCTTTCCTTGGTAATGGAACTCCAAAATTTTCAGCAAAATATTACATCTCCCAGTTTTCCATGCAGGTAAGTGTTCCGTGGGATATAAATGGAAGTTGTGTGTGCACCCTCCAGGTCCTGCCCTTGATGAGAAGTGGCCTCCTCTCCCCCTTTCCCCTTCTTGCTGGCTGGCACGAGACAGGCCCTGGGCAGCCATCCGGATTGCGAGATGGGAGCCATGTGTGGAGGGTTCTGGAGCAACAAGGTGAAAGGAGCACCGCGGAGCCATCACATCAGCCCCAGAGAGCTTCCTGGAACTGTTAAGTGCAAAGGCTACATTATTGCTATTTCAGGGTCTTTGTTACAGCATCAAGCCTCTATTCTAATTATAGAACACTTCCATATGAATAACTGAGAATTGGCCCGTCTTGTATCACAGAACCTCAAGATTCTGGTGCCTACACTACTCTGAGCATGTTTAGGAGCCTCTCTAATTTTATTTTATTTTATTTTATTTATTTATTTATTTATTTATTTATTTATTTATTTTGCGGTACGCGGGCCTCTCACTGTTGTGGCCTCTCCCGTTGCGGAGCACAGGCTCCGGACGCACAGGCTCAGCGGCCATGGCTCACGGGCCCAGCCGCTCCGCGGCATGTGGGATCTTCCCGGACCGGGGCACGAACCCGTGTCCCCTGCATCGGCAGGTGGACTCTCAACCACTGCACCACCAGGGAAGCCCTCTAATTTTAATTGATTGGAAGTTGAAGCTTTTTTTAGGATAACTTGTTTTGTGAATGTGAATCTGGAACCTTGTAAATATTTTTTACAACTATAAATTTTTTTTTAACTAATCCATGGAAATTGGAAAAAAGCAACCTATTTATATTATTTTTTAAGGTTATTTTCCATTATTGGTTATTATGAGATATTGAATATTGTTCCCTGTTTTATACAGTAAATCCTTGTTGCTTATCTATTTTATAAATAGTAGTGTGTATCTGTTAATCCCAAATTTCTAATTTCTCCCTCCCCCTTTTCCCTTCTGGTAGCCATAAGTTTGTGCTTTATGTCTGTGAGTCTGCTTTTGTTTTGTAAACAGATTCATTTGTATTATGTTTTAGATTCTACATATGATATCATATACTATTTGTCTTTGTCTGACTTACTTCATTTAGTATGATATTCTATAGGTCCATCCATGCTGCTGCAAATGGCAATATTTCGTTCTTTTTTATGGCCGAGTAATATTCCATTATAAATATATACCACATCTTCCTTACCCATTTATCTGTTGATGGACACTTAGGTTCCCCCAAAAAGCAATCTAAATTGTGAGAACAGAGTGAAAGAAAGGAAATTGTGTATTGATTTGTTATGGTAGCATAATTACAAAGAGAGGAACTATGTCAAGTGACTTAAGGACAAATTAATCTGATTATCATCCCAGGGTGGGGGTGTATCCTAACAAAACTAACTGCAAAAAATTCTTAAATTGTTTATCAATATACATTTTACTGATGATAGTGATGGTATCTTCATCTGAGACTGTTGGGTGTATATTGTGAGATAAGAAAGTGAGTAATTATGCTGATTTTGTTGGGAATTGGGATGCTCAGTGTGAAAGAAAGGATTATACTATCTAAGACTGATAAGGCTAAATAAAAGCCCTGTAATCCTGAATCTGGACTGGACAAATATGAATTTAGGAGATATGTCGTTATTTTCTAACCATGTCTGTGCTCTGTCCATTTTCTATCCATCACAAGGGCCTGGGAAAAACAGCCAACCCAGTAGCAGTGAACACCCCTACAGACCAGATTATGGCCTCTAAATAGTATTGCCCCCAAAATGGGGATCCAGGCACTTTGGAGAAATGACAGAGTCTAGTTCTGGGGCACAAAATGTACAAGATGAACCTGGAACATCTTGTCACTTCAAAATTACTAAGTAGTAGCAATTTGAAGAGGCTCCTCCTTGCCAATGATGGGACAATGTGATCATCAGTAAAAATAACAAGTGCAATGAATCGGAGCTTAGCATGTTTGGTGCTACGGGCACTATGCAATGCCATCTGTCCCACATCTGACCCTACTGATCGGCAATTTGAAAACAATTAAGATACATTTCAATCCATGAGTTCAGAATAAAATCTAAAAAGAAAAGAAAAGAGAAAACCCACTCATTGATTACTCTTGGAAGACGTTAGGGAACCTATTAATTTTTTTGAAAACTGGCAAATAAAGAGAAAGAATCAAGCATTTACCTCCCTTTCCTGTATGAGTCACAGGGTAAACTTATGGTTGATGAGGGGGAAGTATAAAATAGGAACTTGGGATTAACATACACACACTACTATATATAAAATAGGTAACCGAAAAGGATCTACTGTATAGCACAGGGAATGCTACACAATATTCTGTAATAACCTATATGGGAAAAGAATCTGAAAAAGCATGAATATATGTATATTTATAACTGAATCACTTTGCTGTACACCTGAAACTAACAAAGCATTGTAAATCAACTATACTCCAATAAAATTTAAAAAAATATCTTGTTGATGAGAAGTATCTCTTCATATGAGGAGTGAGAAATAGAATTAAAATACTATCATTTTGCAACCCTAAATGAAATTATGGACAACCAGATATCATGCGCTACCTGATGAAACACTACCTATGAAGTTTTATTGCCAAAAAACTGGACCTGAATTTTATCAGACCTCTAGATCTAACTATCCATTTCTTGTGAAGGAGGAGGAAAAACATATTGAAGGACACGGTGGGGATGCAATCAGTGAGCTCCCAGCTGCGAAAATCCTATAGAACCAAGAACCCAATCTTTTCAATAAGCAAGGTAGGTGCTTGTGTGGGAGTAGGGTGGTGGGCAGGGCCTTGGCATTGGTGACATCAGTCCAGCCCAGGTGTCAGAGACTGAGCAGGTAAGAATGGTGTCCCTGTGGGGGGTATCAGAGGCCAAGCAGGGTGAAGGGAGCCTCTCTGTGGCATGGCACAGGGGGTTAGAGTCCAGGTGAGGAGGTGTCTGCATTGGTGAGTGATGGGTTTTCAGAGCCTGGGTGGGAGTGGGAGGCGGCAACAGCAACAGCCCGGCAGGGGTGTCAGAGCCGAATCAGGGTGAGGAGAGTGTCCTCATGGCTGGGGCATCGCGGGAGCAGTGGGAGGTGGGAGTGTGGAGTGTGGTAAGAGGTGTTGGAGCCCCAGGGGGCTGAAGAGGGCATCTGCATGGTGGGGGAGGGACAGCAGGGGCCTCATGGGGGCTTTGAAAGCCAAAGCAGGGTAAGGAGAATGCCGTGGCGGGGGTGAGGTGGGGTGGTGATCACTGAAGTGATAGGAGATTGGTTACACACATGCATTCATTCAATAAGTAAATGCGTCCAGAATAATGGGAACCAGGTACCCTCACCGTCAGAGTGAGAAATATGGAAATACGGAAGACAGGACACTGGGAATTAACTGGATGGGAATTAGAGGTGTCAGTGTGAATTCACGTCTTTCAATACATAGCTAGATAGATATGGATATAAATATAGATGTAAAAGGGGGTATGAATGTGTATATATACGTATACCTGTGAGTGTATTTGTGTGAGTGTGTGTGTGTGTGTGTGTGTGTGTGTGTGTGTATACTTTAGCTTTGTCTATTGAGAGCACCCGAGAGAAGCAATATTCTGATACCACTGAGCACACCTAGTGCTCATATCCTGATTTGTAAATACCAGCCTCCACTCAAAAGAGCCAGAGCTCTGGAGAAATAGATGATTCTCGGGCCGGGGCAAGAGACAGTATAAGATGATCTTAGAATACCTTGTGCTAGAAAACAAGAAAGTGCTCAAAAACCATTGAGGACATGTCAAAAGGTGCAGAAGCCAACGTGAGGGGCTTCTACTGGGACTCAAATCAGGGAAAATTTGAGTATAAAAGTAAACAATAACTAATTGTAACCTTTAGATAAGAATCCCTGAAGCTATACCGATATAATAAATTTCCTGTAGAGTAGAATACCAACTAATAAATATAGAAGGAGAGATGGGATTAGAAAATCACCATTTGGCTGCCTTCATAGTGACAATTAACTCAGCCAAGAAGCATTAGCTGATGCCAAACTTAGTGAGTGAAAATTTGATGTGGAATAGATATGTACATAGTCTCAAAGTACCTCCCACCCCAAATAGTTAATTACAAAGAAAAAAGAGTAAGTTTACGGACTTCCCTGGTGGTCCAGTGGGTAAGTCTCCGTGCTCCCAGTGCTGGGGACCGGGGTTCGATCCCTGGTCAGGGAATTAGATCCCTCATGCATGCCGCAACTAAGAGTTTGCATGCCGCAACTTAAGATCCTGTGTGCCGCAACTAAGATCCCGTGTGTACAACATGGTGATTATAGTTAACAATATTGTACTATATACTTGGAAGCTGCTAAGAGAGTAGACCTTAAATGTTCTCACCACAAAAGAAAAATCTTAATTATGTGACATGATGGAAGTGTTATCCAGCACTACGGCGGTAATCATACCGCCATATACAAGTGTATCAAATCAACACATTGTACACCTTAAAATGACACAGTGTTATATGCCAATTGTATCTCAATAAAGCTGGGAGGAAAAGCAAGGGCTGAAATTATTTGCTCTTCAGCTTTAGGATAGAATCATAGGATTGCGAAGAGTGTGAGGAGAACCCTCCTGGCAGAGCTGATCCAGACACCTTGGCGATGGGGAAGACGCAGCTCAGCTGGGGAGTGTGTGGGCAGGAGTGGGGCAAGAGTTCTGTCCACAGGCCAGGGCAACCTGTCCCGAATGAACTGGGCTCCCCCGGCGCCGACCGCCGCTGGGACATTGCCTGTGTCATCCTCAGCCAGATTTTGGGCTCTGCCTGCCAGACTCTTCTCCCTCCGAAGGCACCTACACCTGGATTCGTCCTTCCTGCACCACATCCCTCCACAGGTCAGGTCTAGTTCTTCCCTCCCAAGGGTCTAAGCTCTGCTTCTATTAGCTGTGCCAGGCTCAAAAGTTCTAAGAAAAGACATGTCCTACACTGCCACGTATGAGGAGTGGGGGTGACGGGGTGGGAGGAGATTGGATGGGAAGGAGGGTTTTGAGGAGCCTTGAGTCAATGATTTGGAAAACTAGGGAGTCATCCAGGTCTCAGGACATAGGTCAGTGAGCACGTTAGCAAGGAGGGGACTCTCACCACATAAGGCATCTTGGTGTAGTGGAAAAAGTCCCCAGAGAAGGAACCAAAACATCTGGGGTGTTAGTGTCGGCCCTGAGCTCAGCAGCTGTGTGACCTGAGGCAAGTCACAGGAAAAGACACCGGGCCTAGACATGTGGCCCTCAGTCTCTTAGAGGTTCAAGACTCCCAGTGATCACTCCTCGTATTTCTATTATCCGTTGCTCGAGAAGAAATGACTATGACTTTGGGAAAGTTGCAGGTGTGGGCTTTGCTGGAGAGCTGTCACTTATGTCAACCTCTTGGAAGTATCTAAAGGGAAGACTCAGGGTCCTGGGTCTGAGCAGACTCTAGAAAGCCTCTCTTCTCCTGCTTCTTCCCATTTTCCCCCAAAGACTGTAAGAAAAAGAATAAGAGGATGGGGGTGGACATGAGGGGAGAGGGGATGGGGGATGAGAAGATGAGGGGATGGGGGATGGAGGTGATGAGGATGAAGGGTTGGAATGAGGAGCTTGGCTATGTACGTGGTGGAGTGGTGTTGCCTGTCCTCTTTACTCTCCTTCTTTTTTCCCCACCCTCATGCATGGGGTAGGTTGTTTTTGATACAATCCATCCAAGTAATGCTATGCAAGATGGTCAGTGTTGGCCCAGAAAGGTGGTTGTCTTGTAGCTGCTCCCCTCTAAGAACATGAGTGTCCCCCAGCCTCTCCCACTCCCATGGGATTCAGGAGAACATCTCCCCAGCTTCAACCTCAAGGAGCAAAGACCACATGTAGCTGGTTTCCTAGGGGAAGGCAGAGGGAAGAAAGGAAAGAGGGAAGGGAGAAGTAGCAGACTCTCAGGCCCCCATGTGAGGTTCCCCCCAGGGCCCTGGGCTCAAGAAGGAGACCGTGGCACCCTCCCATGGACTCGCAGTGTGTTCGTAGATCAGTTACCAGCGAGACCGAGTTCTTCCTGGCTGTGCCTGGGTGTCCAGATGGCTCCCAGATGGGACAGGGGGACAGCATTCCCTTGGAAAATGGAGAAGTAGGGAAGGCCAACAGGTCTCGGTGGGGCTGCAGTGTAGGGAAGACTCAGGAAGAGGGGCAGATGAAAGGGAAGGGAGGACACAGACAGAGGTCTATAGCAGAACAGGGGTGGAAAACCCTTGACCGTGAGGATGGCCAAGAATGGGATGGTGGGTGGGAAGCCACAGGTCCCACCTGGATTGTCACCTAGGTTCTGCCAATCACCGTCTACATGACTTCAGACACATCCTTCTTCTCTCCCAGCCTCAGTTTCCTCACTTATGAAGTGAGGAGACGCAGAGATGAGGAAGGCGGCCTTACCAATCCACAAGGCTCCCTTCCACCCTTGGGGTCTCCCATGCCTGGCGGTCCCCTCTCTGCATGGCCTCTGGGCACAGCCCCCAAGCCTCCCCAGACCAGCAGGGGCAGCCTTGGGACCAGCGCCTCATTTCCTCGATGTAACTACCCATTACACGGAGCCGCTCTCTACCAAGCTGGGGCTCTGGCAGCTTTATTATAAGTTTATTACATGCTAATTCAAGCAAATAAATTTGCCCCAGCTGTGAAGCAGAAGAGATTAATAACCTCAAAGATTACTTTGCTGCTTTGATGAGTTTCTTGAGCAGAGTATATTTAGGAAGAGCAACTAGATTAGTCAAAACCCCCTTTTATTAGTAGTGACACTGTGCAAACGACTTTATATGACTGGAATACCAACTACTTAACTCCCTGACCTTCGTATTCAAATAAACACATCTTATTATAGCAACACGCGTCCGCACACGGTGGCGACTGCTGGCCGAGGACCCTGCACTGGGAGCTGGCACGCAGACTTCATTTGGCCAGGGGGACAGCCTCCAGGTAGATATCTCCCTTTCCCTGTCTTCACCCTTGGACTGGCTCAGGGACACAGGGAATGCTCTGGGTGTCCCAGGGCTTAGAAGAATCAGTTCTCAGATGAGTGGAAATGATTTGCCCAAAGTCACAGTGAATTAGCCACGTGGGCTCTACAGCTCTGCCACCTGGATCTCCACTCCAAAATCAGTTTTGCAGCAAGAGGCTGGGTTGGCCTCTGGTGGAAACTGTGAAGGTGACCAAACCAATTCCAGGGGCACTCTGACCCCTCCCTGCTACCCAGGTATATGGGGTCTTTATTTGACTCCCTCGTAGCCCTCTTCCTCCATGAAGCCTTACGATGCTCGGGAATCTCACTTCCCCAGGTTCCGAGAACAAAGGACAGAGGAGGCATTTAACCAGCGATGCTGGCATCTCCTTCCGGGGAAGGGAAAGAGTGACCCTTATGTTGATCCCCAGCTGCCCAACAAACCCAGCACAGGTCCCATCCCTGAATTCCAGTGAGCCCATGAAGGAGGCACTACCCTTGGGTTTTTCTAGATGAAGACACCAGAGAGTTTAAGCCACTTGCCCTGAAATGCCCTTCCCCGACTTGTCTACTTGGAAAATACCCACTGGTCTTTCCTGATTCAACACACGTGTCACCTCCTTGGTGAAAGTTCCTTGTCCACTCCTCCCTCCACCCTGTCTCCAGCAGCACTGATTGCAGTGGATGGTGCCGATTTGCTTATGATTTGTCTCTGTTATTTGATTGCTTCTTAAGAGCAAGCACTGGGTCTCTATCTTCATGTCCTGCAATCCTGGCAGAGGGCCTGGTTGGTACCAATATTGACAAAGACTTGAAATTGCTCTGGATAATCTTGGTCCTACGGGTACTCTATGCAACGCCATCTGTCCCATGTCTGACCCTGACTGGAAATTTGGAAAAAAAATAGCAGTAGTTCCCTGATACTATTCAACAAAAATTGTAGGTGTAAAAGAAAAAAAACATAATAGAGAAAAGAACTACAGAAAAAACGGTGAACGTGTATCTCAAGTATAGAAACAAAGGCAGAATTCATAAAAGATAAGATCCCCAGAACTTATTCATCTTCTAACTGAAAGTTTATGCTCTTTGACCAACGTGTCCCCATTTCCACCAACGCCTGATAAAGAAGATGTGAGACACATATATTATATATATGGAGATATATATACACATATAATATTCAGACATAAGAAGGAGGGAAAGCCTGCCCTTTGCGACAACATGGGTGGATCTTGAAGGCGTTATGCTGAGTGAAACGAGTCAGACAGAGAAAGACAAATACTGTGTGATATCACATATGCAAAATTTTAAAAAGCCAAACTTGTAGGAACAGAGAGTAAAATGTCAGCCCTTTCTCGATGGGGTTGCCAAGGGCGGGGCCGAGCCTAGCTGTCAGAGGTGTCGGCCTTGAGGGAGGTGGAATCACAGAAAGGCGTACACTTACCCTAAGGTGATAAAATCCAGAGCTAGAGAGCCCTCCAATTATTTTTCGTCTCCCCAAGCCTCCTCTGGAAACCTCTGTGAGATGTTTGTTATCCTTTGAAAATTTCATTTGAAATTCCTCTGGCCAAAGAATTTTGGCAATGAACAGGAAAAGGATGGAGTCTGCCTTCACAAGACCTATTTAATATTTAAACTGGTCTTCGTAGAGGATAAAATCAGTAGGACGAGGGAAGACTCCAGTCGGGAAGCTTGAAAACATGTAAAATATATTACCCACAACCCAAAGGGCTCTGAGCTTCACCGGAAGCGAGAAGAATCTGCCACCCAGGGCTTCCCTGGTGGCTCAGTGGTTGAGAGTCCGCCTGCCGATGCAGGGGACACGGGTTCGAGCCCCGGTCCGAGAAGATCCCACATGCCGCGGAGCGGCTGGGCCCGTGAGCCATGGCCGCTGAGCCTGTGCGTCCGGAGCCTGTGCTCCGCAACGGGAGAGGCCACAACAGTGAGAGGCCTGCATACTGCAAAAAAAAAAGTCTGCCACCTAGAGCAGATTGTGTGATGGGACTGGTTGGTAGGGAGAAAGCAGAACATCTCAACTTTCTATTTTGCTCCTATCATAGAGGAGGATATTCAGACCCCAAAGGTCTGACAAACACAGTTAAGAGAGAATTGACCCATTCCTAGAATTCTGTGCAAAGAAAGTAATCAGAAATGGAGAAAAGGGGGTGTGTGCAAAGATGTTCAGTTCAGCGGTGTTTAATGAAAAACTGAAAATGAGTTGAAGGAGGACGGGGTAGACTATTTAAGCACCTAGGGAGCATCTAACCTATGGACTCTTACAAAGTCATCAAAACCCCTCCAGAGTTTGTAAAATCCTGGAAAATGCATGCTGACACACGTTAAGTAAAAAACAAAATAATAGCACTCAAACCTGCTTGCAACAGTCCACGTTTTCTATTATGAGTATGTTCTACTTTTTCACGTATTACCTTTACATTAGAAAAACTGTCATACATTTCAGAATATTTATAAGATATATTTGAACTATATTATCATATATTTACAACTAACTAAAACAGACTATGCCTAGAAAATGGGAAGGGAGTACACTAAGCTGTAAACCGGGTGATGTCTTGGAGGTGGATATTGTCCCAATGTTCTAACAAAGAATATGTCTTTATGATATTATATTGGAAAAAATCTAAACATTTTTATTTCAAGAAATGAAAAGTGGGGGAGAGGGAGAAAAAGAAAGGAAGGAAGGAAGGAAGGAAGGAAAGAAGGAAGGAAGATAGAGAAAGAAAGGAGAAAGAATGAAGAAAAGAAAAGAAAGAGAGGAAGGGAGGGAGGGAGGGAAGGAGGGGGAGGGAAGGGGAGGGGAGGTAAGAGAGAAAATTGGACCTAACCCGTGTAAAGCCAGAGTGGCTCTGGTCTCTCAGGAGGCTCAGATCTCTAGACACATTGTTCCTTGACAAGAGCCTCAGGTTCAAGTACAGAACCCCAGCAGGCGTTCTGAGGGATTGTAGAGCGAAGAAATGCCGGACCATTGAGAGTCAGCCCATGTCCTGATTTTTCGAGCAAAACAAAACATTAAATGCCAGTAACAACAGGCTGGCAAGTCTGATAACAACCCCTGGCAAATTCCGAAGTGTGAGGACTCACAGAAAAGGCAGCAACAACCCCTAGGAGCCGGCGTGAGTTCACCAAAGATGAGGCACGCCCGACTGAATTCCTATTCTGAGGGGACAAGGACCGGGGCCAGGGGTGCCACTGACAAAGGGCATGGTGTGGTGACTCAAGGAAGACATCCGTCAAAGCCTCTGAGGTCCTGAACAAGAAGGCGGAGTGTGGCCTGCCTGCTGGCAAGGGCTCTGCAAAAACAGCTCTGGGGCCCTGGTGCCAGCCGGCGGACATCTCCAACAATACCCCAAGGCTCAGCCCTTGACCTTGTCCGCCTCAGCCCCTTCCTCAGCCACTTGAATGAAGCAGAACAGAAAATGCGCTTATCAGATTTGCAGTTGACAAAGCCAGAGGGATTGTTAATAGAAAGAATGGCAGAATCGAGATTCAAAAATATCTTGACAGGTTGAAATAATGGGCTGAAAACATGTAAAAAGGATAAATGGAAATTCCTGCATTTAGGTTTAAAAAAAATGAAGGTTTCATAAACATCAGATGTGAGAAACAGGGCTTAAAAGCAGAAAAGACAGATAGGTAGGGGCCAGCATGGCATGGTTAGTGGTCAGATCAAGGGAAGGAAAAAAGAAAAGAAAACAGCCTTTACTGATGTACCAGGAACTGTGATGAACGCTTTAAATGCTCGCGTACCATTTCTATGGGGCAGGCACTATCCCATTTAACAGATGAGGAAACTGAGGATTGGTAATGTTATTAAGTGACTGAATGGTTCATATCAAGCTATTAAGTGATTCACAGTAAGCTGCTGGAAATAAGCTACAAAGCGATGGAGACAGAATTTGAATTCAGGTCTTCCTAACAGATTCCTTTCTCCCGATCAGTTTTGGTTTTGAAAATGGGGGAGTTTTGGGTAAAGTTTTCCTCTTTTTTTTTGGGCCGTGCCACGTGGCTTGTGGGATCCTAGTTCCCTGACCAGGGATTGAACCCGGGCCCCCTGCAGTGGAAGCGGGGAGTCTTAACCACTGGACTGCCAGGGAATTACCAAGTTTTCCTCTTTCTTAAAAAGAATCCCTAGAAATAGCCGCTCCTGTCCCTCTTCTGCCTCTTAGAGTCGTTAGCATGTGAGGCCTAGAACTGTAGCAGCCATCTGGGCACCTGGAGGAAACTGGCATTAGAGGACCAACCAAATGTGGAGGATATAAGGTGGAGAAATGGAAATGCTGGGGATCATTAATGACTATCGAGGCACTGAGCTACCCAAAACCAGCCCACCTTGGCACTTCTGGGGAGATAACCAATTCTCGTAATTGTTCAAGGCCCTTCTGTTTGGGTTTTCTGCTGTGTCCTACCTGTAAGTATCCTGATGAATGCCTGAGACCAGGTAAGTCCCCGTCTAGGGGCCCCAGCAAGATCACATTTGGAGTGTGATGCTGACAAAAATGACCGTGACTTGGGGAGTTTGCCTGGAGAAAAGACATGGGAGGAAAGTAACATAATGTTCTTCAAATATCTGAAAGTCTACGATTTAGAAAAGCAACTTGATTTTTTTCTGAGATCCTCCAGGATGCAGAGCCAGAACCGAGGCAGATACCAGTTCGTGGACTCAGAGTTGTCCTCCATGGGACATGTGTCTGGTAAAAGAGAGAGCTCCCCATCGCCGGAGGTGCCCAAACAGTGTCGAAGTAGCCGCCAGACAGAGAGGTCAGGGAGAGACGTCCTCACTGGGTGGCAGGTCAGACCAGCTGACCAGGGTTCCTTCCAAATCCAAAATTCTTGGATTCTGCGTTATGCACATGGGGTAGTGCTAGAGGCTTCCAGGGAAATAAACAAGTAGAAGACCAAGTGTCTGGTATCTTCTGTCTCCAGTTGGAGTGAGACCCTGACAGAGAGCCAGTGAACAATCTAGGGCAGGGAATTGTAAGTGCCCAGCGGGCAAAAAGAGCCAGTGTTCTCTGGGAGGTCAGGAGTGGAGCAGAGCCCTTCCAGGGAGGAAGGTCGGAGAGGGCGGCTTGGAGGAAGGAGATGTGAGCTGGGCTTGAAGAGTGGCAGGATCTGTTCCCAGCCTGGCCTTGTTCCCAGTTCCTGCACCATCCCCTCCCCCCCCATTCAGCCAAGCCCATTGGTTCTTCCAGCCCTGCAGGCTCCGCCCTCTCTGTTCCCAGGACCCATCCTAACTGGAAGCAGGAGAGAGCTAGGCAACTCCAGCTGTAGGTTCTAGAACACAGCTACGTCACTGGCGCTGCTGACAGGAAGCTGACCTTGTCCGCCAACCTCGCAGGGCTTCTGCTTGTCTCCGAGGCACCTCCTCCCTCTGTCGGCGCCCCAGCTCTGCAGGCGGGACTCTGCGTCACTTGCTGCGGCACTGCTACCTGCTGATGAACGTGTGTTTTGTTTCCTAGCTTGCTTGCACCAACCCCTTTCCTTTGATAATAGATCCCACCCATAGGTGAGGATGAGCATGTGACCCAGGCCTGGCCAATCAGAATACTCCAGCCTCTTGTTACACAGATTGGCTCAGGGATGGGCACCTGTGACCCCAATCTGACCAGTCAGGTCCTTCCCCAAAACTGTTCTAATAGAGTTTATGCGGAGAGACCCCTGCCTTTAGATTACGAACAGGAAAGCTGGAACCTAGGGCTAGTGGTGGTCCTGCCATGTGAAGCAATCCTGTCTGCCAAAGGAGAGAAAGAAGCAGGTAGACTGAAGAGCAGAGATGAGGGGGTGATGGGCAGAGGGAAAGGGAGTCATGGCCTCCTCTACTCTGGATTTGCCCCACGTCCTGCATTTCTTCAGAGCTGGAAACTGCCCTCTGCTTCCTCCCTGATAGGGTCCCTGTTTTCCTAAGCTCAGTTATAACTCAGAGTCCTGAACAATACCCCAGCCTTTCCCATCACTTCATGGCTGCCCGGGCCCTGGGACCTTCCACAGCAATCACATCTGAATGATGTCCCTGGGATCGTCTGTCCTGGCCCTGGGCATGAGAGTGGCTTGGAGGGGCGCATCCAGCCTGCACCTTCTGCTCTATCTTGCTGAAAGATCCCCAGGTGGGAGGTGACAACAACCTGCAGGGCAGGGTGTCAGCCAAAGGACAGGGTGACCGTGCCAGGGTGAGCTCACTCGCTAAACTAGTCCTTCGCTCACTTATTCATTCATTCATTCAACAGCTATGGATTGAGCATCTGCTATGTTCAAGGTGCTAGGGACAAAGGCTTAGCACAGGTATCCACAAACTTTTCTTGTAAAGGGCCAAATAGTAAACATTTTCAGTTCTGCGGGCCATAAGGTCACTGTTGCAACCGCTCCGCCCTGCCTTGTAGAGGGAAGCAGCCACAGACCATATGCAAACCAACGCGCATGGCTGTGTTTCAATAAAAATTATTTACAAAAGCAGGCGGTGGGCCAGATTTGGCCGGCTGTCCATGGTTTACCAACTCCCTTCTTAGCATATACAGTTGCAGAAGGTGATGGGAGATAGAATAAGTAAGGTCTTGAGACCCAGCCAGAGAAAAATGAATTTTAGTGAATGGCCGATGGGACTCTTGGAGGATGTTTACCCTGCAGAACAGCGAGACCAAGGTGGGGTAACGGAGGGATTGGTTCAGCATCAGACGCCTTGCCAGGCACTCGCAATTCCTTCCTCTATTCAGCGAGTCTTTACTGGATGTCTCCCATGTGCAGGCACTATTCTAGGTGCAGGGAAACAGAGGCGACCAAGGCAGACAAGATGCTCGCCTTGGTGGAGCGTCTACCCTGCCAAGTGTATCAGCTTCTTCAGGGTCAAGCCCTCGCCTACCTCCCCTCTCCCCTTCACGCCACACCTATCAAGCCACTCAGAACCCCGGTGTCCCCCTCCAGGTCCATAACTTCGCCGTCACATCTTCTTGAATGTCCTTGCTCGCCGATCCCCCTGCAGAAGTCCTTGGAGCCCAGCTGAGCTGCTCTCCCTGTGAGCCTTTTCTCTCCACCTACCCCGGGAGAGCCGGTCACACCTCCTTCCGGGTTCCACAGCACGATGGACCTCCTGAGCTCAAGTGCTTCTCACGTGGCTTTGGAATTCTGCACGTATAAGCTTCTCCCCTCTACAGGTCTATCCCCAGCACTTGGCAGAGTCCTGGCACACAGAGGTCTCAATGAATGCTTGTTGAATGAATGAATGAAAGTAGCTTTGGGAGAGAAGAGGAGAATTGTGCTGAAAGAGAAATGGGAGACACTCAAACCTGAGAGGACGGCCATCCACACCTTAAGGATCCAAACGCTTGAAGGATACAAGGGATTTTATTTGCGGGCTTAAAACTCCTGTCCAAAATTATTTGTTGAGTGTGAACGATAATACAGTCTCCCTCTCTGAAACGCCGTGGTGTGGGCTCCTTTGTCTGATTAAGAACTGTCGGGAGTAATTGATGGGCTCCCGCCCGACAGCTGAGTCCACTCTCCTCCTGACAGCACGAGTGATAACCGAGCAGAAGCTGACCCCAGCTGACACACTCATCTTAAAATATCTCTGTTCCCCTGCGGCACAGATAAAATAGCTGTCGCACTAAAAGTAAGGGCTCCACTCGGGGAGATGCTGGCTTCTCCAAGGACTGGTGATGGAGGAGTCTATGATGTCAGGGTTCAGCTGAAGTCCAAATCAAAAGGACTCTAAGAAACTGGCCCTGGATGAATTGTATTCCAGGGAGCAGTTCAGTGTTTAGCCTCTCAACACCAGGCCAGGATGCACAAGATATGTCACCAACAACTTCAAGAAGTGTTTATTGGGTCTCCCCTGGTGGCGCAGTGGTTAAGAATCCGCCTGCCCATGCAGGGGACACGGGTTCGAGCCCTGGTCCGGGAAGATCCCACATGCTGCGGAGCAGCTAAGCCCAAGCGCCACAGCTACTGAGCCCGCATGCCACAACTACTGAAGCCCTTGCTCCTAGAGCCCGTGCTCCACAACGAGAGAAGCCACCGCAATGAGAAGCACGTGCACCGCGACGAAGAGTAGCTCCCACTCACCACAACTAGAGAAAGCCCGTGCAGCAACGAAGGCCCAAGGCAGCCAAAAATTAATTAATTAATTTTAAAAAAGAAGCGTTTATTCAGCATGTATTGGTACGTGGTGCTAGGTTCCGTGCAGATCAAAGAGAACAATCTAGACATGGCCCTTTCCTAGCCGTACCTTGCAACACCCACAGAATGATAATGATTCCTGTCAGTGCTATGGGCCTCTTTGGTTTACAAAGAGCTTTCAGCAACTCAGTGAATTAGGTAGGGAAGGTATGAAAATTATTTCCATTTTAGAGATGAAGGAACCTCAGAGAGGTTAAGTGTCTTGCCCAAGGTCACACAGATCTTAAGGGTCCAAGATGCATTTCAGAGCAGGAATCGCACACTCAAAGGGGTAAATGAAGGAGGTTCAACGAAAGGATTCTTTAACAGGCTAGGGGCAGAGCTAAGGGAACTGACAGTGGACAAGGAAGCAACCCTGAGTGTTATGGGTTGAACTGTGTCCCTCAAAGATGATTTGTTGAAACCCTGGCCCCCAGTACCTCAGAATGTGACGTATTTGGAAATAGGGTCATTGCAGATGTAATTAGCAAAGATGAGATTATCCTGGAGGAGGGTGGGCTTCATCCAAAGTGACAGTTGTCCTTATATGAAGAAGAGAGACACAGAGATGCAAGGAGACAACGCCCAGGGACCAGGACGGCAGAGACTGAAGTGCTGCATACACTGCGAGCAGCGCCAGGATCGCCAACCAGCCGCCGGAAGCCGAGAGGACAGAAGGACGGATTCTCCTCCATAGGCTTCAGAGGGAGCTCCTCCCTGCCATCACTTTAATTTTGAACTTCTAGCCTCCAGAACTGTGGGAGAATACATTTTTATTGTTTTAAGCCACCTGGTCTGTGCTGTTTTGTTACGGCAGCCCCAGGAAACTTGTACACTGACGTCGGCAGCTGTGGGCACCCCTAGGCCTCTAGGGGCCTGTGCTATTGGAGTCTTGGGAGAGCGGGGTCCATGGAACAGGACCTGCCAACAGCAGCAGTGACCAGCCACTGCCCCTCACTGCCCTTCAAGGAGGGAGCTGGGCCAATCAGTGCCCTGAGCCCTCCCTCCAAGTGTCCCCGCAGTGTCTCCGACGGCTGAACCGAAGGATGAGACAGCGGGCCAGAGGGTGATGCGGTCTGTAGCTGTCAGCTCCTGAGGGCGGGTGGGGTGGCTGGTGACCCCTCGGCGCAGAATCAAGCCCGCTTCTGGTACTTGGCCCCTGCCCGTGTGCTAGTTCAGGAAGGGACCCTAAAGAAGAGGAAGGAAGGGTTTCTGCTTTTGGGGGACGCTCTGGTTTCATGAGGTGACTACAAATGCACGAAGAAAAGCACAAGAGGACCTGTGCAACAGATAACTCAGTCTGCGGGAAAAGCATATGCCCCAGGCAGGGCGGCCAGGGCCACCACCCCAGCCTTCCTTGCTTGATACCCAGGCCCTCAGCGTAAAATAGGAACCGTTTCCTTGTGAAGGAACAGCCAGAGAAATCACAGCTAGAAGAAACAGGCCGCCGGTCAAGACGGCCTGGGGAGGAAGACGTGGATAGGATCATGACCCACTGGCCTCGACAGTCTGGCCCAGGCTGGGGAGAGAGAAGAAAACTCTCTCCCTGGGCGGGAGGTGGGGCTCCGTGGGTAGGTCCTAAAGCAGGAAGCGCGTCTACAGAGCCGCGTGCCCGCGTGTGGGGAGGGGACAGCCTTGCTCCCGTCACCCAGCAGGCTCGGGGGAGATCCGGGTTTGTGTGGGGCTTCTGGGCGGGCCCTGAGCTGCCCGCCCCTGTCCACTGATAGCTCTCTCCCCTCCGGAAGCTGGGGGAAACATCTGTCTTGTTCATGCTGTGATTCAGGGGCATAACGCAGGTCCCTGAGAAAAACATGTTGAACACATGAAAGAGCAGGAGTCCAGAGAGAGAGAAAAACACTGCCAAGGGGGAGGTGCCCGGAGGAAAAGAAATCTCAGGCCGGACGCACCTAGGGGCAGACAGGGCTGGCTGGACAGGCATCCCCGGCTGGCAGGGGCTCCTGGGAGGAGCAGAAGCCCTCTGGCTAATGGCACACCCACCCTGCACAAGGCACGGCCCAGCGCCGCAGACAGTCAGGACCCAGAGAGGGCAATCCTGTCCCCAGACCCAGGCCTCGCTCTCCCCGCTGCTGATCGCCCGTGCGCCCCTTGTCCAGGCAGGTAGCCCCCTCAGATCTCCACACAAAGGCCTCCGCAGGGCTCCAGAGCGGCTCCACGGCTCCACAGGCTTCTCAGCGAACCAGGCAGATGGGCAGATGAACCCGAGAACGTGGGGAACTCCTGCCAGGTCACTAAAGGTCGTGAGGACGGGGCGGCCCGCTCCAGCAGACAGACGGAGCAACCGGGGAGAAGGCCCCAGAGACATGCAGGTGGAAATGCAGGTCTGTCCTCACCATGGGCTTGACCAGAAGACTGTCCTTCTCCCACTCAGACTGAAGCTGAGGCTTTAATTATAGCTTGTCACTCATGCGCCTTCCCCAGGAGATGGCCAAGCCGGACAGCAACGGAAATGAAACTCTCACTTCAGACGGCTCATTCTGTCTGTCAGGAAGTGTCAGGCTCACCAACAACAATATCTTGAATTGTGGCCGTGTGGTGCCTCCTGAGGGCTTAGGCTGCTCCCCTGCCCCCGCCGGGCCTGGCCAGTGAGCTCACTCCTGCGATGGGATGGGACAGTCAGCTCACAGATGGAGAAGCTCATCCCAGCAAGGCCAAGTGACTGGCTCAAGGTCACCCAGCACACAGTCAGTGGGACAGGGAGACCCAGGAGCACCGCTTTATCGTGGACTCTTCTCTGACTATTTGATGACGTCCCAGAAAAAAAGGCTCCCAGCCCTAATAATACTAACGCTTGTGTATCATCTCCTGGTGTCAGGAGCTAAGACTCTGTCAACAGCCCACCTTGATCTGCACAGCAGTCCCCATGAATTGTTTATCATTGTTATTCTCACTCTTCATAAGGAAAAACCAAGACTAGAGAGCTCGTTCAAGGTCACACAGCTGGAACAGGACTGAATCCAGACTGCGCAGCAGCAGGGCCTGTGCTCCTAACCCCACGCTCTCTCCTTACTCTCATTCCCACATAAGTAGATGGAAGATCTGGAGTTCTTTCCCCTCACCTCTGCCAGCAAACACAAATTGTTTCCGGAAGCACTCAACAAAGGTCATCTCCCACATCATGGAGAAAGGCTGTCCCTGAGTCCTGGCAGGATCAGCTGTGGGCATTGGGTCCCCGGGGCAGGGGTGTCCTTGCATCTGTCCCACCAGGTTGGCCTGATGAAGTGCTGACAGCGGGAGGGGCTGTGGGCTCAGGCCTGGCTCCAGGAAGCTGAGTTGTGAGACCCTGAGCTCTCATGGGGGATCTTCACATCCCTCGGCCCCTGGGTCTCGGGTTGGACGTCCAGAATGCAGTAGGGTTCGGCCCTTACAGGGTTTGGAACGGGGCCTCAGCTCCCTGGAGCCGATGTGACCCAGGGGAGCATGGGGTGTGACCTACCACGCAGACCTCTTTCCAACAGCAGTGCCCAAAGTGCCCTAGCTTCCCCACAGGGGGCTTAGAGCCACACAGGTGCCAGCTGCTTTGGATTACCTGTGTGGCCAAGGCGTCCAGCCGGCTTGGGAAGGGAGCAGAATTTCAGGTTAAGGTGCTCCAGGGCAGGAGCAAGTGCCTTGTTGGCCTGTGGCTCAGGGGTGAGAAGACTGGATCCAACTCCTGCCTCCCCTTTTGCTAGTTGGGGGGCCCTTGTCAGACCCGTTAACCCCTGTGGGCCTCATCTGTACATGGACCTGGCAGCCCTGCGTCAGGATGGTGGTCTGGGTCCTGAGGGGCCTGGTGGTCGGGTGTGGGGCGAGAGGAAGCGTTCTGTAGCCCCAGCACCAGGTCTCTGCTTTTTAGTGAACCTACGCGCCCGGGCTGTGACCTTCACAAGCTCTTCTCAGTCATTTTTCACCCCCTTAGGTGGGACAGGAAGGCTAGAGTGGGCTAAAGTTGAGTTTTTCCCTTCTCGCAGGTGTGCCAGGCTCTGATCAAACCCCCAGGTTAGGCTCTGGTTGACTGGTTTCTCTCAAGGGCAGGACTTGCTGAGAATAGAGCTCTCCAAAGTGTCTCAGAATGGTTTCTTTTCCCCTCTCCCTTCAGGAAGCAGAGATGCGGGGTGCCTTTCTCCAATCTTCACCATAGGAACTTGCTAGAGCTCCTAGAGGAAAGGCTCACAATAGCGTGGGGTCCCTCCGGAGTTCTTATCTCTCCGGCTTGTCCACACTGAGCCCCCGGCAATTTGCCAACTACAGTTCAAGTTTCCCTACCCCAGCCCTGGCTCTCGCAGCAGTCTCTGTGGCTAAGGTGTGATTGTGTGTCCACCTGTCTCTTTCCAGTTCAGGGGCAGCAGTGAGCCCAGTGACCTCAATGCTGTGCCGGCTCTGAGAAGCACTGTGGATTTTTGGTTCGTTCAGCTTTTCGCTTGTTGTGAGGACAGAGGGACAGCTTCCTATCCCCTCCGCACCCGTGTGCACAGAAAGGCCTTGCGCCGTGCTGGCCGCATTTCATGAAATGCCTTCTCTCTGCCCGGCGTGGATTCAGGGTTTCCTGTTCTTTGTCTTGTTGATCCCTCACTGCCCAGAAGGGAAGGTGTTGCAGACTCCATTTTCCAGACAAGGAAACTGAGGACCAGAGTCACACCGCTGCTGGCGGCGAAGGTTTGCCAAAACCCACATGTTCCCACAGAGACCACATGCTGCCACCCCGTCCTTCTAACCGCGCGAGCCCCGCTCGCCCTCTGGCCAGTGGAGCACACACAGAGAGCCGTTCCTGGCCACACCAGGAGGCTGTGGAACAACTCCATCTGCGCTTGCGGTGAAGGGCTAAGCCGCCTCCCCTAATGAGAGGGAAGGCCCTGACAGCCCCCTTTCTGCAGGATCCAGTTACTGGGAAATATGCTCAAATAGTGCATTATAGTTTAATGAATCCAGCTCTTTCTGTTGTCACAACTGAAGTGCAGAATGCCTGGGGCAGGCTCCCTCCCCCGCAGACCCATTTGTCATGGGCATTGATTAACACACAGAAAAAGACAGGCTTGATTGCCTCTGTTTAGGCAGGAGGGGGGCTACCACCTGTCTCAGCCATCCTGAGCTTGGCCAGACCGAAGGAACTGCTGCCTCTTTGTCCCCAAAGCAGGAGCTCCAGGAGGAGCCGCGGGGGATGCTGGGAGGAGCCCAGCAGGGTCATATGGTGCGAAAGCAGAGTCTCCCGGGCCTGGGGCCTCAGAGCAGTGATGCGGTCTGTCGTGTGCGGCCATCAGCCTCACACGGGAGGAGGTGGGGACCCAGCAGAACGTGCCTCTCCTTTGACAGTGTCCTGCCCATGTTTCCCTCTTGCTTGCCTCTCCACAAATTTAACTGAGCGCCTACAGGTGTCTGGTCTAGGGATACCACTTCCTAAGTGTAACCCAGAAACTTCTTCCGAAGGGCCTAGCGTCCGATGAGAGCACCACAGTGTTTAAAAGGCTGAGACGCAGGTGAGAAAAGGTGTTATGGAAGCACAGGGGCCAGGGAGGAGAGCTGGTCCAGGAGGGCTTTCCGCAAGATTGAGCCTGGGAGGATGGAGGAGTCAGCAGGCCTGAGGGCTGTGACCTACGCGCGGAGCCGGGAAACAGCACCGTGTGCCGGAGAGACTGAGGGAGTTCAACGTTGCTCACCTCAGAAGGCGAGACCAGGGAAGGGGGCAAGTGAGGTGGGCGAGGCCAAGGCCGAGGAGCTCGGGCGAGCTTCCAGGATGACAGGCAGCGTGGCGAGCGAGGCCTGTGTACCCGCTGGGTCCATCTCCTGTGGTCCTTTCCTGGCCACGTGCTGCCACGGGGGCCCCAAGCCTCCAGCTGTCACGTGCCTGCTCGAGGTCACCTTCAGGTCCAGGAGGCCAAGTCCACACAGCTTATCTGCTCCCACATACCACCCCTTAGCCAGGCCAGCTGCAGAGTCCCCCTCACTTAAGGACACAGGGCTCCCAGGGACAGGATGGGTCTGTAGCTGGAGTTTGCTCCATGGATCCCTTAGACCAGGGAGGGAAGCATGGGCAGGGCACTGTCAGATATGAAGCCAAGTACACATGGGGCATGCCCACCAGAGGTTCCATGGGGTTCACTGCCTTAGGCCAACGTGGAGCCTTAAACTGCACCAGGAGCTCTCGACCCTAACTGCACCTTATAATCGTCAGGGCTGCTCTCCCGAATACCAGTGCCTGGGCCCTCCCAGCCCCACGTGGGTTCTTGGGGTGCAGCCTGGGCCGGGGTGTTATTAAAGCTCCCCTCTGGTTCTAGCAGGAGCCAGGGCTGAGAACCACCAGTCCACACCCGCCAACTCAGTTCCATTTTTCTCGTGTCTCCCCCCTCCCCTCCACCTCATAACTTCTGTCCTCCCCCTCTCTCTTCTCCTTCTCCAAGGCTGACCCCTCTGCTAAGCGCTGGGTCTCGTCCTTTCCTGTCACCTCGGGGACCAGACATCAAAGAAAATGAAAATAATAGTCAGAATGATAACAGCCGCTGAGGTTTGCGGAGTCTTTAATAAGTACCAGGTGTGTGGGTCATCTCATTTAGGTTTGGTCCGCAGAACAATGCTTTACTGTAGGTACTACCGTTGTCCCTCTTTTCAGATGAGGACCACGGAGTGGCAGGGCCAGGACCCACACCCGGGTCCCTCTGCCGTCAAAGCCTAGTCTTTAGCTGTGGAGGCCACCTCTCCCTCACTACCTTGCTCTGCTCATGAACTTGAACTTCCCTAGCAGGCTGACCTGTCGGTGCTCTGTCTTTACATCCTGGCCCGAGCTAGTGTACACGTCCCAGAACAGATGCACGTCACTCTGTCTGGGTCTCCACAAGGTCTGCCCAGGACGATGCTCGTGGCCGGCGAGCACTGGGCCCCCAGAGCTCTGGAAAGGCTCTGTCATAACCTGCTTACCTGTCAGTCCTCTGACCATACAGTGACCCCTTCAACACTGCACCCACGGCCTTACTTTTCAGGGAGGAGAAAAGGATCATCTGACTTAAATAAAGTTTCACAAATTCCACAAGCTCATAAAGTGTTCCACTGTAGCCAGGTGCCTATCTGATGCCCAAAGCATGCAATTGCTTACCTGCATGCATTCCACCCTCACCTTGCCTGCTGGGGCTTCCTGCCATGGAGAGGATCACAGAGCTGCCTTTCGGTTTCTGGCCTGGTTAGAATGAGAAGGAGAACAGGGTGGGTGGGTGGGTCACGGGATACAGCAGATGGTGTGTGCGGTGGGGGAGAGATAGAGACTGTAGGTGCGGGGCACAGGGTGGGAGGAGTATAAAGTGTGTGCGCGGGGCGAGAGGTGTGTTTGGGGTGTGATGGGTGTGTCTCATAGGTGGTGCATGTGTGGGGGTCACTTGCAGGCAGCGTGTTGAAGTGTGGGTGTGCCGTGGGTGTGGTTTGTGGGTGACGGGATGCATATGTGACACGTGCTGTGTGGCACATCTGCATAGCCTGTGCTTTGATGTGGTGTGCGACTGGTGGTATGTGTGGGTACACGGTACACGTGTGGACTATACTGTGAGACGTGGACTGATGCGTGTATGAGATCCGGTGTGAGGTTTAGGGGAGGGAGTGTGGGCGCTGGGTACCAGGTGAGCATATGTGACATGATGATGAGGAAAGAGAAAGCACTTTCTGTGCCCACTTCTGGCTCCTCTGCTCAGCCTGGGTTGTGCGTGGACCTTCGCCCATGCTGGTGAGACTCAGAGACTAAGACCAGAGAAGCCCCATCCTCAAAGTGACCCCGCAGCCATCGCAAGGAGGGAGCACAGGGCTCAGTCCTCCCCGTCATGGTCAAACCAGGCTCTTTCAGCTCTCTCAACGGCTGAGAGCCCGGTGACCTCAGATCTCAGCTTCGGAATACCAGAGAGGAGGGGACAGACAGAGTCCTGTGGACAGGCAGGGCCCCAGTGACTATAAGTGGGCAGTGGGAGGGCAATCCTCATATTCTTAAACCTCTTTCCAAACCCTGGTGGCCAGGATGATGGCCAGAATATGAATTGGAGATTGAATCCCCGTTTCTCATCTCCAGTTCACAATAGGCTGGGCCCCATGCCGGATGTAACCTGTACAAAGTTTGGGTTCATGTGGCTCGATCTCAGAGCACTGTCTGACCCCGAGCACAGTAAATGCCGTTCCTGACTCATTAAAGGAGACTCACATCCATGGACCCCAGCAGCACCTACCAAAATCCCATTCATCCTCCTTTCTACTTCTTTCTTATCCCACAGCTCAGGTGTGACACACTCGACCCCCTGAGAAAGCTCTTCCTTCCGCCAAGACCATGACCTCCTCCCCCTCTCCTCTCCCTGCCCCCTCTTGCACTTGACTGTGCAGATCAACATGGCCTCTCTTCCTGAAACAAGGAACCCTTTTTCCAGGGGGTGAGAGGACACTGATAGTTTCATCATTCTCTTGGTAAGAAAGGGATGTCAGGGAGTATCTTGATCCTGGCCCATGAAACTGTATGGCCTGTGTGAGTTGCACATCCTCCCCTGGACCCTGTTTCCACAGCTGGTCAAGCAAGCATCATTCTAGCAACTCACTGCTTCACAAAATTTAAGTCTCCTGAAGAGTCATAAGGGTGCCTGGGCAATGCTTTAGGAGAGAAGAATAACACACAGACAAGCTATCTTTCTCACTCTTCCACCAGCAAGGCAGAGCCCATGGCAGTGCCGGGCAGGACAGCAGCCTTGCAGAAACTGATGGAAAGCCACAGAGCCGCCACGTGAAACGCACATTGGAAACCAAACCAGCATTTCAATACCTTCCCGTGACGTTGTGTTGGGGTTTGGAGGAAGGCTGCGAGGGTTTGTATGTGACGTTCCTTCATTGCCAAGGACAAGGAAGAATGAGTCTCACCCCCCAACCCCCAGGCGATGCCCTTGTTCCTACTCTCTCGACACCGACCCTCAACCTTTCTGAGTCTCATTTTCTTAACTTGTAAAGTGAAGGTGACAGCTGAGTGGAGCAGTGCCTTTAGAACCAGGCTTTGGAACCAGTTGTACGTTTTCATACTAGATGTGAGACCTCAGGCGAGTCCTGTCACCTCCCCGTGGCAGTTAGCTATCACTGTAGAACTTCAAAACTTAATAGCTTAAAACAACAATCAGCTGTTATTTCTCATGCATCTACAAGTAGCCTGGGCCGTTTTACTGACGTGAGCCAGGCTTGGCTAATCTTGGCCGAGGTCGCTGGTGCGTCTGCAGGCAGTGGGCAGGTGGGCTGCGGGCTGCCTGCTGTAGGGTGGCCTGGGCTGGGATAAGTCGGCTCTGCTCCACGGGGTCCCTCGTCCTCCACCTCCAGAAGGCTGGTCCGGGATGGTTCTCTTGGTATTTCAATCCAAGAGAGTGAGTGCAAACACATGTGGGCTTTTCCAGCCTCTCCTTTAAGTTTGCTGCTGTCACACAGCCAAAGAATCATTCGGCCGAGCCCAAGTCAGAATGGAAGAGGCCTGTCGAGCTAGAGGGCAAATGGCCTGGACCCAAGGAGGAGAGCAGCTGGGGCTGCCAATGTGATACAGCTACCATACCCTCTAAGCTGAGTTTCCTTTTTTAGAAATTGAGGTGAAATTCACACAACATAAAATTAACCATTTTTAAGTGAACAATTCAATGGCATTCAGTACCTCCACAGTTTTGTGCGACCATCACCTCTATCCAGTCACAAAACATTTTAATTACTCCCAGGCCAAGCCTCCATTCATTAAGGCGTTACTCCCCATTCCCCCCTGCCTCTAGCCCCTGGCAACCACTACTCTGCTCTACGTCTGTATGGATTTCTCCATTCTGGACTTTTCATAGAATGGAATATGTGACCTCTTGTGTCTGTCTGGCTTTTTTTTTTTTTTTTTTTTTTTCGGTACGCGGACCTCTCACTGTTGCGGCCTCTCCCGTTGCGGAGCACAGGCTCCGGACGCGCAGGCTCAGCGGCCATGGCTCACGGGCCCAGCTGCTCCGCGGCATGTGGGATCATCCCGGACCGGGGCACGAACCCGTGTCCTTAGCATCTGCAGGCGGACGCTCAACCACTGCGCCACCAGGGAAGCCCCTGTCTGGCTTTTTTGATTCATAATATTTTCGAGGTTCACCCATGTTGCAGCACGTATCAGCACTTCATTATTTTTTTACAGCTGAATAATATTCCATTGTGTGGATAGACCACAGTTTGTTTAGCCATTCATCCGTTGATGGGCACGTGAGTTTTTTCCACCTTTGGTTATTGTGAATTGTGCTGCTAGGACATTCATATTGAGGTTTTTTGTTTTTTGCGTTTTTTTTTTTTTTTTTTTTTTTGAGTATCTGTTTTCAATTCCTTTGGGTATATACCCAAAAAAGGAGTAGGATTTCTGGGTCATACGACAATTCCGTGTTTAACTATTTGAGGAGCCCAGTTTCCTTTATTTTTAAAATGGAGAAAATGAAATTACTTTGTGGGGCTGCTGGGAGGCTTAGAGAAAGTGCATGTCAAGTGTCTTGCACAGAGTCCAACCTCAATAAATAACTATTCTTTTGTTCCTTAATTCAATAACAATTTGTTGAGCCCAAGATCAGGAATTATGTGAGGTGCTGGATAGATATACGGAGATATAAGATATAAAATAACTATAAAACACATGTCTGTATTTTTATAGACATATAAATATATCCACAGGGTCCCTTCCAGCTCAGACTCACAATGGTTCCATCTATGCTTCTTGCCTGGCGTGTCCTTCACAAACAGAGCCAGAAGGCTCTCTCTCCCTCACTCCCTCAACCAATTCCCCAGGAGACTGCTGGCTTCATCACTCCCCACCTGAATCTGTTCAGAACACCTATTTCAGATCTGTCGGCTCTTATAAATGTAGCCACACACCCGCAAAGTGAGATAAAATGGCAATGTGATCAGTGTGTGTGTGTGAGTGCGAATGCTTATGTGTCCCTGTCTCATTCCTTTTGTAAAGATTAATACATCAGAGCAAGCACTTACGAAAGGAAGAATAAAAAAGCAACAACCGGGTCCAATTCTCCAGACATTCAATACCCAGATGTCACCCACACGGTAAGCAATAAAATAAAAATATATGCTCAGCAGAGGCAATATAAATATGATGTATATTTTGAAGTTGGATAACAGAACAGTGGCATAAAAATAATACCCAGTGGCAAATTCAGGAAAGCAACCTTTTTCAAATGTGGCATTTCTTTGGGCTGCCATTCCTGAAACATCGTGTCTCGGACAGTAAAGCAGAAGTTGTTTTAAATCTGACAGGAGCACCTAGTGTGATGAGGGCATGGAAATTCTTGCCAGAGTTATGACACCTAGGCGGGGTCTTATTCCTCCTCCACCTTCCCCACCCCCACTCCTGAGACCCTCACCTCCACCCCCTTGGCCTGTCACATAATCCCTTATTTTTCAAAACTCCTTCCCAGACATTATTCCATTTGAGCTTTACAATCTGCCTCTGATGTGGAGAGGACAGGTATCATCATTGCCATTTTGTGAATGAGGAAATGGAGACCACAAATGTTATATGTTAAACCTCAAACTGCAAAGCCGCCTCCCTGGGCCTCCATCCTGGGAAGAGAAGATTTCTTTCCTGCCTTAGAAACCATCATTTCCTGCTGTAAAATCATTGAAAAGATTTTCAGACACCTTTCTGTGGCCTACCACAAATCTAGATTCCCAGTTACTATTTTTTTAGGCCGTGCAAACCAATTTTTGCATCAGCCACACAAAATATTATTAGAAAGGTAAACCTGAGGGTGTCTATGTAAACATCAAACTGGGTCAAAAATGGGTTCTGCACATTTCTTAAAACAAACACCTTTTGCAAGTCTGAGATTCTCGCAGGAAAATGGAGGTCCAAACATTTGAGTGATTTGTCCAAGGCCTCAGAATAAGAGCTATATTCCAGATGTAGAGAAAAGAGCAACCAGCTGTGCATCTCTAGGCAAGTCACTTGACCTCTCTGAGTTTTAATTTCCCCATGATGGAACAAGCAGAACGAGAGCATCTTTTTTTTTTTTTTAATAAATCTATCTATTTATTTATTTATTTTTGGCTGTGTTGGGTCTTTGTTGCTGTGCATGGACCTTCTCTAGTTGAGGAGAGCAGGGGCTACTCTTCGCTGTGGTGCACGGGCTTCTCTTGTTGCAAAGCACAGGCTCTAGGTGTGCGGGCTTCAGTAGTTGTGGCACTTGGGCTCAGTAGTTGTAGCTCACAGGCTCTAGAGTGAGGGCTCAGTAGTGTGGCGCACGGGTTTAATTGCTCTGTGGCCTGTGGGATCTTCCCAGACCAGGGCTCGAACCCGTGTCCCCTGCTTTGGAAGGCGGATTCTTAACCACTGCGCCACCAGGGAAGTCCCGAGAGCATCTTTAAGCTGCTTTCTATCTCTGAAATTTTATAATTTTATCTCTAGAACCTACTATTCAACGATGTTGAAGGAAAGCCCCATGTTGCTCACAAAGGGCCAGTAAAAGGATCCCTGATGGAACCCCAACACCTAAAGCATTCATGTGGGGAAAAATAGTCTCTCTTGGGCTCTTCTCCTAAATCAGCCACTAACTCACTGTGTAACCCTGAGCTTCCCCTCTGCTAAATGAGGAATTTGGACTAGGTAAAGATGGGAAAAATATTTCACATCAGGTGCACTCTGGCTGATAGATGGTGGCTGCCTAGAGTGTGGTGTTGAGGAAAAAAATATGAGTCTGCATCCAACTGAAGAAGAAAGAGGCCTGGGGTTGATTAGTGATGTCTGCCACAGGTAAGGGCGGAGGCAGCAGTCCAGGGAGTTGGCTGTCCCTGGAGTAGATGCTCTCACAGTAGATGGTCTCTTCCAATTTGACATTAATCCTCTGTGAGTTGCACACAAAAAACCGGGGGATTCAGAGTCACTGATGCACAGGAAGCAGAACTCAGCTTGTTCAACTGTTTTTATATTATCCATGGCTTGAGTTTGAATAATCTGTCCCCTGATACCACTGTATTTCAGAAACTGCTACCTAAGGCAAATTCTCCACTTTTAAACTCATTTCCTGAGTCGGTATTTTTAAACCCCACATTAAATATTGATCTGCCCTGGAGAGACCTCATTTATTTCACAGAGACAGGTTTGATTCCACCAGAACTGTCAAATCCAAAAATGGGGCCAAGCCCTTCCTGGAGTGGTAACCATCCAGGATGGTGACAGACAAGCCAAAGACACCAGAACCAGCTGCTTTCCTTTTTCTGAGTCTCAGGGACAGCGCTGCCTTCTGGGTCTCCCTCTCACCCCAGGTCATCAGAGCATCTTTGAGAACATTTTCTACAAGGACGGATATCTGAGGGTCAAGGTGTCCACTCTGTGCCAGCAGGACTCCCCAACCTGTGGGCTCTCCAGGGTGAACTACAGAAACTTCTGCTTACTCCCAGTACGCTCTGTTTCTGGGGCTATTGCTCCCAAGCTCTGAACTTCACACTCTGCAACCTCTCCTCTGAGTACTTGTTCTGGTCCAGGAAGGTGGCATTTCCGCTTGGACCCTGGTTTTTTTTTTGTTTGTTTGTTTGTTTTGCGGTACGCGGGCCTCTCACTGTTGTGGCCTCTCCCGTTGCGGAGCACAGGCTCCGGACGCGCAGGCTCAGCGGCCATGGCTCACGGGCCCAGCCGCTCCGCGGCACGTGGGATCTTCCCGGACCGGGGCACGAACCCGTGTCCCCTGCATCGGCAGGCGGACTCTCAACCACTGCGCCACCAGGGAAGCCCTTGGACCCTGGTTTTAAACCTTAGCCCCAGTGAGCTTTGGCTTGACTGCTTTCCTGAACGACAATACGCCAGCTGTCTCCTAAAGGACCCCCCCGTTTGTGGTTATTAGTGTGACCCCAAGGAAGACAGAGAGAGACTCAGCCAGCTGCAGCCTGAGGACGGGGGCCCCGAGCTCCCCGACAGCCGGGGTGGACCAGCGAATCCAGGTCTCAGTCTGGCCTCTCCCTTGGAGCTGGCCTCCTCCACCTTCTGCACTCAGAAGCACCTGCTTCCATCACCTTGCACTCTGAGTTGACGCAGCGTGATTTCTATCCACGCTCTACACTTCCAAGCACAAATGCCAAGGTTCCTTTTTTTTTTTTTTTTTTTTTTTTGCGGTACGCGGGCCTCTCACTGCTGTGGCCTCTCCTGTTGCGGAGCACAGGCTCCGGACATGCAGGCTCAGCGGCCATGGCTCACGGGCCCAGCCGCTCCGCGGCATGTGGAATCTTCCCGGACCGGGGCACGAACCCGTGTCCCCTGCATCGGCAGGTGGACCCTCAACCACTGCGCCACCAGGGAAGCCCTCCAAGGTTCCCTTTTGTGTTTCTGGCAACGTCTGTTTGGGACCCCACAAACAAGAGTCCCTGAAGCAGAGAACATAACCTATCTGTGGGATGCGGAGTCAAATTGTAATTAAAATCCCAGTCAGTTAACCTGCCATACTTACGTTTCCTCCATTAATTCACCCAACAATCCCACTAAGTAGGTAGGTAGCATCATCATCCCATTGGGAGATATGGGGAAACAGGCTTTGAGGCTGTAGCCACTGGCCACATGTGGCTGACTAAGATTAAATAAAATTTAAAATCCAGTTCCTAAATCTTACTAGTCAATCATGGCTGGTGACAACAATATTGACAGCTCAGACTTATAAAACATTTCCATCATCACAGTAAGTTCTATTGGACAGCACTTCAAGGGGCAAAGGGACATCCCTATGGCATACGGAACTGAGGGGCAGAGTCGGTATTAAAACCAGGCTGGTTTGCCTGCAGAGCCTGCATGCCTGTCCACTACCCTCTCCTGCTGTTCAAAGGGATTCAAAAGGAAAGAGGTGAGATGAGCAAGAGATCAACCAAGAAATCTCACCAGAGTAAAGCCTTGTGGAAGGCAGGCCAGAGACAAGACGTATGAAGAGCATAAGACCTCTCTACCACCTCCTGTCACGTGATAGCTCACACAAGTCACATGACAGCTGTCAACAGCACCTTGGGCAACATGGTCCTGATGCTGCCCTTTAGCCCATCAGAGATGTCTTCCAGGTGGGAGGGAAGTTTGTGACTTGACCTCTCTCTAGCTGTTCCATCTCCTACGTGCCTGGAGAAGGGGATCAAGCATAGAGTTGGGCACAAAAGAATGTCTTACATATGCTGCCACACTCCCGAGACTTCTTAGATGGTGCAGGTCAATCAAGGTCGTCGATCACAACATTTCTGTGCCTTACTTGCCATTTTGATTCAATTATCATCTGTGATACACCTGTCATGTGCCAGTTTCTGATTCAGGCACCTTTCACATATATAACCCAAATAAATGTGGGAACCCATGTGGCTCCAGAATGCCCATAAACTCAAAACAATTTAAAATAATTCCAGGGCTTCCCTGGTGGCGCAGTGGTTGAGAATCCGTCTGCCAATGCAGGGGACACGGGTTCGAGCCCTGGTCCGGGAAGATCCCACATGCCGCAGAGCAACTAAGCCCACGTGCCACAAAATAAATAAATAAATAAAAAGAAAGATAAAATAATTGCAGTCTTAATTCATATCTCTCAATATTAAAGGGGATTTGAACTATGGTAGCATCGCTTCTTTTCTTCCCACTGTGTATTTGAACTTGCACTTTATTTTTCAAACAGCTTTATTGCTATATAATTCACATCCCATACAATTCACCTATTTAAAGTGTACAATAATTTTAGGGCACTTTAGCCACTTCAGAAGGAAACTTCATACCCATGAGGAGTCACTCGATTCCTCCAACCCCACAGCCTCAGGCTCCCACTGATCTGTTTTCGGTCTCTATAGATTGGTTTCTTCTGGACATTTCATATAAATGATGTCATACAATATGTGGCCTCTTGTGACTGGCTTCTTTCACTAAGCGTAATATTGCATCATGGTTAGTATTTCATTCTTTTTTTTTTTCTTTCTTTTTTTTTTGTGGTACACGGGCCTCTCACTGTTGTGACCTCTTCAGTTGCGGAGCACAGGCTCCGGACGCGCAGGCTCAGCGGCCATGGCTCACGGGCCCAGCCGCTCCACAGCATGTGGGATCTTCCCGGACTGGGGCACGAACCTGCGTCCCCTGCAACGGCAGGCGGACTCCCAACCACTGCGCCACCAGGGAAGCCCATCATTCCTTTTTTTTTTATTGCCAAACAACATTCTGTTACGTGGATAGACCACATTTTATTTAACCACTCATCAGCTGATGATAGACGTTTACGTTGTCCCGCTTTGGGGCTATAATGAATAGTACTATGAACGTTCATGGACAAGTTTTGTATGGCCTTACATTTTCACTTTTCTTGGGTCTATCCGTAGGAGTGGCAAGACTGGTTTACGTGCCAACTCAACAGGTTGAAACACTCCCAAGCTGTTTTTCCAGGGGAAACAAGGAAAGATCGATACCTGGTGAACGTCAGGAAAGATGCTCACAGCTTGCAGCTCTTCACACTCCAGGAATTACTGAGAGGATCGGATCAGACCAGGAGGCAACGCTCTACGTTTAGCGTGAAGCCAATTCCCAAACTCAGACTCCTGCTTCTCACCCATACCGCCCGCCTCTGCCCAGCCACGTTGCCCCCCAGAGCTCTCTTCTGGGGTCAGGTAAACAGAAAAGATGAGACTGAAGCGTGGCAGCTGAGGTCAGTAACCTCTCCGAGCCAGGCGCTCTGTGTTCGGCTTTTCCGCACCTCTGCCACCTTGCTGCTCGCCCAAGCGTCTCAGCTTGCAGCCGACACAGGACCTGGCGTCCCGGGGAGGACCCCTTGCCTGCTATGGGTTTTCCTAAGATGGAGCCACGAGTCTAAAACCTCAGCAGCCCCCTGACTGCTGGGACTGCTCGGGAGGGGCAAGCAGAGCGTTGCCGCGTATAGAAGACCTTTGAGAACTACAGCTATAGGCAGGGAGAAAACCATCTGTTATTTTGTTGTCTATTTGTTTTAGAATTTCAAAGAAACTTTATTGTTGGAGAAGAGCTGGAGTGAGGAGCTCCATTCTCCAAAACTCCAAAACCTGCCTCTTCTCGGTGACACTCACAGACCCTGGGCTCTTTAAGTTACCATGGAGTCCTCTGCCCGCCGGGACTAAGACTGGGAAATGCAGCCTAATCGGGAATCCCAGCTGTCCTCACAAGGATCTCAAAGGTTGCTCAGAAAAGGCCTCGCTCTCAAATCTCCTCGCTAACTTGAGGTGGTGGGCAGGGACCTGAGAGCTGGGAGGAGAAATGAAGTCAAGGGTAAGCTTGACTGCTGCTGCCTCTGGTTAAAAAAGGAAGCAAAGGTGCACCAACCTGGCAGACAGTCACCACCATCTTTGTTTCCTGCCCTGGCCTCCTGTGTCTCACCCCATCCACAGCATCGCCTTGATCATCCCATAGTGGCTTATGTCTAATGCAAGGTGACCAACTATCCCAGTTGGGCCAGGGCTGAGGGGGTTCCTGGCATATGAGACTTTCAGTTTTCAAACAGAGACAGTCCCAGTTAAAACAGGACTTGCTTGTCACCCTTGGTGGTGACATAAGGATCTCTAACAGTGGTTGCCTGTTGTAGGGACGGAGGGATTGCCAAGTCTCCCTGGCACTCTCTGGATCAGCTAAAGCCTCTGACTTCAAGGGGGAAGCCTGGGTTCAGGGCAGGTGAGTGTGGGGTAAGTGAAGGAGACAGATTTACACCCACAGCACTGAAGTGTCACTCACATCTCCATCCAGCCCGTCTCCCCAGTTCCCAGACCTCAATCCATGCTTCCAGCAGCAATGTGACAGCCATGCTGTCCGACTGTGCCCAGCCATGCTGTCCCCAGAGCTGTCTTCTTCCTGGCCCTCGTTATCAATTAAGCTGAAGAGGTAAGACTGAGGTGTGGAAACTGGGGTTGGTCACCTCCCCAGAGCCAGTGTCACCAGTGGACTTTGATTTGGTTCAGATCTTGGGGAGCAGAGGTGCCCAGGCCCAGGGGCTGAGTTGAGGCAATTGCTTTCCTCTTTGTTCATAATTGGTTTAGGGTGGGCAAGGGACCCAAGACCAGTCAAAGAGATGTCAAAGAAAATCTGCTGGGGGGATTCTGGGAAAGGGTTTCCTCTCTGATGAAAAGGCGGCTCGCAAGGAAAGTTCTGCCACTTCTTTCCTGCCCTGGTAGTCATCGAGTGATGACACATTTTTGGAATTCCTGCAGCCATCCTTGTGTGACCACGAAGGGCAGCGTGAGGGAGGGAAGAAAGAGGATCACAAGATGCCAACCCAGAGCTCTGTCACTGTTGAGTTACTGAACCAACCATCGACTTCAGATGTCTTTTTATGTAAAAAAAATAGACTCCTCAAAGAAGTCAGTATGGGTACCCTGTGGCTTGCAGCTGAAAGCTCTTGATAGAGGAGGAGCAAGCGTGAAGCCCTGCAGCAGGGAGACCATGAAAGGACACCTAGGCTTTCTCACGGTCTCCAGGTAGGACACCTGTCTAACCCAACCTGGGCATATGCGCACCTGAGCTCTCCTAAACAGGAAATCCACCAGATCCCTGTCTCTTTCTGTAGCACTTCCTCCTCCTCATTACTCCAGGATGACTCACCTCCTTGGAATTGGAGTGCCTTGGGGCCACCCCCAAGGGACCTTCCAGTCCTTGACTGCAATCCCTTCCTTTGGTGTAGGGTGGTGGTCAGGAGAGGGAACGCTGGAGTCTTTCTGTGTACTCCTAGGCAAGTTACTTAACCTCTCCATGTCTCAGTTTCCTCATTTGTCACGGGGATAACAGCGCTTAGCTCACAAGGTTATTGTGAGGGTAAGAAGGATGAAATGTCAAGTGCATCTGACACTGCATCGTGGGTCCTCAAGACCATCCTCAAGTTCAGTGATTCACTAGAACTACTCACAGACTAAGGAAAGCTGTTATGCCCATGACTATGGTTCATTACAGCAAAAGCATGCAGATTAATCTTTTTTTTTTTTACAAATTTACCTTTAAATCTTTTAATTTTTTTTTAACATCTTTATTGGAGTATAATTGCTTTACAATGTTGTGTTAGCTTCTGCTGTATAACAAAGTGAATCACCTATACGTATACATATATCCCCATGTTCCCTCCCTCTTACATCTCCCTCCCACCCTCCCTATCCCACCCCTCCAGGTGGTCACAAAGCACTGAGCTGATCTCCCTGTGCTATGCGGCTGCTTCCCACTAGCTATCTACCTTACGTTTGTTAGTGTATATACGTCCATGCCTCTCTCTCACTTTGTCACAGCTCACCCTTCTCACTCCCCGTATCCTCAAGTCCATTCTCTAGTAGGTCTGTGTCTTTATTCCTGTCTTGCCCCTAGGTTCTTCATGACATTTTTTTTTCTTAAATTCCATATATATGTGTTAGCATACGGTATTTGTCTTTCTCTTTCTGACTTACTTAATTAGCAAAGATCAGAGGAGCACAGGGGAGAGTTCAGGGGAGACCAGGCACAAGCTTCCAGCTGTCCTCTCCCAGTGGAGGGAGTTGTGTGCACAGTGATTGATTCCCCAGCAGTGGTGTGTTAGTGTTGACCAGGGAAGCTCACCTGTCTCGGTGTCCAGGTATTTTATGGGTGTTAATCTCTAAGCATGGAACACTCCTCCACGGCTGACCTTAGTTACTTAGTTTCTAGTCTCTACAGAAGTCAAACTGATACAGCTTGGCCAAGGGTCCCCACCTAAAATCTCACTGTTAGCACAAACTATCTGGCGTGGCCCAAGGCCCCAGGTAAACAGAAACACTTTTATCAGGCAGCATATTACAAGGGCTTAGAGGTTATCTCCCAGGAGTTGGTCAGGGGGTTAGATCTCTCCCTGAAATGTGCAAGATTTGAACATCCCACACCTGCTGAGTCAACCCTTTACTGCACAGACACACAGGAGCATCCAATGTTATTTTTGTGCCTTACATAGAGCTGAAATCGGCCTCCTGCTAGCATCCAGCCTTTGTCGCTAGTGCCACCCTATAGAACAATATGGCTTCAGTCTAACCCTTTTTCTGTTAAGAGGGGGACTATTATTTCCCATTCCTCTTTCATTATGGAGGGACCTCCACCCTAGCAGTGTTCCTGGCTCTCCTTCCCCTCACTCTCTCCTCTCCCCAGGAAAGGGAAGTAACGTTCTGAGTTGGTGGATTTGGGAAGAAGGTCAGCTCCTGCACGGCTCTCCCCTTCCTCTTTCTTGAGCTATTTCTTCATAGAGAGGTCACGCTATCTGGTTTACAGTAGCAGGAAGATGTCCACCTCTGCATGCACCTGTGCCTGGAGACTGCATCAGGCTCAGGGCTGAGGTCTTAGGCCAGCCCACGTGGCTCACAGGGTTTAAACCACCTTCTCGAGCGGCTTTCTCCGCGATAAAGGTGATATTTTGTCTCCGTTTGCCTGGCTCCTGTGTCTACCCGTCAATTGCCTCCCGGCTTCCTTCCCAGGGACAAGAGAGGTGACATTTACTAGCCCCACAAACTCCAAACACCATCAGGCCTTCCAGACACATAATCAGGTGTCCCCTCAAGCCTCTTCGGCCAAGTCCCCAGGTCCTTCAATCACGCCCCCTCTTCAGGATTGCCTGAGGCGCACCGTAGGCTGTCTAGGACCCTCTAAAACGTTGGGCCAGACCTAAGCACAGACGCTCCAGGTGTGGCTTTGTGGGCACCAATCATGAGCAGCATTTCTCCCCCTCTTCTCAGAATTCCCATGAACACCGTCATTTCTGAGTAGGCTGATTACAAACTGAGCTTGCAGGAGATTCAGATCCAGAGGAATTAGCATTAGATCCACTTTCTTCTGGACAGGCCAGCTGATTGTTTAACTCTTATTATAGTTGGCCAATCAAGTTTTCCTTCTCAGATACATTTGCAAACATACACACACACACACGCACACATCTCCCACAAGGTTTAAGGGTATAGGAATTTTACCCCCCTCCAACCCCACTGCCAAAACAATCCTTTCTCCCAAAGCTCACCTCACCAATTTCAGTACTCTCATATTTTATCTATTCAAGAAGTATTTAGCCTCCAGAAATAATACATAGTGGTTAAGAGCACAGCTGCTGACATTAGACATTCCTAGGTTCAAATACCAACTCTATCATGTATCAGCTGTGTGACCTGGGGCAAGTTACTTAGCCTCTCTGAGCTTTGGTTTTCTCAAAGTCCTAAAGTGAAGGTTATAATAGTACCCACCTCCAAAGGGCCAAGCCTGTTGCTTAGACTATATCATGTTCTTGATAACTATAAACTAGTAGTATAGTTTATATAGTAGAGTGGTAGTAATATTACTAGTATTAACATTATTGTTACCACTTCAGCTAAACCTTCCAAAGTAGAAACTACCTAAAGTTAGAGTAGGGATGCAGCCCTTCAGGGTAGATGGTTGATAGATGGATGTCGCCATTGAGAATGGGTCATGGTGGCTTCCCTGGTGGCGCAGTGGTTGAGAGTCCGCCTGCCGATGCAGGGGACGCGGGTTCGTGACCCGGTCCGGGAGGATCCCACGTGCCGCGGAGCGGCTGGGCCCGTGAGCCGTGGCCGCTGAGCCTGCGCGTCTGGAGCCTGTGCTCCGCAACGGGAGAGGCCACAACAGTGAGAGGCCCGCGTACCGCAAAAAAAAACCCGAAAACATGTTATACATTTGAGCAATCGTACCATTACAAACAGGAAAAGGGTTAAAGGTGAAAGTCACAGGTGTCATTCAAAGACTTAGTGTTGGAGCGCTTCCTTCTTGGGTGATGCTGGGTGAACGGAGCTTCACCGAAAGAACGTACTGGGTCTTTTTGCCTCTCGGCAAGGTGTTATTTAGGTAGAAGGAAAGCAGTGGAAATGGGGAAGGGGAGCAAATCTATCAAAACTCAGGGTTTGTCCTTCTATCGAAACGAATCTTCTACTCGGCTGCTCGGTGAGGAATGTGGCTTCTACCCAAGGGGCCTCAGTTGGCCTGGATCTTCCCGGGGATGCCCAGTGCCGCGCAGCTCCCGCCCAGCAGCAGGCGCTCCAGCCGCCTGCAGTGCTCCCGGAGCTGCTTCTCGCGGGGCAGCAGGAAGGTGAGGACCTTGTTCCGCATGATGCCCCGGTCCTCCCCTTCCCTCAGCCGCTGCCTCACGTGGAACGCCTGCCCCTCCTGCTGCGCCAGGGTCCCGTTCATCTTGCAGAAGGCGTCTTCCAGGCAATGGATGGCCCTCAGTGCCTCCTTCTTGAAGTCCTCCAGCTCCCGTTGCACCCCGGCCACCTTCTGCTGCAGGATCTCCAGGTCAGCTGGCGGCAGGACGCAGGAGGGCCACGACTGGGGGAGCGAGAAGTCTCCAGACTGGAGACCACTCTCCACCATCTTCTTCCCCTGTAAGGTGTTCACCTTCATGAGAATGGACCCAGCCTGATAGAGGGGTTCCATAGTGTCGCCTCCGTTTGGACAAAGAGAGGGAGCTAGGGACCAGCCAGGTGAGTGAATTTTTTGGGGGCCAGAGACACAATCCTTTGGAGTGGAGAAACCCCACATATTGTGACATCAGGGCCTCTCCAGCCAATCAGGAGGAAAGCCACAATCCACTCATTTGCATATGGTAGCCTCCTTGCTTGGTTATCCTGAGCTTCATCTGCTCATCTACTCAAGAACTATTTAGCTGTGCACCCTGAGATGTGGATTCCCATCAATTCATCGCCCTTCCAGACCAGAGTTCAATCATTCCTTGTCCTGAGGGACACACCAAAGTAAACTGGCCAGAGCAAGGCCAGGCCGGGTGGTCTCCCACACAGCAAGGGGCCTGGATGGTCTCAGAAGGGTCTCTGGGCTTCAGTACCTCACCAGTGAAGCAAGGACATTGTAAGAGATGATGTGTAATCTCACTTCTAGCTCTAAAATGCTAAACAACAACAACAAAACTAATTTCTTTTTGAATTAAAGTATAGTTAATTTACAATGTTATGTTAGTTTCAGGTGTACAGCAAAGTGATTCAATGATACATATATATTTTTTTTCAAATTCTTTTCCATTATAGGTTATTATAAGATATTGCGTATGGTTCCTTGTGCTGTACAGTAGGTCCTTGTTGTTTAGCTATTTTATATATAATAGTGTGCATATGTTAATCCCAAACTCCTAATTTATCTTCCCCTTCCACACCATCCCCTTTGGTAACCATAAGTTTGTTTTCTGTGTCTGGGAGTCTATTACTCTTTTGTAAATAAGTTCATTTGTATCAGTTTTTTTAGATTCCACATATAAGGGATAGCAGATGATACCTGTCTAATTTACTTCACTTGGGCTTCCCTGGTGGTGCAGTGGTTGACAGTCCGCCTGCCGATGCAGGGGACACGGGTTCGCGCCCCGGTCTGGGAGGATCCCGCACGCCGTGGAGCGGCTGGGCCCGTGAGCCATGGCCGCTGAGCCTGCGCGTCCGGAGCCTGTGCTCCGCAACGGGAGAGGCCACAACAGTGAGAGGCCCGCGTACCACAAAAAATAAATAAATAATTTGCTTCACTTAATATGATAATCTCTAGAAAAGTAATTTCTGATTCCAAATCCACACTCCTACAATGACGCCAGACTTCTCAATCATCTTTGAAGAAATGTATGCAGGTTTTGATATATGGTCCACAGCAGAGCTGATTCGGTATGTGCAGGATAAAATCGGGTCGCTCCTTCATTTATTCAGCAAGTCCCTGCTGAGCGCTCACTACACACCTGCACCACGGAACGAGGGTGAGCCAGCGAGCGTGGTCGTCCCTGCCCTGCCAGGTCCTGCCTGAATGCTGACAAAGATAAGAAAAAGCCTAGAGAAGGGGAGCTTCCCACTTCTGACCTGTTCACTGTAAGAAAGGAAATTGGTTTGGTCAAGAACAATCCTGCATCCTGCAGATCTCAATCTCTCGCGCAGACTTCTCTCCTGGCCTCCAATTCTAAGCATGTCTCCAGCAATGGACCTCAAATTCAATCCACCCGAAGCTGAACTAGTTATCATTTCTCCCAAATGGTCCCTGTTCCAGTGTTGCTATCAGGTTGATGAGACCAGCCTGGGACAGCACCCACATCAGCGCCCACATGAGAAACCCGGGCCCCTCCACATCCAAGTGGCTCTCAGTCCTATTGGCTCTACCATCTCTGAACACTCCAGCATCAAACCACCTGGGCTGGGTCTCAGCTCTACCACCTACAGGCTGTGTCTCTTTATACATTGCCTCCTCCCCCTGGGCCTCAGTTTCCTTATCTGTAAAGTGGGGATACTAATTCAGTGGTGTACAGGTGGGAGGCAGCTCTCCGGGAGGTAAAAAAAAAGAAGAAGCCCCGATTTATGGCTGTTGCTAATTTCCATGGCGTAAAGACTCCCATCACAGCCGGTTGAAACTAGCTCAAAAGCTACCAAGCTGATGTCTCTGAGAAGAGATGTTCGCGGTGAGCCTTCGTGAGCCTGTGTGAGACAGCCAACTCCCGCACCACAGGACACATGAGGAGGGAAGCTGCCTTCTCCAGCAGGCAGATCGGCCCATCTAGAGGGCCTGGCAGAGGGCATTTTGCAGGGAGCTTCATGGCTAAACTAAGGTGGAATTTTGAGTCTCAAAGGTCGGGCAGCACCGGTTTTTGATACACAATGTTGGTGGAAAGAGCACTGCTCTAGGAGTCAGGAGATCTGGAGTCTGGAATTGCTGTGTGACCAGAGGTCAGTCACCCTCCCCTCTCTGAGCCTATTCCCTGCTGTAATGTGAGAGGGCGTAATGTGAAGTCTCTGATGCGCTAATATCCACACAGTCTTTCCTTTAAACTTTTCTGGAAGCTCTTACTGCCTCCCCCTCATTTTGTGACCTAGGGTCTTGTGCCTCCGGGTCTCGATGGTACAGTGAATTCCACGAGGACAGGGACTGTGCATTTCTCATCCTACGTACCCTGCCTGGTGCCCTGCACATAACGGCTCTCAGAAAACTAGATGAAATAGAATTTCTGTTCTTAGGTGGCCATCACATCCTGCTGCTCCCCTGACTTTCCCTCTGACGTGATGACACCTACTGGCCTGAGTGGAAACAGCACCCTCCTTATTTGCTACCTAAGATCCAGATGGGGTTTGGGGAGATGATGTAAACAGCCTGCGGTCTGCTGGTGCATTCATTGGGGGTGTGTGTGCGGCTCAGGCACACAGTAGGTTCTCAATAAATATTTCTTGAATCAGCGACAGGAAGAATATGTGTCTGTCTTCTTGTTTCTGTATTCTTTGAGTGTTTTTCTGTTTGTCTCTCTTTCTCTCTCTCTGCCTTAGATTCTCTGCCTCTTTGTCTCTGTCTCCCACAGGGAATGGTGGAAGCCATAACCAGTGCTATGAAAGAAAAGCAGTAACAGTTAAGAAAGGATAGCAATTGTTCAGTTTCCCTGGTGCTTTTTAATGAGGTCTCAGTTCATTTCTCCGCATGTAGCGCCGGCCAGGGAGGACCGTGTTTCCAAGTGAACCTCAGCAGAGGTCGGGAGCAAATACACACTCTGTCAGCCGAAGACCCCAGGCCTGGGGTTCTCTGGACCTTCCGGGAGCCCTCAGCCGGGGAACTGGATGTGGACGTGCTCGGAACGCACTCCTCCCAGAAGTTTTACAGTCCGGGCCTGTGCTTTCCTCAGAATTTCCTTCCATATCTCCTCGGAAAGTAAGAAGGCAAATCTATTTGTCCCCTTCACAGCGTCAAAAGAAAGGAACTGTGACGTCTCCGGCAAGGCATCTCTGGGCCACGGTCGGGAGGGTTTCCCTGCCCCTGGTCTATTTCGGCAGCGTCTCAGAATAAGGCGCGACGAAAGCAGGGTATCAACCCTGCCGAGATCCAAGCCCCACCCCTAAGAATCAGATTTGACCTGCGTGGAGGGGCTCCAGAGTGGCATGTGTCAGGATTTCCCGGGGTGGTAGCTGCTGGATCCCGGCACAGGCCTGCTGGGCCCTATCACATGCATCAGTGCCCCCGCCCCGCCCCTGTCATGTGCCTCCCCCCACGCCTCTGCCCCTGCATGTGAACTAAATCTCCATCCTTTTCAGGATCCAGAAGAGGGATATGACACAGATGCACCCCTTCATGTACCTGTTTAAAAATGAAGTGAGGGCTTCCCAGGTGGCACAGTGGTTGAGAGTCCACCTGCCGATGCAGGAGACACAGGTTCGTGTCCCGGTCGGGGAAGATCCCACATGCCGCGGAGCGGCTGGGCCCGTGAGCCATGGCCGCTGAGCCTACGTGTCCGGAGCCTGTGCTCCACAACGGGAGAGGCCACAGCAGTGAGAGGCCTGTGTACCGCAAAAAAAAAAAAAAAAAAAAAAAAAAAAGAGGTGAAAGCTCTGATGCTCGTCATGTCCCATTAGTTAGAGCCACTTTCACAGTCCCCAGTCCAGCCCAAGCACTACTGGAGTTCCCATAGCTGGCTCAGACTAATCACGGGTCCTCTCCCCAAAGCAGAGGCCTCCCAATACAAGGACGAAATTGGGGTTCCATTCTCAAGCAACAATGGGAAGAGTAGGCGACCAGCTGTGGCTTCCACAACGAGGAGTTGTAGTTGAAGAGAAAACAGTGAAAGGACCATGCTTAATTCCCCCAAATGAACCACCAATGTCAGCTTTCAGGCAGAGTGTGCAAAGAGTCTTCTAGAAGTCCCTTAAAACTGATTTGTCCCCATCCCCAAGAAAAAAATTATTTAAAAAAAACCCCACAAAATGCAGAGAAATTTCCTATAAACACCACAGAGCATGTGGTTGGACGTTTCTAAAGCAGAGACGGCAGTGATTTCCAACACTCCTTTCCCAGAATCCCCTGGGCTCGGGCCTCCCGCTGCTGGCCTGGGTGAGGATGCTGCTATACAACCAGTGTCTCCCCAGATGTGCCCCTACCAACAATAACAACCTTGACACATTGCACCTGAAAATGCAAACCCACAGAGGATCTTCCCTCCAGCCTTCCCCCCATCCATCTCCCTGGCATGCTTCCATCCATCCACCCATCCACCCATCCAGTTGCATGTTCAATGACACCCACTGAGTGCCCGCCCTGTGTACGCTGAGCTAGGCAACAGGGATTTAAGATAGCAAACAAGAGAGAGGAGATCGTTGTTCTCAAGCCACTGGCATGTCAATGGAAGAAGACAGGGAATAATGTGGAGCAATGAAGAAATAAGGTGATTCTGGCTGGTGTTCAGTGCTCTGAAGGAAATAAACAGGACAAGGTGATGGAGAGCCTGTAGGGGAAGGGGTGCTCGGGGGGCCTTTGCAAGGTGAGGACATTTGGGCTGAGACAGGGAAGGATGTGGATGCCTGGGGGTAATGTTCAAAAGGAACAGCAAGAAGAATTTAAAAGAGGCTGGGATGACTGGAGGGAAGCAGGAGGGGATGCAGAGGAGGGGGAGGTACAGGGCCTCACCCGCGGGGACATGGGATGGTGTCCCCAGTGCCCTGGGAGGCTGTGAAGGGCTACTCTAGCAGTGCATGACTGCCACCTCTGCAGCGGGCATTCCAGTCCGGGGAATGGGGACAAGGCTGGGATGGGGGTGGAACCAGCATCAGAACCAAACTCAGTGCTGTTCATCGTGATTAATTAACCCAGAGCCAGAGCCCCAAGGCTCGGTGCTAAAAATACCTGCTTCGCTCTGAGAGGCGGCGGCTGCCACCCAGCAACTTTTACCCATAACCATTTGTCATAATTTGGCACTGATAAGGAGTGTCCACAAGAGTCGGGCTCATCCACAGCCCACCAGCAAGCCGGTCCACGGAAACTGTCCCCGGCGCTCTCCTAGCTGAACTCTCCTCCCGTTCCTGAGCCCCGCCTTGGCCACCTCTGGATGTGCCGGCCACCTGCCCCCCACCTGCAGAGCTCGCCTCCTGAGTTCGCCTCCCCTCCTGGAACCCGAATGAACCAGTCCCCGGAGGTCGGAGCCAAAGCAGGAGCACATCATCACATTCCATGTTTCACACCACTGCAGCCCTGCAACTCGGACTGGAGCCATCCATCAGAGGCCCTGCCAGCTCAGGGCGGCACTTTAATTAAAATATGTAAAACATCCTGGTGGGAGTGGATCTGAAGACACAGGAGCGGTCCTTGGACACGAGCAGTGCAGGCGGGCCAAGCGGGTGGAGCTGGCCCTTCTCCAGCCCCGGAAGCTAGCGCTGCGCCAGGAGGGCCCCCCAAAGCAGGCTGGGCGTGGTGCTGTCTGCCTTGCACCATCCACCCCTCCACTGGGCATGGAATTTAGCTAGGGCAAAGCATCTGCCAGAAAGAGAACCTCACACAGTCCACAGGCCCAGGACAGTGACCCCAAGAGCATGCTGGGAAAGGCCTGGCATTACCCCAGTTGGAATAGTCTATCCCCATTCTCAACACTAATTTTCTTTCTTTTTTTTTTTTTTTTTGTGGTATGTGGGCCTCTCACTGTTGCAGCCTCTCCCGTTGCGGAGCACAGGCTCTGGACGCGCAGGCTCAACGGCCATGGTTCACGGGCCCAGCCGCTCCGCGGCATGTGGGATCTTCCCTGACCGGGGCACGAACCCGTGTCCCCTGCATCTGCAGGTGATCTCTCAACCACTGCGCCACCAGGGAAGCCAACACTAATTTTCTTAAATGACCCATCGTGAAGCTGGTACCTGGACCTTTATTTATTTATTTATTTATTATTTTTTAACATCTTTATTGGAGTATAATTGTTTTACAATGTTGTGTTAGCTTCTGCTGTATAACAAAGTGAATCACCTATACGTATACATATATCCCCATGTTCCCTCCCTCTTACATCTCCCTCCCACCCTCCCTATCCCACCCCTCTAGGTGGTCACAAAGCACTGAGCTGATCTCCCTGTGCTATGTGGCTGCTTCCCACTAGCTATCTATTTTACATTTGGCAGTGTATATATGTCCATGCCACTCTGTCACTTTGTCCCAGTTTACCCTTCCCCCTCCCCCGTGTCCTCAAGTCCATTCTCTACATCTGCGTCTTTATTCCTGTCCTGCCCCTAGGTTCTTCAGAACCTTTTTTTATTTTCTTTTTAGATTCCATATATATGTGTTAGCATATGGTATTTGTTTTTCTCTTTCTGACTTACTTCACTCTGTATGACAGACTCTAGGTCCATCCACCTCACTACAAATAACTCAATTTCGTTTCTTTTTATGGCGGAGTAATATTCCATTGTATATATGTACCACATCTTCTTTATCTGTTCATCTGATGATGGACACTTAGGTTGCTTCCATGTCCAGGCTATTGTAAATAGAGCTGCAATGAACATTGTGGTACATGACGCCTTTTGAATTATGGTTTTCTCAGGGTATATGCCCCGTAGTGGGATTGCTGGGTCGTATGGTGGCTCTATTTTTAGTTTTTTTAAGGAACCTCCATACTGTTCTCCATAGTGGCTGCATCAGTTTACATTCCCACCAACAGTGCAAGAGGGGTCCCTTTTCCATTTCCATTTCCCAGACTAATGAGCTCCTCAAGTTTTATCCATTCACACTGCCTTCTACGTTAACAGGAAATGTGGTCTGTGCTGTTTAGGGCAGTGGTGAGCAAACACTTTTTTGTACAAAGGTCAAATCAGAAAAAAATTATAGGCCAAAGTATTGAATCCCAACATTTTTTTAAATTCAGAAAATGCGATTGTTTTTTTGTTTTCTTATAAATTTATTTATTTGTTTTTTATTTTTGGCTGTGCTAGATCTTCGATGCTGCACACAGGCTTTCTCTAGTTGCAGCAAGTGGGGGCTACTCTTCATTGCGGTGTGTGGGCTTCTCATTGTGGTGGTTTCTCTTGTTGCGGAGCACGGGCTGTAGGTACATGGGCTTCAGTAGTTGTGGCACACGGGCTCAGTAGTTGTGGCTCATGGGCTCTAAAGCACAGGCTCAGTAGTTGTGGCGCACGGGCTTAGTTGCTCCGCGGCATGTGGGATCTTCCTGGACCAGGGCTTGAACCTGTGTCCCCTGCATTGGCAGGCAGATTCTTAACCACTGAGCCACCAGGGAAGTCCCAGAAAATGTGATTGTTTTAAGCATGCTTTTTTTCCCCCATCGCTGAAGGAATTTGTGGTATTTACCAAAATGTCAGAACCTCCACAAATATGGTGGCTGCAGTCTGACTCTGGAGTTCAGGCCTCTGACACATTTTCTGCGCCATCACATAGACTGTGCGGAGTGTTGAGGGAACTGGGGAGGCAAATTGGACCCTGAGTCCAGCCAGAAGCCAGGGACCACAAAGAGCCCCAATGGGAGGTCCTGTTCTGGGGAAGCAAGGGGCAGGGGTGCTATCTAGAGACGAGTCTCTGGGGAGAGTAGACAGAGCTGCAGGAGGTGTGATGGGTGCCGGTGCTGGGGGAGCGGTGCTGGGGGAGCGGCTGATTCTCCTTCCCACCCGCAGCCCTCCCCGGGGGGAACAGGGTAGGGAGGGCGCCCCCTGGCGCTAAATCAACCCTGCGCCAAGACAGCTGCCCCCGCCGCGGCCCACACCCGTCTAAGCAGGGATGCTTCCTCTTCACAGAGCCGGAGCTGCTGCCTACATGTCGGGTGTCAAGCTGAATTATGTGGGCTTAAAAACCAAATCCCCTCCTTCCTGGGTTACTTAACTGTCTGCCTGGCGAGGCCAGGGGATTACTGGTGACAGACACCAGGGCCTGCCTGGCTGCTCAGACAGAGAAGCTTTGATCACCTGGAAAACTCCAGACACCGGCACTCCTATTGATGAGTAATGAGCTCAAACCATCAGAAAGGTACCCAGGGCCTCACACAGTGGGGACACACATCGCTTCCCGTGGCAGCCCGGAAGCCTGGGCCAGGGAGATGGGGTGCGGTCACCCAGGGTACCGGGGAAGAGTTTGACCTCACCCTCAGCCCCACCCAGGGTCCTGCCCGCTCACTGTTGAGGCGAGGACGTTTCTAGGCTCCCAGCACTGGGCTGTTACACGGGTTGGTTCGGCGTATAGTGGCCAGAGTTGATCTATTATTCAAGGGCGCAGCATCCCCACTCATTCAGTCATTCACGCATTCAACACACGTTTATCGAATGACTAAGGTGAGCTGGCATGGCACCAGATGCCCACGACAGAAGAAAGTTAAGATGGGGTTTCTGTCCTAAGAACTTGGGCTCCACCGTGGAGACAACCTAGCAAATCCAGCATCCCAGGCTTTGTGATAAGGGGCCCGACAGAGGTGGCTGCCCTGCTCAAGTCCACCCAGAGCAGGGACCTCTAAGTTACAATATCCCTTCTAGTGGTAGGGACAGGAGCGGGCTAGGGATGGAATTTGAAGATCCCAGACCCCTCTAGGCTTGAGGTTCAATCTGATCCCATGAGGGTTCCCAGTCTCAAGTCACACCCACATCCCTTTATCCAGGATTTCCTCCTGCTCAGAGATTAACCGGGAATATGTCAACCTTTAGTCCCCTGTTTGGGCTTCATGGAAACTTAAGCCCTGTGATTCTCAAATTTTGGCAAATATAATAATCATCCCAGGAGAGTGTTAAAAATCAGTTTTAAGGTCTGGATTTCACCCTCAAGAGATTCTAATTCAGAAGGTCTTGGAAACTGGAGTTAAGGTGACCAATCCTCTTGATTTGCCCTGGGATGAGAGACTTTGAGTTTTAAACAGGACAGTCCAGAGAAATTTGGGACAAGTCACCTTGGGGTAGATACTGTTAGTCTCACCTACTAACATTCCTTTCTTCCTTGGGTCATGGAATCCTATTTTGATCAAGCAGTAACATGCTCAGGGAAGGTGAGCCCTCACCAGCCCCAGGTGGTGAACCTGGATACATTAGGTAATTCCATTTCCTGTTGGAAGTCCTTTATTTAAGGTGGGCCTGTGACCCACTTCACACCAGTGGGTTGTAAAGAGAAGCGTTATGGGAAGGTATTACATCTAAAAGAGACACACAGGGATAGGGAGAGAGGGCCGCCCCTTCTGCCTTGGAGGCAGTTGCATGAAAACACGATGGCTGGAACCCTGACAGCCGTTCAGCAATCATGAGGCCACAAAACCTAAGGATGAAAATTCAGCTGAGGATGAACAGTGAGATAAGAAGAGCCTCCGTTCTTCATAACTTCACTGAGTCACTTCACCAAACTCAAATTACCTACCTCCAGTCTACTTGATGTGTCATTAAATGTCTGTCTTTTTTTTTTTTTTTTTTTTGCGGTACGCGAGCCTCTCACTGCTGTGGCCTCTCCCGTTGCGGAGCACAGGCTCCGGACGCGCAGGCTCAGCGGCCATGGCTCACGGGCCCAGCCGCTCCGCGGCACGTGGGATCCTCCCAGACCGGGGCATGAACCCGCGTCCCCTGCATTGGCAGGCGGACTCTCAACCACTGCGCCACCAGGGAAGCCCTGGAAGTCTGTGTTTTAACAAGCCCTCCAGACGATCCTGACGACCTTTAACGTTTACGAGCTAACCCGAGACTCCCTAATACCTGAAAACTTCTGGACGAGACTTTGAAACTTAACCCATGTCACAGCTGCTTCCTTTTACTGCTTGAAAAATAAAATGGTGCGTCTTCTCACCTCCTGTGATTTTTCTCCTTTCTCCCTAGTCTTGCATTAGTGGAAAGGTTTGGTCAGATTTACTGGCCTGTGTTATTAAACAGCCATGTGGTGATAAGGGAAGGAGGGAGTGCTTGGTGGTCAGGACTGGCTGGGGCAGGAGTGAACTCGGTAGGCCGGGCAGTTAAGGAGGGAGAGTGGACAGCAACATTTCTGACCCTGTAACCTGGGTGAGCATTTGTACCGTCCACAAACGCGCACTCATCAGACATCATATTGCACGGTGGCCAGCCCAGGAGAAGCCGGGAGGCCCAGGCAGCTCATCTTCTCCTTCCCTAGGGAGGCTCCGCTCCTTTTGTATTCCAGGTAGCCCTCTACTTCTTGACATAATGAATTACTCAAAACCCCAGTGAGAGTCCAACAGGCAGAAACTGAACAAGAGACTTCATGTTATGCAGGAGATCATTTCTCAGCTAAAAAAAGAAATGATAAAATTCCTAATTACTCTTCCTCCTAAGAGTACTTTTTTCAGCGTTTCACATACGTTCCTGAATTCTCATTCTTCTTCACAACGGAGTACACTGTCGAATGATTATCCAGGAAGCATCACATTATTAATAATCATGGACAAATAAAATAAAATAATGATTCCCACCACTAATGTAGTGCTTCCCTGTGCCAGGCCCAGGGGCTTTCATGCACGATCTCTTTGAGGCTGAAGAGTCACAGCCCAGAGATGCCGACCAAGGCTCACCTCTGTCCCAGTTGAATTAGGTGTGTGAACCCCACAGCAGTAGCTTCCTTCTGTCCAGCTCCCCCTCATACTTATCAAATAAAGCCAAAAGGCCATAAAATATTTAAACGCGGGCATCACTTCCACAGTGTCGTCTATTGACAGCACTGTCAACACTGACCTGTTGGCCACCACCCCCCGAGGACGGCTGAGAGTGTGTTTCCTCAGCTGAGGTTCTAAAAACCACATCCAGGGCTTCCCTGGTGGGGCAGTGGTTAAGAATCTGCCTGCCAATGCAGGGGACAAGGGTTCAAGCCCTGGTCTGGGAAGATTCCACATGCCGTGGAGCAACTAAGCCCGTGTGCCACAACGACTGAGCCTGCGCTCTAGAGCCCGCGAGCCACAACTACTGAAGCCCGTGTGCCACGACTACTGAAGCCCGCGTGCCTAGAGCCTGTGCTCTGCAACAAGAGAAGCCACTGCAATGAGAAGACTGCACCCCGCAACAAAGAGCAGCCCCCGCTCTCTGCAACTACAGAAAGCCCGCGTGCAGCAGCGGAGACCCAATGCAGCCAAAAATAAAATAAATAAATAAATTTATAAAAAACCCAAAAAACAAAAAAACCACGTCCCGTCCATGGAAGGCCTCCAGGGGCCTGGGAGCATGCTGTCAGAGAGTAAGGGTTATATCAGAGTCCTGCCGGGCCTCTCGCCAGTCAGGGGTCCCTGTGTCTCTGTCTTCTACTCCCAGTGGTCTCAGAAGTCCAGCCCCTGTTCTCAGGCTGCCAACAGCTAGGGCTGCCTCCCAGGAAGAGTGAGGTTTTCCCGGTTTTCAGGTCCTGCTCACACCCGCAGGTGGACACGCTCTATCTCACGGGTGGTCACTGGCCTGGCACTCCCTCAGCTGACCTCAGGATCGATGCTTCTCTTGGCTGTAATCATTTGGTCATTATTACCGCTGAGGTCTAGACACCAAATGGTCCTTCTCAGTAGGACCATGACGTGGGGTTGCTGCGAAGGACATGGTAGTTGAGGTAACAGTGAAGCCAGAAAAGGCCAACAAGCAGAAAGAAACATTTAAGCCTCTTTATGGCCATGCTGATAAGGGGAAGTGACTTGGAAAGTGAGCCTGGAGAGCTAAGCAAAGACCCCACAGCTGCAAAGGTCGAGCCGTCAGAGGCAAGCAGGGTGTCCCCTCCGGGCCCTGACGGCCAGGTGGATGCCCACCTCACACGGCGCCCCCTTCCTTCTGGTTTCTATCTTAGGGCATCTCATCTGCTCCCTGCCAGCTGCAGAAACACTTTTTTGCCATAAGCCTAGCAGCTCCAAGACACCCTATGCCCATCCGGGGGATGGAGGATAGAGTAGAAAGCCCAAGGAAGGCTTAGAGGCCCGGCTTTGCAAACCTCCTTGGTTTGATTCATGGTACTTGGGTCAGGGAGGGGTCAAAATGATCTCACAGGTTGGGAATGACAGGTCAGCAGAGGTCAGCCAAGGCTTCACAGGGAATTGCTTCTGAGACGCAGCATCATGGGGGCAATGAAAAGTCTGGTCCACGGGAGAGATGCTAACTGTGAACGTTGCTAGGCTAAGGAGCCTGCCAAAGCCCAGGGACAGGCAGCCAGGGTGTCTGGGCCACCCTCACACCCCCTACACACCCTCAGAGTAACAAAGCCTTCGGGAATCCATCAACCTCTGCAGGGCGCCCCCTCCTGTCTGAGCAGCGCCCTTCTCTCCCTCTGTTCTTGCCGGGGGAGGTCAGAGTTCACGTCAAATGTCATTAATCATCTTCCTGGGGGCTGGGGGCATACTGGACAGTGCTATTAATCAGAGGCCTATCACACCCACAGCCTGGCTGTTCCTCACCTATCAGAGAAAGATTAGATTATCAGTGGCAGCCGAGTCACCCTTTGAGTCACAGGGAAGCCAGAGAATGGAGTTGCTTTTATTTTTTTATTTATCCTCCTAATTTGAGGATGAGCTGTTTCTTGTCTTGTCACACTGCATCCTTTTCTTCAAAGAATCAGCTTTAAGAATCCAATTTGTCAAACTGGACAATCATTGGCAAACCCATAAAAAAAAGAAAAACTAAACCTTGGCGACTTTATCAAAAAAGGTAAAATAAAGCAGAAGGTTTTAAATGGAGCCTGAAAGGATTAGAAAATAAGTTGCATTTGACAACAATGAATCTCTGAAAAGCCAGAGCTTTGTCAAAAGGAACAGGCAGAGATGTGTCCAAAAGGGATTCTGGAAATCCACACTTGAGTCCATCCATCTCCCAGGCATCCGTGCCCCTTCAGAGGAGGGTCAAGTTGAGGCCTGGTGATGAAAAAGAATGAAAAAAAAAAGCCTTGCAAGCTTTCTCCTAACCTTCTGCCTACCAGTGGCAAGAGCAGCAACAAGACGAGACGAAACAACCAGCGCACAGCAGCGCACAGCACACAGCTCCCCCTTCTCTGTGGCAATTCTGTGATAGACTCAGTCACTCAGTAGCTACAGAACCCACCCGTAGTGGCCGCTGTAGGGGTCATGAGGGAAGGGGGTGCTTTCCAGCACTTTTGAAATGTAGAGAACAGGTGAGCACACGAAACGCCTACATCAAGTTAGATGGGCCAGGGCCTTGGTAACATGGAACCCACGGGCTACAAACCCAGATGCCTCAAGGAACCAAGTAGAAATGTGAACCAGGCAAGTGGGCTCAGTGTAAGCCCACGTGGGGGGCACACAGGCTCGCCCAAGGGTGTCAAGGCCCCAACCCCTCCTCACTGTTGCCCTGTAGGAAGAGAAATCCAAATCCATCAGATCTTCCGCTTTTTCACGAGATTCTGGAGACCTGGGTTTGTACACTCCCTATTTTTTTTTTTTAATTTATTTATTTATTTATTTATGGCTGTGTTGGGTCTTCGTTTCTGTGCGAGGGCTTTCTCTAGTTGTGGCGAGTGGGGGCCACTCTTCATCACGGTGCGCGGGCCTCTCACTGTCGCGGCCTCTCTTGTTGCGGAGCACAGGCTCCAGACGCACAGGTTCAGTAGTTGTGGCTCATGGGCCCAGTTGCTCTGCGGCATGTGGGATCTTCCCAGACCAGGGCTCGAACCCGTGTCCCCTGCATCGGCAGGCAGATTCTCAACCACTGCGCCACCAGGGAAGCCCTGTACACTCCCTATTTTAAGTGTTGGCAATCACTGTGCATACTAAACAAAACCTGTCGGTGGTCCAGTTTGGACCCCATGCCTGGGATTTGTGACACTGGTCTAATCTACTTGCCTCAGTGCAAATAAGGACTGTGAGGCCCAGAGAGGCTGTTAATCTGCCGAGGTCACACAGCTGGTTAGAGGCGGAGTCAGCTCGAGAGCCTGGTTCTTCAGACTCCCAGACCAGTGCTCTCTGCTCCAAATTTGAATATATGAACACATTTGGGACTGATTAGCAGGTACATTCGCTCAAGGGCAATAAAAGTGATTGGAATTAAGAAGAGAGCCTAGATCTCCCCACTTCACCTTGAACTCGGAGAAGGGACTGAATTAGATAAGTCCCAAGTGACTGTTGTTTTACCTTTGATACCATATCATTTAATTTTTCTACCTGAAGAAACAAACAAACAAAAAACAGCTTTGAGGCATTCACTGCATGGGTGCTAAAGAAGTCTGGGGCAGGATGCCAGGGGACGCTGTGAGCCAAGTGGATGTATTATCTGTTTGACCACAGCAGAAAACTGGGGCTTGGGAGCCAAATTAGCTGGTTCAAATCCTGGTTCTGCCGGGTATTAGCTGTGTGACCTTGGGCAAGTTACTCAACTTCTCTGGGCTTCAGTTTCTTCATTTTCAAAAATAAGAATGATATATGGCAGAAGACCTAAATAGACATTTCTCCAAAGAAGACATACAGATGGCCAACAGGCACATGAAAAAATGCTCAATATCACTAATTGTTAAAGAAATGCAAATCAAAACTACAGTGAGGGGGTTCCCTGGTGGCGCAGTGGTTGAGAGTCCGCCTGCCGATGCAAGGGACACGGGTTCGTGCCTCGGTCTGGGAAGATCCCACATGCCGCGGAGCGGCTGGGCCCATGAGCCATGGCCGCTGAGGCTGCGTGTCCGGAGCTTGTGCTCCGCAACAGGAGAGGCCACAACAGTGAGAGGCCCGTGTACTACAAAAAACAAAACAGAACAAAACAAAAAAAAAACTACAGTGAGGTATCACCTCACACCAGTCAGAATGACCATCATTAAAAAGTCTATAAATAATAAATGCTGGAGAGGGTGTTGAGAAAAAGGAACCCTCCTACACTGTTGGTGGGAATGTAAACTGGTGCAGCCACTATAGAAAACAGTATGGAGGTTTCTTGAAAAACTAAAAATAGAGTTTCCATATGATCCTGCAATCCCGCTTCTGGATAAAACTCTAATTTAAAAAGAAATATGCACCCCAATGTTCACGGCAGCACTGTTTACAATAGCCAAGACACGGAAGCAACCTAAGTGTCCATCTGCAGATTTTATATATATATATATGTGTGTGTGTGTGTGTGTGTGTGTGTATACACACACACACACACACACACACACACACACACACAAAATGGAATATTACTCAGCCATAAAGAATGAAATAATGCCATTTGCAGCAACGTGGATGGATCTAGAGATTATCATATTAAGTGAAGTAAGTCAGACAGAGAAAGACAAATATCCTATGATATCACTTATTTGTGATATCTAAAAAAACTAATACAGGGAGTTCCATGGTGGTCTGGTGGTTAGGATTTGGCACTTTAACCACTGTGGCCCGGGTGTAATCCCTCGTTGGGAGACTGAGATCCCGGAAGACACGTGGCACAGCCAAAAAAAAAAAAAAAAAAGATACAAATGAGCTTATTTACAAAACAGAAGTAGACACACAGACATAGAAAACAAACTTGTGGTTACCAAAGGGGATTGGTGGGAGGGTGGTAAGGGGTAAATTAGGAGTTTGGGATTAACATAGAAACACTACTGTATATAAAATAGATAACCAACAACGACCTACTGTATCGTACAGGGAACTATGCTCAATATCTTGTAATAACCTATAAGGGAAAAGAATCTGAAAAGGAATATATATATATAAAATTAAATCACTTTGCTGTACACTTGAAACTAACACAACATTGTAAATTAACTATACGTCAATAAAAGAAAAAAAATGATAAAAACAAAATAAAAGACTGCTAACAATGCCTACCTCAGGAGATTGCTGTGAAGATTAAAAGTGACATAGAACAGAGCCTGCCACATGGCAAGTGCTCAAACATGTGTGATATGTCATCATATTTTATTTCCTCCTCAAAGGTGCCTCATTTTGAGACACAACATTGTACGACGTTAAATCTGGAAGGAACCATATAAACCATTGTAGTTTGTCATTAAAAAAAAAACTGAGGTACACGGATGGAGAAGAGTTTATTTCCTGGAAGGGGCCCACAGGAAAAAAAAAAAAAAAAGCCTTCCCACAGGTGCAGCTCTTTTTCCCACCTGCCTAGGCCTGGGCTGACCACTTTAGTTTCCCACTGTGACCTCACTGGAAACAAGAAAAGTTTCTCCTCTAAATGGTTGTAAAGCAAAGCCATCCAAGCCTTCAGGCTCCCAGATCCTTCAACAACATCAGCAGCATCAACAACAGAGAGAGTCCCTAGCCTGTGCTCATCACAGAGAGATTTCTGAGACAACTCAGGCCCTGTTTGTCCACTGCAAGTTTGCAACCAGCTTCATTTTTAAAAAGGATTGTTCCCCAGGGCAGTTTGTGATCATGAGTGAGAGGGTGAGTCTCAAAGTAATTTCGGTGTTTGGGGAAAGACGCTGAGCATTACCGTCAGGATCATTGATCAGCTGTGAAAATTGAACACTTGAACACGTTAACTGCTGACAGAACTTGACAGGTATCATGCCTGCCTTTATTAGGTGATTAATTAAAGGCTGCTAGACGCGCCGGTGTGGCGTGGAACCCGTATTTGGTGCAAGAGACAGAGATTTGGACACAGAGCTTGACTCCTCTAAGGCTATGAGCTAGTTTCTAAAACTCTCTGAATCTCCAGTTATTCAAGAGTGAAATAAAACCAACTTCGTAGCACTTGGTGAGAATTAAACAGAAAATGCAGGCACTGGGAGCTGGGCGCTCCCTTCCACCTCACCGTGTTCCCTGCAGAAACAGAGCTGCTGCTTCCAGGAAGCCAGGGAGGCATCCCCCGTCCCCCGTCCCCTGTCCCGTGTGGACAGGCATTCCCTGAGCAGCTAGTGTGCAGACTCTTGTAAGTGCTGGATGAATCGGCTCACGGCCACGTTCAGGTTCATGTCAAACGAGAGGAGAGAACAGTGAGCACATTCATACTTTATGCTTCTGTCCAAGCTTCTGATCCAAAGGCCAGTGGTGGATGTGTTTAAATGAGTTTCCACCCTGCTCAGAGCTGACCTGGGATCTGAAGTTGGAGAATTGGCTGTGTCGGTTCAGGCACACTGTTTTTGATTTATTGACCTTTCTGCAACTTTCTACCATCCGGAAGCAATCTGCAGAGGGGAAGGAGCTGGAGGTGACTCCCTAAGCATCCTGCCATGCATGAGGGGCTGGGCCCTAGAGGACATTCCAGAGGGGACATGCCCTGAAGCCCAGTGGACCACTGGCTCATTTTTCTTGCTCTGGGGAAGAGTTCCCGCAAAGGACCATCTACCCAAGGAGTACAAAGATGATTGATTCCACCGCTAAGTAGGAATCAAGAGGGGATGGGCCTGGAGTCTGAAGCCTGAACTAGAGAGAATCAGGGCAGCTAGTGTGGTTTTTTTTAATGTAGTTGATTTTATTTATTTGTTTTAGACAATATCATTAATCACTTTATTTTTCTTATTTTAAAAAATTAGGGCTTCCCTGGTGGCGCAGTGGTTGAGAGTCCGCCTGCCGATGCAGGGCACACGGGTTCGTGCCCCGGTCCGGGAAGATCCCACATGCCACGGAGCGGCTAGACCCGTGAGCCATGGCTGCTGAGCCTGAGCGTCCGGAACCTGTGCTCCGCAATGGGAGGGGCCACAGCAGTGAGAGGCCCGCGTACCTCAAAAAAAAAAAAAAAAAAAAAAAAAAAATTAACATGCAAGAAAATTGACTTTTCTGTGTGTATTTGTATGAGTTTTGATGGTATGTGTAAATTTGTGTAACCACACCACAATCAGGATACACATCAGTTCCATCAGCCCAAAAGCCACCTGGAGTTGCCCCTCCGCAGTCACACCCTTCCCCAAACCTATCCCTGGCAACCACTGATCTGCTCTCCATTGCTCTAGTTTTGTCTTTTCAAGAATGTCATATAAAAGGGATCACGTGGGACTTCCCTGGTGGCGCAGTGGTTAAGAATCCACCTGTCAACGCAGGGGACATGGGTTCGAGCCTTGGTCCGGGAAGATCCCACATGCCGTGGAGCAACTAAGCCCGTGTGCCACAACTACTGAGCCTGTGCTCTAAAGCCCACAAGCCACAACTACTGAACCCGCATGCCACAACTACTGAAGCCCGCGCCTAGAGCCCACGAGCCACAAATACTAAAGCCCACGCACCTAGAGCCTGTGCTCTACAACAAGAGAAGCCACCTCAAAGAGAAGCCTGCGCACCACAACAAAGAGAAGCCCCCGCTCGTCACAACTACCGAAAGCCTGCGCGCAGCAAGGAAGACCCAATGCAGCCAAAAATAAAAAAACAAAAAATAAAATAAAATAAGTTAAAAAAAGAAAAAAGGATCATGTAGTATGTAACCCTCTAAGGCTGAGCACAGCCAGTGTTGACTGAGCATTTACTATGAGCTAAGCACGTTGCTTAAAGCTCTCACCAGCATCTCATCCAATCTTCATGTCAGCTCCACGGGGTAGTAATGATTATCATCATAGCTGAGAACACTGAGAAGTTAGGCCTGTTGCCCAGGGCCTCATGTCTTCCATGGCACAGAGCTCAGATGCGACACCCAACTCTTACCTGCTGGCCTCACGGCCTCCCCAAACACATCTGATTCCTTCGATGCTCTGACAGGAGCATCCCAGCAGCCATGCCTGCAACCCATCCCACCTAAGGGCAAAACCCTCCTTCTGCCTGGCGGACACCCTTGTAAGCAGAGGCCTCTGCATCCCACTTGGGGCCCTTCCCCACACACTGGGATACTGCAGGTCACCTGGGTCTGGGTTCTAACACTGCACGATCAACACACAGGTCCTAGAGTACGAGTGTAATTCCGGGGGTCCTGTCCCAGCTGGGGAGGGGGGTGGCCAGTCTTTCGTCTCATCCCCCCACCCCACCACCCCCAGCCTGCTGGGCTGCTTGTTGGAACCAAGGAGAGATGAGTTTCCGTGCCGCGTCCTTGGCTTCTTGTCCTTACAAAGGCTCTTTCCTAACGTGCTATTTAGGTTTGGGGCCAAGAAGGAGGCAGAGGAATAGCTGAGGCCTAAAGTAAGTATATTAGCGACGAGGGGAGAAACTCCCGGCTCGTAGAAGCAAATGAAGAATCTGTAAGATTTTAGTCTCCTGAAATCGTGGCGCTTTCCCCTGTATGCTTAATGCAAGCTGACAGCCCACATTGTTCCTCCAAGACAAGGTAGCAGAGCCGAGGGACCCCGGCACCGGCACCAGCTGAGGAGGGGGTGGAGGCAGGGGGTGAAAAATAGAGAGGGCCGGGTCGGGGGGGCGGTGACTCTTAATCGGGGGACCTGGCAGGAGACCCTGGGAACGGCAGCCCACTGACAGTGGAGACCAGGAGCTCCAGATGGCTTTTTGTCTCGATGCAATAAAAAATGTAATCTGACAGGCCCTGGGATGGGACTCGGGAAACAAAAGTCTACGGGGCGGGGGAGTGGGAGTGGGCCGGGTTAAAAGGATCAGAGTCTGAGAAAGACAAAAAGAAGTGACTGTCTCTTCAAGCAATTATGGCCTTTGCAAATGACATTTAATTCCAGGGGTGCGCAGCAGGGACGAAGCCAGTTGTTTTCTGGCCTCAGCAAAGGGAGAGGAATGGAAAATGCACTGGACGTTTAGCCTCTGAAGAAAGGTTATAACTTTGCCAATTAAGTACGATGTGAGCTCTTTGTATCCATACCGCCCCACCCCCACCCCAGTCATTAGGGAGTGCTATAAAGATATAGGGCTTCCTGGTGCAGTTTAATTGCTCATAGACGGAGAAATGATGAGCTCCGTCGCAGACGTCCTGTAGGAGACCAGCTGCCGTATTAATGGGGCTTCTCAGAGGGGGACACAACCCCGCCTGCTTCACCGGGAACATACAGATGCCCAGGGAAACAGTGGCACTTCTGTGGCTTCTGACGGGGCTGTCATTTTTTATTAAGTAATCTCTGCCTTTCAGATCACCGCATGTTTTCTTCCCAAAGGTCTGGGTTGCTGTGTGGGCCCCGCACACAGCAGGCTCCCGATAAATATTAAACAGTGGAGGCTGGCGATGCCTCCAGATGTCATGGTAGGGAAAGACTTGTCACCCAGACCCCACTCTAGGACTATGGCGTGGTCACCATGGCTGGAAAACAGGAAATTTGAGGTATGAAGTTTCAAGCGTTCTTCTAAGGCAGGAAAATGAGGCAGGAGAGATAGTGAATATTAGCAAGACCCTATTAGAGAGACGAAAATGCTAAAGCTGGAAGATGCACAGTTCCGGTGAAGACGGGAAACAGACACGCGCACGCGGAGGCTTTTTCAAAAACAATGTGTCGCTCTTGATCAAAATGCTAATATCCGTACCCAGCAATGCCTGGAATCCACCCTACAGCAATATGACTGATGTATGCAAGGTAGTCGGCATACGGTGTTCATGGCAACACCATTCATAAAACCTGAGAAACAACCTTACCTGTGCATCATTAGAGAAATCAGTGGTTCATCCGTGCAATGGGACACTCTGCAGTTATTTCAAAATAATGAAGGGAATCTATACCTACTGACGTGGAAAGACCTTTAAGACATTGTTTGTTAAGAGGAGAAAAGAACTGGTCAAAAAGTAATACAGAAGCATGATAGCATATACGTTTTTTTAAAAACCCTAGATACCAAACTATGGGTGCATGAGCAAATATATGTATGTAAATGCAGACAGTGGTTACCTTGGGAGGGTTTAGGCAAAAGGAATGGTGGGGGAGGAGACCTTTAACATTGCACTTTTAAATTTTTATAATGCAAATATCTGTGTTACTCACAGAGTTTAAAAATTAAAATACAAGTTTGACAAACAGCAATGTTTTTAAAGCATGTTTCAGAGTCCCAGCAATGCCTCTCTCTTGGTGTCTGACTTCAGGCAAAGTACCCCATTTCTCCACTGGGGACTGGCGGTAGTGACAGTACCTACCCCTCGGGGTTGTTGAAAGATTTAGATGAGATACACATAAAGAGCTCAGCTCCTGACACATACTCAGCCTCAGTGGAGAGTAGCCATTAGCGTCATAAGCCAAAGGTTTCTCTGAAGGGAGAGAGCAACAGAGGAGGCCAAATTGCCTCTTGAGCAAAGTCTCAAAGTCTCCAGGAGCTGGGGACATCGCCAAGCTGAGGAAAAAGGGTTCACCGATTTCCTCTTTGTCTCCTGGCCAACAGGTCTGAGTGATTCTCCTTAGCCCCCTGTCTTCCAAACTCAAGCGATGCAACAGGAGTTGAAAGGCTGGGTCCCCAGGCCAGTGTTAGCTAAGGGTTCCCATTGGCCTTTGGCAATGACGAAGTAGATGACAGCCAGGGTACCTCTCTTTTCAAGGGCTTTTAGGGCAACTTAGGTCCATGGTCCTCAAGGGGCTTCACTCTCATTTAGTGTGTCTTCCTGTCCCCAGAAGAATATTATCTTGGAAAAGCCACCATGAGAGCCATCAACTCAGCAGACAGAAGGAGTTGTGACTCTCATAGTTTGTGCTTATTAAAAGTATGTTGAAGGACTGAGTGACATACAGAGAGAAAGTCCTACGATTCACCCCTAAGAAGACAGGTGTGACCCTGGCTCTCCTCACAGCGGGCCCCTCGGAGTGGACGGGGAGAGAGGTGTACGGCAGCCCCTAGGATTGCCACTGTATTCGGAGGAAATGATCCAGAAAAAGCAACAGTTCTTCTAGAGAACTGGCTCGGGCAGAATGTGACTCTGAGTCTCTAGACCAGCTCTGTTCAAGAGAAGTACAGTGAGAACCATACGTGTGACTTAAAATCATTTAGTAGTGCTAAAAGAAATGTTCACATATTAAGATACAGGAAAGTCATTCTGGCTTCTGCACGGGTTAACCTGAATTTGACGCTAACTAAAATAGCCTGTTTGTGGCCTATCAAACATATGTTGTATATCTGCTTTAATTATTAAAGAAAAAGGCACACTGACCAGAAGTAAATAATGTCCATGTTAAAAATACAGAGCAAATGCCCCTCTTCCTGGGATGCCCCTGCTGGTCCTCCTTTGATGATAAGACTTCCCTCCCAGGTGCCAAGGCCATACTGACTTGCTCTGTACGTGCTGGTCTGTTTTTTTTGAAACCTTGAAGAAATGTATCCCTGACTTGTTTAATGTTCTTTGTTCTGACAAGATACAAAACAGTGCTGAAAACCGAGCTTCTCCAGAGCAGTTTCCCAGAGTCATCTGGGAAGCTGCCTTCCAGCCTGTGGTCCTCAATTTGGCTCAGATCAAAGTTTTTTCTAGTCTTTATTATTATTATTGTTTTTAAAGAAGATGTTGGGGGTAGGAGTTTATTTATTTATTTTTGCTGTGTTGGGTCTTCGTTTCTGTGCGAGGGCTTTCTCTAGTTGCGGCGAGCGGGGGCCACTCTTCATCACGGTGCGCAGGTCTCTCACTATCGCGGCCTCTCTTGTTGCGGAGCACAGGCTCCAGACCCGCAGGCTCGGTAGTTGTGGCTCACGGGCCTAGTTGCTCCGCGGCATGTGGGATCCTCCCAGACCAGGGCTCGAACCCATGTCCCCTGCATTGGCAGGCAGCTTCTCAACCACTGCGCCACCAGGGAAGCCCCTCTAGTCTTATTATTGATTGTTTGTTGAATATTTTTGTCAACAGTAGCCATACTGTTGGAAAGGAAAAAGATGCAGGTGAAATTAATTTTACTAATATATCTTATTTAGCCCAACATATATAAAATACTATTTCATTGTAGAGTCTATAGATAGTGTCTACTATTAACAGTAGTAAACTGTATATTTGAAAGTTGCTAAGAGAATAGATCTTGAAAGTTCTCATCACAAGAAAAAAAATGTGTCGCTATGTGTGGTACTAGATGTTAACTAGACTTACTGTGGTGATCATTTCACAATAAATATGTATATCAAATCATTATGCTGTATACCGAAGATTAATACAGTGTTAATGTCGATTGTAACTCAATGAAAAAAATGTTTACTAAGAAACGATTGAGATAGTTTATATTCTTCTTTTTCATACTAAGTCTGCAAAAATTTGCTGTGTATTTTCTTCTCACAGCACATCTCAACTAGGACTAAGCACATTTCAAGCGCTGGATAGCTGATGGCTGGTGGCTGCCACAACGGACAGCACAGACCCCAGGCCAGTTCAGTGCCCCTCAAGTGTCTGGCTGCGCTCTCAGTGTGCGTGTGTGTTGAGGTGGGGGGAGGTGGCGATATGGACCAGGAAGCTCAGAAAAGAAATCCGTGCGATTTGGTGGGTGGAAGGCACCTTCATGTAAGGGCAGCCAGGAACAGAAGGCCAGGCCAGGCACTGGGTGCGCCCATAGCTTTAGAAACGGATGCGAATGAGCCACGAAGAGCTGCAGCCACACCACGGGACAGAGAGAACCCGGGAAGGAGCAGAGAAGCAGCGCAGGGGGGTTGAGGCTGTGTCTGCCCTAAAGAAGGCCTGGCCAGCTCGCTGTGCAAGAGCAACTTCCAAATGCCAGCAAGGGGCTCTTCCTCAGTCAGAGGACCCAGCCCTGTGAGTCCTTGAGCTTTGCTAGGGAAGGACACTGCCGGGTTTGCTTCTTTTCCTGCGTCTAGGCCACCACCTACAGCACAAGCCTGGATTTGGTCATTCTGAGCCCCAGTGAACACTGCAAGCTTGACACAGCCATGCAAAGTGAATCGGCATTTAAGAGAGACGGCCGCCACAGGGAGCCTAGCTACACATCCCTGCCCCGCCACTTACTAGCATGTGACTAAGAGAAAGCTGCTCTCTGAGCCCCTGGTTACAAAGTGAGGAGGTTAATTGTGCCTATTGCCAACAGGGCAGTTGTTACATTGTGGGAAACGGCACAAGTCAAGTCTTCCACAAACCGCCTGGCACACAGAACGTCCTCCGCCAATGGCAGCTACACGCACGCAATCTGCAGCTTCCTGCATTACCCACTTGACCTTGGAGCTGCAGGCAGCCTTTGCAGTCAGCTGGCCGAGAAACAGGAAGAAGGGAGGCCCACTGACTTGCCCAAGCTCCCACAGCTAACCCCTGGCTCCCTTTCTCCCAGCCGCTGCGTTTCCCATGACTTGTAAGAGGACGTTTCTGTGGAGTGCGTAAGGTGGGATGCTTCTTGCTTTCTCTTTAGTTGTTCAGTCCTGGTTGTTGCCGTTTGTTTTGGCTTCTAGCCAAGAGTTAGGGCAGAGCTTTAAGAAGCTGATATCTCTCCATCACTTCTGTTGGTCAAGGTCACCCTCAGAGGGACCCAGACTGCTCAGGGAGGTCTGAGGGGACCCAGGGTGCTGGCTGAGCAGCTCAAAAGCCAAGACTGTACAAAGAGTACAGTCTCCACAGGTATGTGGAGTGAGGTCTTAGTCGACAGAAAGGTGGGAAGAGATGCCGGGGTGGGGACGTTTGCAGGATGCTGGGCTGGGCTGGGCTGGGCTGCTCGGCCTTCTGGTCCGGAAGGCCTTGGGGCCACTGCTTGCTTTGAGGACTCCAGAAGCCCCGCATCTTCATACCGCCCTGTCCAGAAGAGGGCGGGGTCCTCATTTCCAGGGGCAGGGAGCAGGCAGCCCATAGGCAGTGAGGCCACTACAGCAGACCCTTGTGAGGGCGGGAAGAACGTGTTATCTTCCCCTGAATCTGTGTCCTGGAAGCAGCCTAGAAAGTTATCTGGTCCAGACATTTTGTTTTGCAGGAGACAAAACCGGGGCAGAAAGAGGCTAAGAAACATGCTCGAAGTCACACAGCCGGAGAGCGGCTGCACTGGCTTTATGCAGCTGATTAAAGCAGGTGGTGGGTGGAGGCGCAGAGGGAAGAGGCCAAGCGCTAGGGGGAGGGAAGAAAATGCTTCTTCAGGGGAAGGGGCTGCAGGGGTCGTCCCACCAGCACAGGGAAGTGGCCCGAGCTCTTGTCCGGCTCACTCAGAACAGTGGGATTGTCAACGAGATGGATGTCTGACTGGAGAGGATTACGGAGTCTCTTCCACAGACCAGGAGGCCAGATCCCACAGGGCAGACTCCAGAGGTCCATCTTCAGTGAAAACAGTTCAATGATTACTAGTTACATATCAGTTAACTTTGGGGAAACAACAGTCTTAAGTGCTCATACAGCTCCCTTCCTTGGAGGGAGGACTTACATCCCCAAGTCATCTGGGGAGGATGGACTCATGCAAATTAGATTGTAGTGGGTGGGACTCAGATTGGAAGAGAAGTAGACAGCCTCAGATGTCACAACTGAGATGCCCAGGGGTCCCAAGAATCAGCAGTCTGTTCCTCCAGGGCTTCAAGGACAGGGCAGGTAAGGGTCTTTGGAGAAAGTTTGAAGGCTGCAGACCTTAGGACAGATCTGAAGGCCTCTTAGAGTTTCTCTTATCCCGAAGAGTGTTTGTCGAATGGCTGAATGACTCAGGTTACTAGAAGACCATCACTGATCCATTCTTCTCAGCCAAGATTCACAGAACCAAGGCCAGGGCCTGCCACTGGGCTGGCAGGTCCCTTCCAGCTTGGAACTTGCCTAGCACTGGGGGCAAGGGAGTGAGGGGGGAGTGGGACTTCACAGCCTCTTCCCAGCACTCCGTCTTCCTCTCCACCTGAAGGGAGAGGGGGTGATGGCTCTGAGCAACCCTCACAGCCGTACAGCGAGAGGGTTAATTAATGTGGCTGACATGCTCAGAGATCCCTAAATGAGGGCGTTAGCCCAGGGCCACCATTATTAGAGTGATGATGGCTATTAGTATTACACTATTGTTATTATGTTTGCTCTCTCAACCCTTAAATCGCACTCCATCTCACGATCGCTTTGCGCATTTTATGTAATTATAGCTTATATAGGTAACAAATGGATATTTCTGCAAGCCTGGGAGAGAGCCCTCTGCATACATTAATTTGCTTGATTAGTTCTCTATTCGGTAGGCTTTGTTCCCCCAAGCCCCCCTTTCCTGCCCAGATTCAGGAAAAATTAATGGGTTTTAACACCTTGCAAAAGGGGGCTGTGCCGTGGGAATACCTCCAGTGCTCTGGGTCTTAAAGCCACACATTCAGAGGCTTCCTAAAGGTTAGGCAAAGGTTAACAAACAATTAGTATGTTGAATCAGTGTGCTAAGTCTGTTTACCCAATTTTGCAATCTAAAGGCCATTAGCCATCAGCCTCAACATTTTAGATTGATCTCTCTCTTTCCTAACCCACCTCCCACTCTGTCCACTGGGTGATCTGGGTGAAAAAGAAAGAAAAAATCTGAACTGAGAGCACCAAATATCTCTGGAAAGTTGGAGTTGTGCTGCTACCTAAGGTTCAAAGCTTCGGGAGTCCTGATAGACTTGATCAAGCGGGTTGAAATTTTTGAGAAGACGATGCAAGCGGGAGGCACCTCTGCCTTTTTAGCAAAGAGCAGGCTGTGAGTTAGTCTTATAAACAGCGCCATGCTGAGCTCCTGTGTGGATCTCCTCCCTTGTTTACGGGGAGAAGGAGGTGGAGAAGAGGTGTGGGGTAGCACCCACGTTGGGAGACTAATAGGAAAGTGGCCCTCCTGCCACTCTGTCCTCTAAGGAGAAAACACTGCAGAGTGGTCAGGGTCCGGAACATTCCTTCCTTAGGAGGCAAGAGGAAGAGGGTAAGGGACAGTCAAATGTAATCCAGGTGGTTGCCCTAGGGGGTCTCCTAATTTCACAAGGAAACTCATTGCTCCCATGTTTAGGGAGCTGTTGTTGATGATGATGATAATGGTAACCATGACACCAGTGAAGGCGATAACCTTGATCAGCAACGTTTATCATTGGAATCTAGGGTCCATGAGAAAAGTGACATACTGTCCATTCCAGCCTAGCCCCTTGAAAAGAAGCTGTTTTGCCCACACAATCCACCCTTAACCTGGGCTCAACAGAAACAGTCTCCCATGTTGACCTAGACCCCTTCTGCTTTGCCTGTTCCTAGCTTCTGTGCTTGCCAATCACCTCGTCCCCCTACCTAAAACCCCTTTTTGGATGCATTCCTACACACAGAGTACCAGCATTGGCCCTTGGGGTGCCTTCTTAGATGTGACATTTGTTCTGGGGATCTGGCCTCTGGGGAGCTGGTGTCTCCAAGGGACCCGAAAAAGAAACACCCAAAGGACACCAGGTTACAACTGTTCCAGTCAATCACGACCTAGCTGGCCCCTTAGCCCTCTCCCCCATTCTTCTTCCACACTGGTGAGGCAGAGGCGGTCCACCAAGTGGGGGAGGAGAAGGGCCAGGGGAGAAAACAGAGAAGGGACTGACCCCACTCTGTGCCCACAGGACAAGCTTAGGGAGGGGGGAAGTCACCAGCTGCCTGAGAGTTTGCTATAAGCCTGGACTTGACCTTTGATTACCAGGAGAAAGGAGACTCTTCATTAATACCTGGGAGTATCCAAAAAGCAAAAGAAAAGGAAAAGGAATCCACAGAGCCAGTGCGGGGGCGGTGGGGGAAGAAGAAAGTTGCTTTTTGCTGTCACCCTACCAAGCCCAGCTCCTTCCATCACCTGGTGAGTCCATATTTTCCATTTTTTTTATATTGAACTAGGCTGGAGTTATATAGAGAGTGAAAAATAAATTCTGTGTTCTAAAAGGAAAGAAAAGAGATTTGCCCTGTAAATTTCAAAGTGTTAAGATTGATGAGAAAGTGTCCAGAGAGGAGCCCAGAGGGACCAGGGGAGGAAGGAGATGAGGTGTGCTCTTGCGGAAGTAGGTTTCTCTGAGGTTTTGCGTCTAAATAAACCTACAGAATTCAGCAAAGACAAGTGAAATGGCAGCTCTGAGTACACGCTAGCCACCCCGAACCGCGGGTGTGTGGTCAGAAGAGCTCGCATTTGCGAATGTTAAAATACTCATCTAGCATAAACACATTCTTTCTGGCAAATTCCTTAGCAATGCACGCTCAGGCTGCTCCCAGGTTCCTTAGAAGAGAGCTCTCAAGGAGAGAACTCTTTGTAGCCAGAATGACTTGTTCATGAACCCCAAGACGCCCAGGTCTTCTGACCACAAGTCAAGGTCTCCAAGGCCATGTTTCATGTCCAAAGAAAGAAAATAGTTTTATTGTTTAAAGAAATGTCAGGATGATGATGGGAAGGAAAAAAAATAGATAAGCAGTTCCATGCCCTCTGAGTCATTCAAGTGTTTTATGCATTGATTTTATCCTTAAAAATAGAGGGGAGAATTAGGTTACGTTTGAGGGGGAACTACTGAAACCTTAAGATCGGCCTTGCCCAGCGGCCAGCTCCCAATGGAGGGTACATATTGATCGAGGGGGAGGCAGATGGGGGAAAAGATGCTGTGAAGACTAATCCAAGCCCACTGGCTCTGCAGAGGCTGCCCGTGGGGCTCAGTACACGTGTTACCTGCGCCTGTTCATGCAGCGATCGTCCTTGGGAAAATCAGGCCGGCTCCAAGCTGCCTGGGCCTGGTGGATGGAAACACTAAGCCTCACTCCTGCCCATGGAAGAGACATCGCCCTTGCTGCTGATGGTTTAACTTGAGCTCCTTCCATCCTAGATTTTACTCTCAGTTTGGGAGGATAAGAGAGGGAGACTTTCTGCAAAGATGATGCTTCCCACTCATAAGTGGAAACGAGCATTAAAGCCTCCTACACCCCAGGTTGGTGCAAGAAGGAGGGTGGGCAGATCACCTGCAAAGAGATGGGGAAAGATACCACCACACCTTCGCCAAGAAGCACTTCTGCCGCCAGACCCTGCCTGTACTGATAGAGGGACAGACTCCTCACCAGAAGGGAGTAGTCCCGGCCCCAGACAGATGGGACTGAGCTCACAGCTGTCACCAGCGCCCCAGCCACTCTCGAGGGGTGCACATCCAAGCCTGAACCTTGGCGTGTGGATGTGCCTTCACTATGTTCTCTTTCCCCTTCCCTGTGGCTGGAACCATGGCAGGCCAGCCTCAACCCTGTAGCCAGAACCAAGGCCGGATGGCAGGAACTTGGGTCCCTCTGACTGTGTGGAAGGCTCGCCTCAAAGTGTGACATCACAGAGAAGTAAACTCCTATCTTATACAAGCCACTCAGTTACCACTGGGTCTCTCGGTTACAGCAGCCAAGCCTTGCTTCTAACCAATACACCCCTCACACTGATCACCCAGGAATGCGGCAGCTCTTGCCCCCTTCACACATTCTGGGAGGAAGGACAAGAGAAAGGTCTCTTGGAGGCAGAAACCACAACACAGGGAAGCGTTTTCTCTGAGACATAACCTAAGTGAGACCAGAGGTGAAGAATCAAACCCCAAACCCCTCTTATTTCTCCTCCGTTCTTAATTATGATCCCATTTGTGAGCTAAACCCTGTCATTCTGTCTCCCTTAATGGCTAGTTTCTATTCTGGGACTCTCTCCACCCTATCATCTTTTGCAATATTCAGGAGCTCAGGCGAGGAAGGGGGAAGGCCGCTCCCTGACTGCCGTCCTTCTCTATCTTTTTAAATATTTCAGTTGCTCTCCATCCTTATTTTTGCATTTCGATTTCCTGCGGTACAGGATATTTATCTTGGTCGCTCAATCAAGTTTTGCCCAGCTTTCCTCCCTTATCTTTCCTGCTCCGGGCTGACTGAAAATACCTACATTATCTCTGCAGCTGAGGTGCCAACTGGAGGGAAATCTACAGATGGTCTTGATAGGGAGACATCTGGGGGAATCTGGGAAGTGCTGCACTTGTCAAAGGACAAGGGCAGAGTGTGTGACCTTGGCAGGGACTTTCTCTCAAGGTCAACCAACCTCCCTGCGCAGGCCTCTCCCAAAGGCGTTGCTGAGGATTCCCCTCCTGTGTGGTTCAGTTCGGAACCAAACCTTCCACCAAGTCTTTGTCCTCCCCCGGAATGGGTTTACTGATGCCCTCACCCCCTCAACCTAGCCTCAGATGGCCTTGACCATGAGTTCCTTGGCCTTGAGTTCCTGAGCCTCAGAGGTCCCACAGATGATACCAAGCCTCCATTTTTTTAAAATTTTTAATATCTGACAGTTTCTTTTTTTTTTTTTAATTTTTGGCTGCATTGGGTCTTCATTGCTGGGCGTGGGTTTTCTCTAGTTGCGGCAAGCAGGGGCTATTCCGCGTTGCGGTGCGCAGGCTTCTCATTGCGGTGACTTCTCTTGTTGCAGAGCACAGGCTCTAGGAGCGCGGGCTTCAGTAGTTGTGGCCCGCAGGCTCAGTAGTTGTGGCGCATGAGCTTAGTTGCTCCGCGGCATGTGGGATCTTCCTGGACCAGGGATCAAACCCACGTCTCCTGCGTTGGCAGGTGGATTCTTAACCACTGCGCCACCCGGGAAGTCCCCAAGCCGCCATTTTTACGTTAATGGGAGATAAGTAGACCTCTCCCAATGGAATCCTAAAACCGTGATTTGAGGGAAGAGCTCTATCTTTGCTGTCTGGAATCCTGAGGCTCTTCAGCTGGAGAATCTCCCCTTTGACTATGCTGGTCCCCCTCAGGAAGACCAGAGCATAGACGTGATGAAAGATGCAAATCTGTTCTTTTAAAGGTGATAGCCTGATCCCGCAACACATCTCTGAGTAGCCGGCCTTACTGAACCACTCTAAGCCCTCACAGGTTTGGTGACATATGGACTTTGCGTGTTGCTCATGTGATGGGAAAGTGCATGCATGTGCCTCCAGTGGGCCTCAGGCTGGGTCAGATCAGACTTAATTTCCACCAAACAGTAACCTCGATTTTGGGTGCTGGACAGTGGAAAGGAAGAAGGGTGCAAGTCATTGTCAAGCAGTCTTACTGATGGTCAGTCAACCCAGGTGGATCTGTAACACATAAGCAAAGGTCCTTTGTTTCAGGTTCATGGTGTATCATCTGATCTTTTCAGGGTCCACAATTTTAGGTCCAGCTCCTCAGAGGACACAAGGCCTCCAGCCTCAGCTCCTGGCTTTTTGTGGCCACCCCTCTCAAAGCTGATAAGGAAAACCCTTCCATCCCCCTTGAAGCTCTTTCTTCTCCTTTTAGCCCATTCCCCTCCCCCTCCTTCTGGGTTCCACTCCTATTCAGTCCCTGGCACGTGTTTCAATCACTGGTTTCCACTGAATTTGATGACTCTGGGACCGAGAGACAGGGTACGAGACACAAGCTTGGATCCTGGCAGATGGACTCCGCTTAGCAAATCTCTTGTGTGTTATAAGAGCAGCTCTGGTTTCTTCTCCGTGGCTTTAACACTTAGGAACTGCATTTATCTTCCTGTAAGAGAGACCTGATCAATGTGGCCTAAACAAGATAGAGATTTATATTTCTCTCGTGTTATAAAAAAAAAAAAAAAAAGAAAGAATAAAAAATGAGGCAGCCCAGAGCTGACCTGGTAGCTTCCAGGCTCCTTCTAGACTTCTGTTCCACCATCCTCAGCACATGGCTTCCCCAGGCAGCTTCACTGTGGCTGCTGGAGCTCCAGGCATCATGTTTGCATTCCAGGCACCAGGAAAGAGAAATAGCCAAAGAGCTTCCACTTACATCCCATTGACCACACATAGCTGCGAGGGAGACTGGAAACTCATTTGCCAGCTGGACACGTTGTCCAGGATCCTGATACTAAGGAAGATTAGAATGGAGAGAGAATAGAGGGTCTGCTACAGAGGCAGTCAGAGCAGTGGTCAATAGAGGAGGTGCTGGAATCAGATGCCACAAGTTCAAATGCTTTGCTCCAGCTGTGAGAGCCTCAGCAAGTTACCTAATCTCTTTGTCTTTCTCTGTCCTCCTGTACGTAATGGGAGTAGCCATAGTACGTTAGTAAGACTATTATGGTTTGATTACTTGGAGTCAACAGGGCTCTGGTGCGTGGGAAGTGCTGTTTATTATGATTCCTCTGCCTGTAGTTACATTACTGGTGCTCCGACTGTTACCCTGCCTGGTGTGCGCCTTGCCTGTCTGACCGCAGAGAAGGAATCGTGCTTGGGGTCAGCTGAGAGTGAGCGGGTAGAAAAATCTGCAATGCATCCCTTTAATTTCTCATTCCCAGGGCCGAAGGAACTCAAGGCACTCTTCGTTTGCCTCTCTCTCCTCCCACTAGTAGGGCACAGGTGCAGGGAATACAAGAGAGTCAGGCAGACGGATGCCTCCCCCCCCTTTCTATGCACCTCGAGCCCTGAGTTCAGTACTAAAAATGTCAGCCCCCCACCTAGTCAGAGTCAAGCCCCTAATCGTGCATAAGCCCATTCTGGGGGCTTGGGGCATCCACCTGCCCCTTGCTCCGAGGAATTTACAGTCTAGAACAGGGGTCAGCGAACTACTGCCTGTGGGCCAAATCCAGCCCGACAACTGTTTTGATAAATAAAGCTTTATTGGCACACAGCCAGCATAGCATTTCATCTTCCAGATCATCTGTGGCTGCTTTTGCATTACGACAGCAGGGCTGAGTAGCTGCAACGGACACACGTAGCCCACAAGCCTAAAATTCTTACTATCTGGACTTTTCCAGAAAAAGTTTGCCAACCTCTACCCTAGGAGGGGAAAAGAAACATATTTGTAAAGATACCAGCACGTGTACATAATCAAATATACATTGAATCGATGTCTGTAAATATACAGAAATGGGCCTGGAAGATCTCAAAGCCAACAGCTCGAACTGGGTATCTACGTGGAGACCAGGGCGAGAGCAGAATGCGGATATGGTCCAAGACAACATTAGTCTGATCCGTAACATTTTGTTTTACGAGGAGAATAGACTTGGGTAGTTAAAAACTAATTTTTAACAGAGTACGTTGACGGCTGGAAAGAGTGCCATGTTTAACACTCAGACTCTTAATAAAGTATAAATTAATATAGCACTTTTGGAAATCAATTTGGCAAAATATATCAAGAGCCGTAAACGTGCTCGTATTCTTGGCCTCATAATTTCACTTCTGGGAATCCATCCTAAGGCCATAAATTAAAATGTCGAAAATCTTTATGCACAAATGTAAGCTGACTTATAGTAGCAAAAGGCTAGAGCCATTTAGTCAGTCATATCAGAGTTAAATAAATTATGATACAGCTGTATGATAGAATATTATATGGTAATTGAAATGATGTCCACAAACAGTTTATAAGTAACTTGGGGAAATGGGAATTGAATGAATAGGACACAAACTTGAGTATAGTTTCATCACAGCTGTATTAAAAAAAATCAACATTACCACGTGGGCATCCCCAAATGGCAGAGTAGTTGTCTTTGGAGGAGTGAAAGTTTCTCTTCTTTATGCTCACATATATATCTTCTCTTTCTAGAACGTGTTGGTTTTATTTTCATTATGGGGACATGTATATCATCTTAAGCTACTGGGGCTTTTGAAAGGTTCATTGTGAGCCACGCGGATCAGAGCTTCCACGGGAGCAGAGGGGAGGAAGTGGGAGTTAATCACCTCGCTTCTGTAGAGTCAGGAAAGCAAAGGAGAGGAAGGGGAGAGATTTACACTCCACGCCACCAAACGGACAGATCAAAAGCACGCCCTGTGGATGCAGCTCAACTGGATGCCGCCTTCCCCTGCCCCATCCTCTGCTGCTGAGGACCTGGTGGGTGGGGGCTTAAGCCTCTTCCCACTCCATGGGCTGAGGTTTCCATTTCTTCCAGGAAGCGGAGTCAAGCTCATCAGCATCACCTCCATGGGTACCAGCAGAGAGGGAGGCAGAGGCTGGACAGGAAACCTCGGGTAGGGAAGGGGAGGGCCTATTCGTTTTCCTTCAAGGGGCCTCTAAGGTACAGAGACCTCTGCCTTCTGGGTGTTCTCCTCTGGTTCAGACCCTCTGCCGAGTTCTGAGACTCCCAGGCACACTCCTCCTAGGATTCTGTTTTCTCTCAGTGGTAACTACATCTGTTTGGGTCTCTCTGCCCTTATCCTAAAAAAAGACAGGAAAATAACACCAAAGCTGAGTCCTCAGTCCATGCACAGTTTTAGGAGGGCTCCAAGGGACCAGGTCTTCTTTTTTTTTTTTTTTTTTAACATCTTTATTGGAGTATAATTGCTATACTATGGTGTGTTAGTTTCTGCTTTATAACAAGGTGAATCAGCTATATGTATACATATATCCCCATATCTCCTCCCTCTTGCGTCTCCCTCCCACCCTCCCTATCCCACCCCTCTAGGTGGGTCCAGGTCTTCTTGAAGGCAGAAAATTAGGCACCTATACGGGAAACCCCTCAGAAAACATTTATAACCTGGGTCCCTCCTGCAAATTACAATGCCCCCGCTTTGGAATCAGATGAAACAGGCCTCAAATCCTAGCTTTCCCTGACTTAGCTACATGACCTTGGGCAAGAGATCCACACTCTGGGCCCCAGTTGCTTTGTCTGTAGATTAGGGTAGGGGGTGATCTTCCCATGAGTGTTGTTGTAAACATCACAGATAATTTTTTTTAATGTGTCCCAGGCAATGATTGGCACATAGTGGGTGCTCATAAAAGATCATTCTTATTTATCAAATTCCATTTTCTAGTACCCTGAAGATGCGAGGGAGCAGTGCCCTGGACTTAGGTACTAATCTAGAAAGGATGGTTAGTCCTGTACCTTTTCCAAAGCGAAAAGGAGTCGTGAATTCGTTTAATAATATCCAATGTACTCAGCCTTCGAGAAGCAACTCGAGGGGTTTCCCTGGTGACACAGTGGTTAAGAATCCACCTGCCAACGCAGGGGACACGGGTTCGATCCCTGGTCCGAGAAGATCCCACATGCCACAGAGCAACTAAGCCCGTGCGCCACAACTACTGAGCCTGCACTCTAGAGCCCACGAGCCACAGCTACTGACACCCACGTGCCACAACTACTGAAGCCTGCGCTCTAGATCCCATGCTCTGCAACAAGAGAAGCCACCACAATGAGAAGCCCATGCACCACAAGGAAGAGTAGCCCCCGCTCGCTGCAACTAGAGAAAGCCCGCACACAGCAACGAAGACCCAACACAGGCAAAAATAAATAAATAAATTTATATATTAAAATAACACATTATTTTTAAAAAAAGAAGCAACTCGAATAATGTAGGCCTGCACCCCACCTCCCACCTCCCCCACTGCCCCAGCACAGCCCTTCCAGAGCACAAGGGTCTGAAACACTCCCTCTCTCCCCTGGACCAGGAGAGCAATTACCGTCAGAGCCATTCATTTGGTAATTGATCACCTAGGGACCTGTGACATCTCTTCTACTGTGGTTGGAAGTGCTGCTAACCCCGTTCCCTGGTGCTGCGCTTCCCGTGTGTCTGTATCTCCTCTCTTCAACTAGACTACAAGCCCCTCAAAGACGAGGCTGCTTCCTCTACTTCTTGCTCTGTTCCTCTCTTCAGTCGGAATTGATACTTATCTGCTGCACACTGGATTTTTGGGTTTCTTTAGGTTTAGCCCACAGAAAGTACAGCTGTACTTGGCTGGTGCAGGGTAAACACGTCAGAGCAGCTCTACGATGGGCTACTTCCACAGGGGAAACGCCAGGAATCTGCAGGTAGGGGCTTTCTATGCCCCTCAAAGCGCGGCTCCCTGATTCTGAGGCAGAAGGCGAGGGTGAGGGTGGCGGGGCACAAAGCCAGTGCTGCCAGATCAAGGGCTAGATTTGTGTCTGGAACGATGCCAGGACACGGCTTGCTTCCTGCCACCCACAGCTGCTTCTGGGGGCCCCGGCTGCCCCAGGGAAGCCGGACTTAATCAGTAAGCGTGGACGGAAAGGGGCCATGCAGCCAAGCCAAGTCTGGAATCGTTCAGAAAAGGGAGCATCCGGGGCTTCCCTGGTGGCGCAGTGGTTGAGAGTCCGCCTGCCGATGCAGGGGACGCGGGTTCGTGCCCCGGACCGGGAGGATCCCACATGCCGCGGAGCGGCTGGGCCCGTGAGCCATGGCCGCTGAGCCTGCGCGTCCGGAGCCTGTGCTCCGCAACGGGAGAGGCCACAACAGTGAGAAAAAAGAAAAGGGAGCATCCGGTTCCTCCTTCTCGTCCCTCTCATCTTTGCTCCCTGGTCTGGGCTCGTGGGTCCCACAAGGGGCTGAGGAGTGCAGCCCCCAGCGGGAGCAGCTGTGTCGCCACCTCCCTCTGCGTCTGGGGCGCCTCTGGTCAGGGCAGGAGCTGTCACGCGCAGCTGACAGCTGTGGTCGCACCAGGGCTCAGGCGCCCACCACATGGCTTCCTTTTTCATTCTGGCCCTCCCCTGGTGTGGCTGCTCCTCCCCCGCCACCAGAGCAGCAAATGGCCAGTGGGGTCCTTGGAGACATGGCGGAGGAGGGTGGGGAAGGGTTAACAGCACCTGCTCCCTCATCACCCTTCTTCCCGTGACACTCACTTCAAAGTCACAAGAGGGTGCCTCCCTTTCTTTGTTGCATCCCTGCAGATAGGGGAATCTGTCTTTCCCAACTGGGAATTCATACTTCAGCGGTGCTGGTGGTGGGCTCTCAGAAAGGAACCTGGGAAAGAAGGAGGCTATTTGTTGAGTGCCAGCCAAGCATCAGAGGGACACCACCCCAGGCTGGACAAGACACCCATTAGCTGGAGTCCAGGGCAGAGATGAGGGCCTCAGCGTGCTGGTCCCCTCCTCTCCGCCCTCACTGTTTTAACATCAACACCGCCCAGCCAAGGGCCAGCGCCTCCCACCTCCATCCCACCCCTGCCCCAGGACCCTTCACCGGGGCAGAGGTTTTTCAAGAATCTCCCCAAACAGGTTCTTCCTGATCCTGTGAAATGGCTTATAGCAGCAGCGGTGAAGGAGCCGCGGAGGAGGAAAGCCCGGCTGGTCGGGGACGGTGGGCTTTCCTCTCCGCATCTCCGCAGTCTGGAGCGGTGGCCCGTTTTGTTCACCTCTTGTGACGGGAGAGCGCCCCCTGCTGCCCGAGCCCAGCCGGTGTCGCACAGCCCGGAGCGCGTTAGCACCGAGAAGGGCTGCATCTGGGCAGAGCGGGTCATCCAGGGAGCTACACAGCAGGCCTGGCAGAAGGAGGATGCCAGCTTTTTGTACCGACGTCCGCCTGTAGCGGCCAAGGCCTGGACCAGCCCCTCTTGGGCGGCAGTTCTCTAGGACAGCGTAATTAAGAGTATGGGATCTGGTTCAGAACCTGGTGCGGTGACGCACTGCCTGCCGACCCTGGACATGTGGTTTAACCTCTAAAGCTTCAGTTCCTTCATCATTAAACTGAGATAATCAATAGTATGCATATCACAGAGATGTTTAAGGAGATAATTAATGTAAAGCACATAGTGAGCTTTCAATAACCGTAACTATTATTATTGATTCAGCTGACACCTCTACAACTGCGTGATAAGAGAATAACTGACAAGATCCCATGGACAAAAGCCAGGGGATTGGGGGTTTTTTTGTTTTGTTTTGTTCTTTTCAAAGCATTTGCATCATTAAATGGATCTGATCTAGCTCCATGGGCATATTTGAGGGAAACAACTTTGCCTAAAGGGGACATAAATGCCAGAGACATTCGCAGGAACATCAACCGCAAACGATTACTAAACACATTGATCATAGCTCCAAGCTGTGCAATAAAGAAACAGGAAAAAAGTTATGTATGGGGAGGCTCTGGCCTGCATCGTCAATTTTTTCCTCCTGGCTGGATTATATCCACTAACTACAAACATGCTAAAACATCTCCCACAGAGGAAAAAAAAACCTGACTCCACATCCCCCCCAAAGCCAGCCCCCCGCCAAATTTTCCCTTCCCGATATAGACGAACTTCTGGAAGTGCGCTCAGTGGCTGTACTTCCTCTCCTTCTGTTAGCCTTGAACCCACTCAGTCAGGTGTTGTGCCCACTCACTCCACTTTATCTGCCCTTGTCCTGGTCACCAGTGACCCTCATACGGCTCAACAGGTGGCCCATCCTTATCACTCTGCCCATTAGTAACATTGCCATAGTTGATGGACCACTCCCTGCCCCTTGGAACACTTCCTTCCTTCCTTCCACCACCCCTGCTTCTCCTACCTCCCTGGCCAGTCCTTCTCAGTTGTCTTTGGCTGGAAGCTCATCTTCTCAGCCTCTAAATGTTGGGACTTCCTGGGCTCACTGTCTTTCTTTACACTTACTCTCTAGGGGACAGCTACAACTACTATACACTGGTGATGCCCACCTTTATGTTCCCTCTCCCTGAACTCCAGATCTGCACAGCCGGTTGTCTCTTCACCATCTCCACTTGGAGGTCCTGTGGTCACCTAACTCGCCATGTCCGAGTAGAGCTCTTGATCTCCGCTTCTCCCTCTTTCCCATCTGAATAAATGGCAACTTCATGCTTTTAGTTGCTCAGGAGAAACACTCTGGCCATCCTTGTGGTCTCTCTTTCACCCATCAGCAAATACAGTCCATTTCACCTCTGAATGTATCCAGATGTATCCAGAATCTGACCCCTTCTTTTTTTTTTTTTTTTTTTTTTTGCGGTACGCAGGCCTCTCACTGTTGCGGCCTCTCCCGTTGCGGAGCACAGGCTCCGGACACGCAGGCTCAGCGGCCATGGCTCACAGGCCCAGCCACTCTGCGGCATGTGAGATCTTCCCGGACCGGGGCACGGACCCGTGTCCTCTGCATCGGCAGGCGGACTCCCAACCACTGCACCACCAGGGAAGCCCTGACCCCTTCTTGAATTCTCCCCTGCTACCTCCATTCCAAGCCACAATCATCTCCTGGCTGGTCTCCTGGTTTCTACTCCAAATATTTCCACATAGCAGCGGACAGAGTCTTTTATAACCAAAGTTAAATCATGTCACTCCTTTGCTTGAAAACTCTCCAAAGTTCTCCCTCCTCACTAAGAATAGAATACAATGGTCGGCAGGGCTGCACGTGACCATGCCCCTGGCTTCTCTTCTGACTTCATTTCCTTCCCCGGGTGCACTTCACTTGGACCGCACTTGGCTATTGCTGGGGTATGAGGAGCATGGTTCTGTAAAGGCCTCTGTAAAGGCCTCCAGGCCTTTACATTTACTGTTTGTTCTCTCTCCCTGGAAGGCTCTGACCCCAGGCCACCACAGAGCTCCTTCCCTCACTTCACTCAGCCCCTGCTCATCTTAGCAGAGAGGCCTTCCCCGATGACTCTAAACGAGACAGAAACCCCACCAACCCCTTCCTCCTTACTTTGATGTATTCGTTGCCTTTATCACCACTTGACATATAAATCTAATAGCTGTTTTCTGTTTCCTCCAACTAGATGCTAGCTCCATGGAGCAAGGACTTTGTTTTGTTCACTGCTACATCCCCACTTCCTAGTTCAGTGGCTGGCACATAATAGCTGCTCAGTAAATATGTGTTGACTGCAGAAATGAATTTGTCCACACCAGCTACCCCTCCCTGTGATTAGGAGGCAAAAGACCCAAGGTTAAACTCAGCCCTGATTCCAGAGATAGATTCACGGCCCTGGGCTTCGTCTGTCACCAGTAACCTACTAGAGAGGCTTTAATCTAGAACAGGAGCAATAACACCTTGGTCTTCTCAGTCTCAAACATATTGATTATGTAAGGCTCGAAGATTCTAAGACAATATGGCCTCTTTCACTTCTGGGTTGGTCAATTAGATTTCATTTTCTTTTCCATCCTAAGAACAGGGACAAACGTGTGAAATAATCCACCCCAGATTTTCTTCTGCTGTATCATGTCATCAGTCTCTGTCATTCATTGTCCCAATGATACACTCAAAGAAATGAACATTTTGGATAATGCCAACTGGCTTACCTTCTCCAGCTTCAACTTTAATTCCTCTCCTTGGCTTTGACCTTATTCTTTCATTCAACAAACATGTGGCCATACAGACAACTATATAAAAGACAATTACCATTAATGTGTGAAACACTAAATATAGAGCTTTACAAGGTACAAGGAGGCCTAGAGGAAGATTACTGGGCGGGGGATGGGGGTGTGGGCTGGGGAAGCGGGTGATATAAAAGGTGGATCGGGATGGGGGCTGAAGTGGCTCATCAGTTGGGAAGTCAGTGCAATAGTGCAGACAAGCCACGGGCAGGGCAGGGGTGGGAGGCGGAGCTGCTGCTGTGGGATGGACCGGCCGGAAGAGAGATCACAAGAGTAACGGGAGGGGAGGCAGAGACACGAGCCCAGGGAGGCTTCCAGGTTTGGGGCCTGGATGACTGGACCCAGAAAGATGGTGTGGCAGCCCTTCCTCCTTTCTCTCCCACACCTTCAGGCTCCATTTAATTGTCTTCAGTTTATGCACAGACCCAACCTATAAGCCTCATCACATACCCATCTGTACCTCAGTTTCCTCATCCATAAATGGGGACAATAATAGTCATTTCCACGTAAGTTTGTAGTGAGGCATAAACAGTTAATCCACGTAAAGGGTTTGGAAGGATCTGGGACACAATGAGCGCTCAGGGAATGTTAGCGACAGTCGCCATCATCATCATTACCATTGCCATCCATCATCACTGTCAACAGCAGAAACAGCATCGCCGTCGCTGGTTTCCCAACCTCCTACCCTGAACCACTGTGCTCTTTTCTATCTCAAGGAGCCGTCACTATGTTCTTGGACCTTCTTCTCTAGACCGATGCACAGTCTAGCATCTTTTTCCAGCTTCATTTTTCTGGCATTTTCAAGACGCCCAAATTTCTGTCCTGGAGAAACTTTTTGCCACAACTTTCACTCATTCTCAAAGTAAGTTGAATTGAAGTTAAGGATCCCTCCCTCGGCCCCACCGCATTCCCTTCATTCTGCAGCCACGGCCACTCTCCTTCTCTCTTGCGCAGAACAAAACAATATAATCAGGACGGAAACTTCATACCCCGGACAGGCGGGCAGGCGGGTGCTGCCAACCACCTGACGGCTCCGGTTGAAACCTGCCTGTTTGCTTTTCTGCTATCTAAATGCTCACAGATGTCTGTCTGTTTTCCTCTGTTATATGCCTTCCAAAAGAGGGGGAAGATCAGATACTTGTAAATATTTTAATTTCTCCTTTTTCTTTCTCTCTTCGTATCAAAAGAAGCAGGGGGTGGTGAGGGGAAGTTTTTCTCCTTCCGGGTGGAGTTGAAGTTGGCAAAACCTGAAAACAACTTCATTTCCTATCCTTGGGGGATAGGAGTGGTGAATTAGCTGACCAGGGAATTAGAGTGAGCTCTTAACCCCTTCCCCCTGCTCCATAGACTCTGAGAAGCATTAGAAGAAATGCAAACTAGGGAATCACCAGCATGGACACAGACTGAAGTAAGGACCGGGCAGGGTCCAGCATGGGCAGGTGGTTTCTAAATTGCTGCAGGAACTTTAGATAAGGCAATTGCCCTCAGGAGGAAAGGGCAGGATGACCACTGGTGCCTAAGATGAGACTGGGAGAAGGACAAGGACAGACTACAAGCATATATGCAACACGAGGCTGCTTCACAGCATCTTTCAGAAAGAACCAGAAGGCTTAAAATAGGCAGGGATATTGTCACGGGTGTCAGAACCTTTAAAGTTTATATCTGAGCAGGGAAATATTTATTCTAGAAGGTGTGGTATATGGGACAAAGTCACTCCAGATTTAAAGACTCAAATCAGGACTCCTGTGGGAGTGTAAATTCATGCAAAGTCTTCTTTTTCTTCATGCAAAATCTTTGAAAAGCAAATTGGCTAAATGATTCAAGAGCCATAAAAATTTTCAACATCTTTGACTCAGAAATCCCATTTCTGGGGTTGGATCCTAAGGAAATTGGTCCAAATACAGAAAAAAAAAAATGATGTTTGCTATGGTGTTATTTATAATAGCAAAAACAAAACAGCAGAAACGGAAGCATCCCGTCTGCCCATTTATAGGGGAAGAGTGAGAGAAATCTTCTGGAGGAACCATCTGGCAGCGTGCCTCTTATGAAAAGCACATGGTAACATGGAAGCATTTTATAACAAGGTTGGAAATGACAGTTACATAGAAAATTGTGTAGACTAGGCTTTCGACCATCATCACAAAATGATGGGGACTGTGGATTTTTTTTAAAAAACTAGTGGAATAAGATAGACAAAAATGTATTTATGCTTGTGATTTGATTATGGGACCATGACTAGATTTATTTTTATTTTTTGTCTGTTTTTTTCCCCAAGAGTTTTTAAAGGAATGTTTCATTTTCAAAATGGAAAATAATTATTGGTCTTCAAGTGAGAAAACCCATCAAGAGTTTTTGCCTTACCATCTAAATGAAAAGCTTCACGTGGAAGCCATCTTTTCAGAATTTTTTTCATTCCATTGTTAGTGGTGTTAAATTCTGCCACTCCAGGCATATTAACGCATCTTTACTCCCTCAAAATGCCCACATTGCCTTACCTTCCACCTCCAAGCAGGGAGGATATTGGGTGGGGCAGAAGCAGTTATGGTGTACACAGTGAAATATAGACCTGCTTACCTGCAGCTATGGGGGAGTGGCAGAAATGGAGAAGGAGGAGGGTCTGAGTATGAGAAATCATTCCCTTCAGGCCTGTGGAAACGGTCCAACACCTGTGTACCAGGAGCAGCAGGGGCCCCCAACATTACTCAGAAGACCCCTCCCAGCAGCTGCTGCAGAAAAGAGAAACACAATCAGGAAAGTCTGGCACTCACCACCTTGAATCCTAAAGACACTGAGAGGCTGGCAGGGAATCACTAGGCCGTTATGAGACAGGGAGCCCCAGCGGTGCCACGTGAGCCCCTGCTCTGAGTTCCTGTTTGGAACAGGACCGAGGCTGATACCCTCGGTCAGAGAAGAATCATCAAGTCACCCAGGAGCCCCGGGGTGAGTGGGCTACTGGCAGGGGGGATTGTTGCTTAAAGGGCACGTTTTTGCATCCTGCTTGAGATAGCCTGTAAGGCTTGCCTCTTAATTATGACTGTCCTATTTGTGAAAGTGAAAGGAACTTGTTAATAAATGCATAAGGAAACAAACAAAAAGGATGCCACCCCCAAAAGGCCCTCACTTTGTCAGAATCACCCCTGGTTTGGCAGCTTCTACGTGGCTTGGAGGGTCCTGGGTCTCTGAACCCTCTGACTTTCCCCCTGCCCACGTCCCTCCCAACCTGAACACCCACCCTACCTCTGTTCATGTACCTTTTGTTCAGCCAATCAAAGAGCTGGAATTTTTTTAAAAACAAACTTATAAGGAAACATTTCAGAGTATAATCAACCCTATGTACCCTTTTCCCAGATTCAATAGTTATCAACTCATGGCCGACCTTATTTCATCTGCACTCCCACCATTCCCTCCTTCTCCATCAATTATTTTGAAGCAAATTCGAAATGTGACATCATTTCATCCATAAAGAGTTCATCTCTAGGGCTTCCCTGGTGGCGCAGTGGTTGAGGGTCTGCCTGCCGATGCAGGGGACACGGGTTCGTGCCCCGGTCCGGGAAGTTCCCACATGCCGCGGAGCGGCTGGGCCCGTGAGCCACGGCTGCTAAGCCCGCGCGTCTGGAGCCTGTGCTCCGCAACAGGAGAGGCCACAACAGTGAGAGGCCTGCGTACCGCAAAAAAAAAAAAAAAAAAAAAAAAAAAGAGTTCATCTCTAAAAGATAAAATCTTTTCAAAACCATTGTCACTACACCATGCTCAACCTAAAAAAGTTAACAATAATTCCTCAAGTTCATCAAATAGTCAAGGCAGTGTTTAATTTTTCCTGATTATATCACACTTTTTTTGTCCGTTTGAATCAGGATCCAAATAAGGTCCTTATAATTGTGACTGTCATGTCTCAAGACAAGAGCTGAATTCTGAACTCTGAAACCACAAAATCCAAATTTGGGACAGGTAGCAGATGACGTTCTTAACGGGTGCCAGTCGTCAAAGCCAAGCGTTCATTCATTAACTCATTCAACAAACATTTATCAAGGACCTCAGGTGTACCAGGCCTGTGTACTCCCCTAGGATACAATGGTGGCTATGATCATTTCTAGAATCTGCACCAGACCTTGGTCAAATGTGGTGTTTAAAAGGTTGAGAAGGGCTATGAGGAAAGGTCCTACAGGCACCAGTAACTTGGAATTTAAATAATTCTAAAGGACAGAATTAAGATCAACAGATGAACTGTTGGGAAACCAGATTTGGGTACAGTAGAGGGAAGAATTCAAAAATCACTGAGCATGAAAAGAAGCAAGAACATGCAATCCATAGTGAAGAGCAAAACCAAGTACCAGAAACAGATCCAGAAATGACACAGATGATAGAAGTAGTAGACAGCGTGCTAAAATAGCTATTACTCAATATGTTCAAGAAGGTAGATGAAAACATGATCATGATAAGGATGGACATGGAAAATTTTTTTTAAAAAGACCCAGGTCAAACTTTGCTAACACTAAGCAAAAGAAAGCAGGAGTTGCTATAAAAATATCAAACTGTATTTCAGAGCAAGAATATTTACAGGGATAAGAGAAGCATCATTTCATAATAATAAAGGAGTAAATTCATCAAGAGAACATAATATTCATAAAATATTGTATTGGCCAAAAAGTTTGTTCGGGCTTTTCAGGAACATGAAAAATCCGAATGAACTTTTTGACCAACCCAATATTTATACACCAAATAACATCTTCAAGACACATGAAGCATAATGTCATTTTTCACAGGCAACATAATTGGGTACATAGAAAATCCAAAAATATATAGAGAAGTATTAAAATTAATAAAAAATTTACCAAAGTCACTGAATAAAGGATCAATATACAATCTTTTCTACTTTAGCCATTCTGATGGGTGTATAGTGGTATCACATTGTAGTTTTAATTTGCATTTCCAGGGTGACTTTTTTTTTTTTTTTTTGCAGTATGCGGGCCTCTCACTGTTGTGGCCTCTCCCGTTGCGGAGCACAGGCTCCGGACGCGCAGGCTCAGCGGGCCAGGGCTCATGGGCCTAGGCACTCCGCGGCGTGTGAGATCTTCCCGGACTGGGGCACGAACCCGTGTCCCCTGCATCGGCAGGCGGACTCTCAACCACTGCGCCACCAGGGAAGCCCCAGGGTGACATTTTAATATATTTATTGACTCTTCAGAAATTTCCTGTACAAGTCCTGTGCCCATTTTTCTACTGAGTTGTCTGTCTTTTTTCTTTATTGATTTGTAGGAGTTCCTTATGTATTCTCCATATGTATACGAGTCCTTTGATAGATATACATATGGCAAATATTTTCTTCCACTCTCTGTGGTTTGCCTTTTCACTTTTGGTCCAGTTGTAAATTTACTACATCTTTTTGCTTTACTTTTTGATTCTGGACCTAAACTCTGAAGATGGTATTTCTCCTTTGACAGCTGGCTTGATGATATGCTTTGTCAGTGGAAGAGACTGGAGGCTTGTTGCAAGGCTGGAAGAAGAGGTACTTTATACCTTCTGTTGTTCTATCTTCACATGGAGCTGCAAATGGAGCAGTGTACGTGGGTCCCGGCAGTTAACCACAGCAGTGGGCTGCCCTTGTAGTTCAGGGACAAGTACTCTCCAGCCATTTCCTTTGCTGCTGCTGTAGCAGACAGGGCATTCCCATGGCTGCCATGCCTCCTCCTCAGAGGTCTGGATCTCACCCTGTCAGGGCTCCCCTTCTAAGTTTTAAGCTCTTTTCTTTTTCACTTTTCCCTTAGACCCGGGTTAGTAGCTGCTTCCTGTAGTTACTACCTTTATTATATCTTGGCATTCTCCTTACCTTTTATTAATTAATTAATTTATTTTTGCTGTGTTGGGTCTTCGTTTCTGTGCGAGGGCTTTCTCTAGTTGCGGCAAGCGGGGGCCACTCTTCATCACGGTGCGCGGGTCTCTTACTATCGCGGCCTCTCTTGTTGCGGAGCACAGGCTCCAGACGCGCAGGCTCAGTAGTTGTGGCTCACGGGCCTAGTTGCTCCGCGGCATGTGGGATCCTCCCAGACCAGGGCTTGAACCCGTGTCCCCTGCATTAACAGGCAGCTTCTCAACCACTGCGCCACCAGGGAAGCCCCTCTCCTTACCTTTTAAAATAGTGAACCACACTTTTCCTTTTCTATATATTATATTTTTATATTTTCCTGTTCATATTGTTGGTATAATTTGTCTCCTGACTGGATTCTGACTTACACTCTCTTGATAATAGCATTTGG